>NC_064535.1:14775698-15093534 GCF_023856365.1 Brienomyrus brachyistius | reverse complement strand
GAATGTTCAGTAAAAAAAAAACAAAAAATTTCCTGTTTCTGCTAACTTGCAGAGCTGAACGTCGGCCATGCAGACAGTGCAGAGACTAGGTGACGACGCGCAGGAGGTCCAGGCCAATGCGTCCACGCTGGGAGTCCACGTTCAGCACCCGCACCTCCACCCGCTCCCCAGGGCCCAGCGCCAGGCTGCGGCCGCGGCGCTGGGTGGGCAGTTTGTCCGGAGTGATGCGGCTCTTGTGAATGAGTCCCGAACGTCCAACGCCGATGTCCACGAATGCGCCGAATAGGGTGGTGTTCTCCACGCGGCCTGTGAGGACGACACCCGCTTGGAGGTCGCCCATCGACATGATTCCCCGCTTGAAATCCGCCTGCTCGAAATCTGGGGGGGTGGGGGGAGTGGTGAATGAGGTGAAGGATCAAACACATGTGGAGAGTACAGCACTCGAGAGAGCTAAGATCAGATTGCCCTAAACGGTTGGATAGGGATGTGGAAGTCCTGCCTGTCCCTGCACCATCACCACGGCAAGCCCCTTCTCTGCATTATTTGCAAGCCAGCGCGCCACCTTTGCACCATTAGCATGCCAAGCCTGCCCCTGCACCTTCAGCATGCCGCATGCCATCTCTACACCACAGCATGCTCCCTCTGCACTGTCAGCATGTCGAGCGCCATCTGCACTGTCAGCACGCCATCTCTGCACCCTCAGCACACTACGTGCCCCCTTAGCACCTTTAGCATGTTGCGTGCCACCTCTGCAACATCAGCATGCCACATGCCTTCCCCTGCACCGTCAGCATTCCATGTGCTACTTCTGCACCGTCAGCACACCATGCGTCACCTCGGCACCCTCAGCACACCATGCGCCACCACGTCCCCACCAGCATGTCAACTCTGCACCGTCAGCACACCATGCGCCACCCCTGCACCATCAGCACACCATGCGCCACCCCTGCACCGCCAGCACACCATGCGTCACCTCGTCAACTCTGCACCGTCAGCACACCATGCGTCACCCCTGCACCGTCAGCACACCATGCGTCACCCCTGCACCGTCAGCACACCATGCGTCACCCCTGCACCGTCAGCACACCATGCGCCACCCCTGCACCATCAGCACACCATGCGCCACCCCTGCACCGCCAGCACACCATGCACCACCCCTGCACCGCCAGCACACCATGCGCCACCACGTCCCCACCAGCATGTCAACTCTGCACCCTCAGCACACCATGCACCACCTCTGCACCGTCAGCACACCATGCGCCACCCCTGCACCGCCAGAATGCTGAGCTCCATCTCTGACTTGTCATATGTCCTGTTTCTCTGACAGTCAAGCAAACTGCACAGGGCATGAACTTACCGAGCAAACAGATACTAAACACAAAATAAAATCACAAACACATACATTTCCTATTTTTGTGGAGTCTCTCCATTCATTTGTAAACCAAGTCAAGTAAAGTCAAGTAAAACCTTAATCTAACCTTGATAAACTTAATCCCTACACCCTAACCTTAATCCCTACACCCTAACCCCTACACCCTAACCTTAAACAGAAGTAACCAGACTATTGGCTATTTTACTTTTTTGATTGCTTTCACAGATTTTTATAAAAATAAGGTTTATATTGCGGTTTATATTTATAAAAATGTCCCCACAAGCTAAAAAGTAACAGGTTTTACCACATCGTGGGGACATTTGGACCCCACAATGTGGTAAATACAAACCCATACACAACCTTATTCATTTCAGATTGTGTTTTTCCATGTACCGTTTTTAAGATTCTTATTCTATTACTTGTTTGGATTGCCTACAAGCCCCGCTAAGGAATCATTCATCTAAGAAACGTCATTCTTGAGAGTTGGGTGGGGGGGGGGGGGGGGGAATGGAGGCCCACCCTTGAACCATAACCCAAAATAACAGTGTTGGACGGAGCGATGTTCCAAACATTAATAACGAAGATAATAGCATCTCCCAGTTACTCGAGGAGAGCGGCCCGACATTGTGATAAAAACCAGAAGTTCAGCCGGGAGCGGACGCCAACCGATCCGAGAGAGCAGTGGAAGGCGGAGAGAGCCCAGTGGATCAAAGCGGCGGGCGAATCCGAGTGCCGACGACACGGGTCAGTCTCACGAAAAATAAAACCCAAAGTGAACAGAGGAAAAGCTCGCCGCGCATCCCGTTAAATGGGCTGTTCACGTCCGCATGGTGGGCGGCGCTCCCGGCTTTCATCTCCCCGCCGAAGATGCGAATTGTTATCTGAGAGTCTGCTGACACTCACATTATTAATAGGACCCCTTTTAAAGGTGATCACACAGAGGGATGCATCACTACTGCCTCCACATGTGGATTCTATTAGGGCTGAATAGATGGCTGCCCGTTTCATATGATTAGACGACAGATTCTGGAGTAATAGAGCTTGATGCCCAGAGCAAGCAGGCACTGTAGTGCAGTTTGCCGAAACCGCAGCAATTTGTCGATGCTTCTGATGGACTGCAGTTCCGCCCGAATTCCGGCGGACTCCTGCTAAACCCAGGAGTGGACAAAGCTGTTGGATCCGGACCCTGTTCCCGATTACAGGTCCAATAGGAACTGTTTTATGGTTTAACTTCAGCATCTACCTATATATTCAGCAGGGATAGTTACTTTGGAAAATTACTACAACTAGACACTCATGAGTTTGTGCCTTTATCCACTACATGAGCAATTCAATGCTAATCAGCATCACACTGATATGCCTGAACGCCCTCCACGTGTGCCTCTCTGCCAAATGTCCCCGTGACACGGATGGTACCCTGGCGGATGTCAAAGCCCGGGGGCTGGGTGAGGCCGTCCGCGATGAGCTGCAGCGTCTCGGGGGAGGTGTCCAGCGTGCGGGCCAGTGCCTCCAGACCACCGAGCTTCACCCTGTCCTCCACACGCCACTTTAGCTCTGGTCGGCCGACTTCCTGCACCTCGCTCTTGATCAGAGCCAGGAACCTGGGACCAGGGGAGGCGAGACACGTTTTATAGTCGGGGGGCACGCGGCCAGCATGGCTGCCAGACAAAAGCAAAAACGTTAGAGGGGGTGCTTAACGGCCACCTCCTTTGCACTATAAACTAGAATGTGTGTTTGGGGGGGGGGGGGGGTGGAGTCATAGGCAAGGGAGATGTGTGAACACAGTGTAAGGTGAGGCAGCAAGATCCCGACCCACGGGGGGGGGGGGGGGTATGACACAGAAGGAAGAAGGGGAGACACAGAATATGGGGGAGTGAGAGCAAAAGATGCTTAGGGGGAGAGAAAAGGAGAGAGGGAGAGGGTGATGGGGAGAACATGGGGCTGGGGGGGCATATGACACTGGTGGGGTAGAGCTGAGGAGGGAGAATGGAGCATGACTGTCAGGCCAGGTACAGACAAGCAGACTCTGAACAGCGCCATCCAGAGGGTTACAGAAGGTATGCCACATGGTTTATGTCCGGGCTCTACATGCACACCAAATGCAATGTGGTCCATTTCCTTATCACTCCTACCCAACTTCTACATGTGGAGCCCGGAAAACTGTGAGAAGCCCCCCCACCTGCCCCGCTTTGATAAGCAGGGACTCCCTTTATAGCCTGCGACGGGAAAGGCAGGTCGGGGGGGTAGGGGGCACTTGGGACCCCATGAGGACCCCAGAATGATCCACAGGGGAGCCACATGGGCCTGAATGGGCTTCTCTAGAAATAGGGGAAGAACTATGTATGGGTCAAAGACATAGATTTGGACATGGGAGGGGCAGCAGTAACTGCAGCCTAAATCCTGGGTTCTGCCTGGCTTGCCGGCTTCGGGACCGAGCCGTCTATAAATCTGTGAGATCTGCCGGGACGTCCTCGCTGCAGTGCCATCCATCAATCCTCCACAGGTGCTATGGTGAAGGATGGCGCCCCCAGTGCTCTGCCGGCCCCGTCTTGACCGACTCCCTTGACTTCTGGGTATTTTTCACGGTCTGTGTTTTCACTAAACGGAGCAGGAACCATCCATCGTGAAATCCCACCCCCCACCCCACCCCACCCCACCACCACCATGAGACTCCTGCGTCACAAAAAGGAGACTCTATGGATGGGGCCGGGGGGTGGGTAGCAGAGGTGCCTTGAGGAATGTACTGGGGTTTGGGGGGGGGGGGGGGGCTGGAATTTAGGCCGCAGCTGAAGGGGGGAGCAGCATCGATGATGGATGTCTGCCACAGTGCCAGTCTGACGCCAGCCTGGGACTGCAGCTGTCACTCGGGGTGAGGGACAGGGCAGGTGGGGTTAGGCCACGCCCACTTCCTGCCCCCCCTCCCCACCCCCCCATGGGTAAATGGTGCCTTGGCAGGCCAGGGCCCGAGGCTGTAAATCGACCCTCTCTGTGCACATGTCGCTCTCTGCAGCTGCGCACGACATCACCACAGGCTCAACCCCCCAGGCTCCTTCCTGCCCCCACCCCCCCACAACCGGAGCCATCATGAGGACCATGACCGACACAGCACCGAATTCAAGGGTGACCGCCACTGGCCAGCAGCCACTGAGAGTGATCTTAGTGATGGGAGTTTAGGAAGGCCCAATAGAGGCCTTTTAAGGCTCCCACGTTATGACAGACAGAGTGAAGACCCCCTGTCTATTCCTCAGACCCCCAAACCTCACCGAGGTGAAAATCAGCATGGCCAGCGTCCCATGTCGATCAGGGAGGGGGTTGATACATGGCTCGTGGGTCAGTGGTGAGGGGCACGCCATTGATTCTGAGCCATTAGCAAGTTCCAAAGCACAGAGTGACTCCCTGGATCCACATCAACATCTTGAGTCGAAGGATGGGGTGGGAGGGGGGACAAAAGAATTCACAGACCAACCACCCGCCTCTATGGTGCTCATCATAGGGCTCAACACTTTGAAAACTGAAAGGCCTTCCCTCTGTTGGCTGCCCCTTCGATGAAGGAAACTCTGGGTTGATTTATGAACAGCCAGAGCACAGGCTCTCGCGGCGGCCGGCGATTCCGCGGCGGCTCGGGTTTCCACGCGGACCCAACCTTGCTCATGTTCCCCCTGTATGTTTTTCTTTAAGGTATCATAAGCTCAAATGGCTCTTTTTTTAAAGATTCCACTTATTCCGACCCCATAATGAAAAACAGCGACTTAACACGGCATGGGGACTAATTCTACTTCTGGGCTGTGTGGGGGCGTAGGGGGTGCGCGGGGGGGCCCAGAGAGATGGTTTCCAGAGCTGCGAACGCCCTCCTCCCTGGGAGATCCCACCCCTCCAATCGGTTTTTCTCTACCAGGCACGAGACACGATCTTCACAAGTGTTATCGGCAAACGCTGTTAAGTCCTCGACCCTGGATTCCTTAGAGAACTTTGGCAGATAGCAGAGACAAGCCTGACGCACCTCGAGGACCATCTGCACACACCTGGCCCTGAATCACTGCTGGGGAGACCATACGTCCACTTGGATCAGGGTGTGTGTGTGTGTGTGTTTGGGAAGTCATTCCCAGCGGCTCCGCACTGACACTGCCGTGCTGTTCTGGGTATCCGGTTCATCGCATTAGAGCAACTCGATACCCCATCACTTCTGACCGGCCCGCACCTCAGAAACGGCCCATAATGCAACACAATCGCTCCCCAAACAAAGCGGGCCTGGCTCACATGCATAATTCATTTAAGTTCGCCGTCTGCCCCCTACCCCCATTACCTTTGTGACTACCCTCCTGGCAGGAAGGATGCTTTCTATACCCTGACCACTCTGGGCACGTGTTCTCTGACCAGCTATGTGCTGGAATGACACACCGAGACAATCAGATCCCTGAAGGTACTAAATTAGAGCGTGAAGGTACATAATTCCTGGTCCACCATCAAGAAACTGAGTCCATGGCTGGCAAATGCAGAGGCTGTAGAGTTTGGTCTTGCCTGTCTGTTTAGGCCGAGCCACTGCCAGGACCTTCTCTTGTGGAGGGGCATGCATGTCATTGTCATTAACAACTGAAAATCTTACAAAGTACACTGTTTGATTCCTTAACATTTGCCCTCTGTCCCAAGAACACATACCCCCCCCCTCCCCCCCAATCCCAGCAGCCCACCACACCAAAACACTCAGCTGAAGTAAATCTCCCGTCGCAAAGAAATGTCTTATTTTGCATTCGGCCCGGAAACGGTCCCGGTGTGAGGTGGTCACTGCAGCGTAGTGCCGGTTACACTGCACGGAAAACAGCCACGGCTGAAGCTCCATTTGGTAACAATACGATGTGGTAACAATAATTACTGGTATCGGGGCACAATCTTTCTGCCCGATTTAGCGGGAAATTAAGCAGAACCGATAGAAAAGAAAACAAACTCAGGAGAAATTGCTTTTTTTCCCTCCCACAACGTCAGCGCCGATGTGAAGAGAACAACTTCCTCAGCGAGTCTGTCAGTAGTTAGGCTCCGCCCCTATCTGCCCTGCCCCTATTTACCACACCCTATCTGCCCCCCAGCCCCACTCTTGTGAGCTGACAGCTGAGTAAAGGTCAGAGCTTGTTGGCAAATTCACACTTTGACGTTAACAATAACAAACTAACACTAGATATACATGAGCATAAACCTTACACAACACACAGGTTTGTAATTATATCTTTGTGGGGACTCTACATTCATTTCTATGGGGAAAACTCTACTCCCAACATGACAACCTTAACCCCTACCCAGCCCTAACCTTAACCTTAAGTAACCAACCAAAATTATAGACTTTTGGCAGTTTTAGTTTTTTGACTGCATTCACAGATCGTTATAAAACTGAGGTTATCCAAACGGGGACCTGAAGAAGTGTCCCCAAAAGTAAGGAAGTTTCAGGTTTTACCGCACTTTCCATCTCTCTGCAGACTTTGCACGTGATCATTCCGAAATAGCTTAAGAGGCCTCAAAATCACCCGAATGTTTACAGCAAACAGCAATAATACGCTTTGCATGCTTCTTTTTGAAACAGCTAAAAGAAACAGACACACGCAGAGGAATAGCTTGGCTGTCCTGGGGAGATACTTTAATGTAGTGAGACGGGTTTGGGCAGCTGTGAGCAGGGTCACACAAAAGGGTGACCTGCTCAGCAAAGCCCCCCCCCCCCACCGCCAAGGGTCTTTCTGTACCCAGAGGATTTGGGAATATGCCCCAGGCCCTCGTTGCCCGGTTCACACCCGTTTCAGCTCCCACTGCTGGAACATGTGGGTCTACCACAGATGCCTGACATGCCTCTGACATCAGCACCAACTGTGCAGACCGACCACGGGCCGCCTCTGCCCGCTAAGGGGAGGACAGTGACAGAAGCGAGACATGCTCCAGGCACCGGGCCTGCAGATGCAGAGACAAAGCCTCACCTGAGGGTGGTGCTGTAGGACTCGGGGTGGATACAGGTCTGGTCCAGGGGGTTGGGCTGGAAGTCAACAGCGGACAGGGCCTTCCTCTTCCCCCTCTTAGGAGGTGCCGTCCCATGGACTCCCCCTGCAGTATCGCTGTGGGCACAGGCACAAATGTGGCAGCTTAGGTTGTTACCAAGCAGCTCCTCTGGTCATCCGTGAACCGCAGGACCGGGGCGCCCTCAGAGGGGGCAGCAGTGTCCCACCTGCATGGGGCCTGGCCCTTCTCGGGGTTGACCCTGATGAAGCCGGCGCACTGCTGGAAGCTCTTGGGCCCCAGTCCCTTCACCAGCTTCAGCTGCTCACGGTTCAGAAAGGACCCGTTCTTCTCACGCCACTCCACGATGCTCCGCGCCCGTCCTGCATTCAGGCCCGCCACGTACCTGTGGAAGGAATATCACAGGGGCTATGGGTGTCCCTAGAGACTTTGACTTGTGTCAAACTGTCAATGTACAGTGCAGCCAAAATATTACAATGTTACTACAAAAATTTAATTTATAGACAGATTACTGCCTCAAGCTGTTTATTACTACAACAACCTGTACTTTGGTCAGATTACTATAATATAACTACAATGGTTGATTACTACAACCCAGACTACAATCAAACTACTGCAACTGTTTATTACTATAACAACGTATAATTTTGCTAGAGTACTGCAACATTACTACCACTGTTTATTACTCCACCAATCCAGATTACTGCATTGCCATGGCTATTCATTACTATTACACATAATGTCACTAACACCATTTCTTGGTACAGCAGCGACCCACAGCAATCTCACACCCTACAAATGCTCTCCTCTTTCAGTACATCTAATGCACAAAACTTTCTATATTTTACATTTTCAATATCCCACTGTTCTGCCTTATATCCTTTCATTTTCATGCAGCAGATACAATTTCTTCCCTGTTTCAGGGTATTTTTGTTCCATTTTCATTTTTTTTTTCACAAGACTCTGTAAAAACAACAATGCCTATTAGTACAATAACTGTAGGCGTGAGCTGCCTTTCTGTCGTCACTCCTCAAACACAAACTCCGTTTCGGAACTGAGAAGGAAACCACAGACTGAACAAACTGAAATTGGGCAAAACAAACACGAAGGTCACAGATTAATACGTCCAGAAACGTTAAATGACTGCGACCCACCAGGGCGGGAAAAATGTTCCTTCGCAAGCAAACAGAGGCCTTCCCTTCAGGAACTTTCCTTTTTTGTTGTTAATAAGGAAGGTGCCCAGTAAAGTGCAAATACATCACGTCACCACTTGACAGTACACCTCAGGTGGGGGGTGACCGGAGGCAGTCAGTGGGCCAAGCATCAGAGATCAGGTCCGATAAGCAGAACAGAGTCTGAGCTCAGAATGCAGCAAACAAGGAGGGGTGGAAGAGGTGGGAGGGGGGAAGGGGATTCGGGAGGCTCAGTCCGGGCTGGTCGGCCGACGATGCGGACTGCCCAGCGATTCCCAGCCCAGGACCTGACCAGAGAGTCAGACTAAACAGGACCAGGGGAAGGGGGGGTGCGTCTGACCGGCTACTGCGGGGGCCACTGACGGCTGATGGAAAGTATTCCGCCTACCTCATCAGGGTCTCCGAGCACATGTTAATGTCCACCCCCACAAAGCTCACACACTCCTGCACCACAGCATCCAGGGCAGCCTTCAGGAGCGTCTGTGACACATCGTGCTGTGGGGGGGGGGCAAGGAAAAAACAACAAGTTTTTCAAAACAAGCATCACCCTCCCCAGTTTACACCCCCCCTCCAATCTAGACGTGTGCCAGCAACAACACTGTGGTATTAGCACACAACTGCTAAGGTTTGATATTCAATGAGGCCTTTCAAACACATCAAAGATGCTGCCATTGGCCCTCTGAAGTCCTGCTCAAAGCCTCTGTGTGACAGCGTGGGTGCAGTCATATGCACTGTGCAATTAAGCATGTACACAGATTTTGGGGTTTTTCATTGGGGTGTGTGTGTGTGTGTGTGTGTGTGTGTGTGTGTGTGTGTGTGTGTGTGTGTGTGTGTGTGGGTGGGTGGGGCATGAGGTGCCGCTGCGTAAACAAGTGGCTCATCCGCTGCAGTCAAAACACCATTCATCTCAGTCCTGTGTAAAAGAGAAAAGTCTGCATGCCGGTACGATGATGTCAGGGCACTAGAGGGTGCTGTTGAGTGAAACGCAAGCACTTGGCATGTGGGCAGACGGCAACCTAATAAGTCGTGATCAGAGTTCCCACAGATGTGGTGAGACAAGCCTGAAACACTGTCACTGTACCGAGGGTGGGAGAAAGCGGACTGCAAGACTACAGTCCAACGGAAGAAACAGCTGAGAATCACACCACCGTGTGACTGCAACTTAAAGGCACAGGAGTCTTATTTTTACCACTCGTCGCTCCCTGATCAAAGGCTAAGGTTGCAGGTGGAGGAAGGCATTGTGGGATTGAGAGGAACAAGTAAAATAATGACACCTTTGACAGTTCCTCAAATGAACGGCAGACCGACTTCTGTTTTCCAAACGTTCAGCATGGCCAGGAGCCTTTCTCCAAACACATCCCTCCAACATCCTCACCCCCTTAATCCTTAGCGAAACAGACAGCTGAAGGAGTCCTGACTCTGACACCTCCAGGTAGAGGCTATTCATTAGAGACCAAAGTAACTCAGTTAACCCAGACCAACTATATATCGGGGTCCACAAGAGACAAAATAAATGGAAAACCTCATTAATAAAGACAGCATTAAACCAAGCATAGATTCTCTCACTAGAAGCTGTCTACCACCATGAGGGTCAGATCTGGAGAGCCCCCCCCCCCACCTGAAACAGGCCTTAGGCTGTCCACCCCCAGCTGCCTCTTATGCTTGGAGAAGAAAGATGATGTCACACCCAATCTCCCAGAACAGGAAACACCGCTGATCTCACTCCTGTAACCATTAACCTCCACAGGTTCAGTGAAAGCTCAGCTTCCCAAGGGTTCAATACAACTAATAAGAAAAGACACATTACTGTACTTTGACTAAGAGGCAACGTCCTCCGATTCATCTACTAGGGTGTGCAGTATATATATCTCACAATGCTATTAATCCCTGGTTCTGAAATCAACTCACCGCAGTGGCTTATGAAACCTCTCCGGACATAAATAAAAAAAGCTCATTTCTGATCTGGTCCTGCATCTCTGCTAAAAACTTATTGTAAATGCGTGTCATGTAAATGGCACACGTCTTCCCATCGGCTCAGTGGTGGGGGCTGCACCTCACCGTCATGACAGACGCACAGCTCTACGGTTAGCGGGCAGATAAGAGAGAGAGACAAGGGGGAGATGCAACCTTATCCACACACTGACAGGTAAATAAAAATGCGTGAATCGGAGGAGTTTGGGGTCATTAATCAGAGCGAATGCCTCTGGACGGAGCCAGGAAAATCCCAGCCTCGCGAGTTGAACATTCGGATTTAACAGTTGACTGATATTTCAAACAGCTGTCTCCGGATTTGTTTATTCGATGAAAGGGGGAAGGTTTGATATTCGCAACGACAAAGTCATCACAAATGAAGTCGAGTCAAATTCGATTTCCAGGAAGACTTCCCTTTGACTGTTTGTTTTTTCTTCTTAAATCACCACAGAAGATGTTCACAAGGAAGATCAATGGCGGCCTTCACTGAGCTCTGGACCAACAGTCACGCTTTTCTTTTGATAAAAAAGGGCGAACCACAAATCACTGATCTGCCAGGAAAGAGACACGTTTAGTCTGCTTTGATTGTCATTACCGTAATGACTGTTATCTGGACTGATGTGTCTTTTTTTGACATAAATAAATGGAGGAAAATGCTACAGAAACACAGCTAGGGAATTTCTGCTGCACACTGGAAGGGAAAATGACATTTTCACACAAGGTTTAAAGGCACTTAACATCTAAAAACAGAAGAGAACATCCTTTAATCCTGGTAATAGGATTTATGTTTAAGGGCCTTAATAACAACTTGCTCATAACCTCTGGATCACACAGAAACCCACAGCAATAAATAAAAACAGAATGAGACATACAGGGTGCAGAGAGAGTAGTTGAAAAGGTGAGCTTTCTCACCGCTTTACTTGATTTGGGAAAATCCCCTTCAATCAGCCTTTATTAGAGAGCAGGAATCGACCTGCAGGGGGATCAAAGGGTCAGGTCTCCTCTGCAGATATGGTTTGAAGAGTCTGCATGCTGCCCTACTTCCCTTAAGCTACCCAGGAGGAGCTCAGAGTCATGGCAGATGCAGAGTCGCGCCCCCCCGCCCCCAACCCCCCACACCCAGGTTTATGCGGCACAATGTCACACGTGAGTGGAATCACTCTGCACTGTGTGGTCACGTCTCTCCCTGTTGCTATTCACACTTGTCACCAAGCTGGTCTTACCCAGGTGACTGCAGCACCAACAAAGCACTGTAAATTTCATCAGAAAGAGGCCCCCTCCACCCCCCCCCCTCCCCCCCACCACAGCACTTAAGGTCACTTAATGAGACAAGTGAAATAATAAACAGTGAGGCCTGAATTTATTTTTACTCCATGTCTGTCATTCAGAAGGGATCGCGTGGAATTTCACAACAAATTGGCCAGGGAGTGGTGGGGGGGCCATGGATGAAAAAAATGGGCCAGATATTGGGGGGGGGGGGTTCTGGAGAAATGCAACTCTATACCGTACGCCTGGCGGATGGCAAGTGGGGATTGTATAGCCAAAGAAAGTTCCTTTCTGTGAGGGGCTTCAGATTAGCAATTACCCTGAAACGATTACTGTCTAGCAGAGTTTACCCTGTAACCCGATCGACCACTGACAAACAGCCCTTGTAAACTAATGACAACCTGCTAGCAGATTGCCCTCAGTCTGTCAGCGATGGCAAGTGTTTCAGCAAAGTGGGGACCATACTTTTTTTCCACTTGTCCTTTCAGGAGAACGGAGGGGGAAAAAAAAATTAGTAATAATAACAGGAAAAAAAGTCCCCAGTTCCAGAGGCCCCACTCATTTTCTAATCCTGTCCCGCTAAAGTCACAGAGTTGCGGCCTGCTTTGGCCTTGCAATAAGAATTCTGTGTACAGAAATTTCACCCCGAGAGAGAAGAGTCTTCTACAGGATAGAGGGTGGAGAGCAGGAGAAGCAGACTGACAAAATGTTTTCTTTACACTTGAGCCTGCCAAGGCATTTCAGAAAACCTCATCGTGTTTAATGGAAAAATCAGAAACAGTCAGTGAGTCTGAGAGGAGCGAAGGGACTAGGGATGAGGCTGGGGGGGGGGGGGGGGGTGGGGGTAAAAGAGTCAAGTTTTAAGGGAATAAATAAAAGACAGAAACTGGATCTTACTCGTGTACTGTAACCCTCTGGGGACACGGCCGGCACGCGGCAAGGCCGCCCGAGTGTACAAGAGCGAGCGCTCGAGCAGAAAAGGGCCCAATCCCTCGCCGTGTCACTGGATACCGCCATCGCAACGGCTGCCGGACGAGGGCGCGAGTTCTCCCCACCGATAAGAATGAGAGTCTGCGGGACCGGAATGAGTCTGCAGGGCTCCGAATCAAACATGCTGAGGGAGCTCGTGCAGCGGCACCTCGACGTCAAACGAAGAGAGGATGCAGACCAAGAGAAGCGTCCAATAAGGCGAAGAGCACGGCACCGTCAAACTGGAGCGAGTGAAGGTTTCTAAAAACAACACGTCTCCATTCAGCACTTTAGAGAAGGCTGAAGATAAGCTTCTACACATGAATATCCATCAATACGGCCTGGCAGAGTTAACATCATAATGGGAAGATCTTCCCACAGGCTAAAGAACCGCAAATTCAGGTTGTGATTAAACCATTACTATGAATCACAGACTGAGTCACTCTGTTGACTTGTCTTGTTAAGCATGCTTGACCAAAAACAATTCATTCCATCTTTGGAACAATAAAAAAAATAAATAAATAACAACAGCACAATTACCATCAAAACACTTTCGGTTCATTACAGGTTTGTGATCATTTGTAAGGCATGAAATAGATCCTGAAATGGAGACGCCCGTATGTACAAATTTGGTACTAAGGATGCCTTGCCGTTCCCCTGCTGTGAAACCACATGTTGCGCCCAGCAGACAGCAGTCCTGCTAATTGCTAGCTGTGGTTCCTCTGCTTTGATGTCTTCAGGTTCAGTGTTGGGGGACGAGGGGGGGTGGAGGGGCTAGTATGGGGTTAGAGAAGCCTGAGTACACCAAGGGAGCAACACAAAGAAGGAGGGATGGACAAGGAAGAAGAAAAAGGAGAAAAAACAACCTTGAGGGTCAGGCAATGAACAGACTGGAATGGCAGAGAAGTGGAGCCAGAATAGTGAGAGGCAGGACAGGCCCAAGCTCCCAGCAAGACGCCTGCCGACCGCCGATGGGCCAGATGTCACAAATGATGGCAGGAATGACAGCAGCCAGGGAGGACGAGAAGTGAAAGGGGCCGACCATGTGCCGAATGACCCCATTCCCTGGATAGAAGTACACCATATGGACAGGAAGTATGCAAGATAATAGGGTGAGATTTTGGGTGTTTATCCAAGTCCCAGTTTCAGGATACCATCGGGGCAACTGTGAGAACTGCCCACCCTCAGGGCAACAGTGGTTCGAAGTGTCACTCAAAGTCCAACTCTCTTACTGTACACTACGTGTGACTGGGGACGTCTCGAGTTTCAACGCAGCTCCAGAAGCGTGGACCCAAAGTTACACAAAGTCCTGAATTACAGAACCCAAGGCCGCCTCTAGTGGAGACACAGAAAACAAAACGTAAAACCCATAAACATGACAAGACGACCTGTGTGTCATGACTGGAGAGACACGTTGACAAGGCCGGGTTTGCATGGCGACATGCCTCTCCAAGCTCCTGTGATATTCTCACAGTCATGACTGCTCTTCCCTATAAAGCTGTTTCTGTTTTTAATAAAAGAGAAGGAGGTCTGGGAGATGGATACAGGTGTGCTTTCTTCCCTGAAAAATGAAAGACATACTTCCTGTTACACTGGCGACAGTGAAATCGATCCGAGCTCACAGTGTGTCGGGAAAAATCGGCAATGACAGTCAGGGGACGTCTTTGCTTTACAAAAGGGTTCTGGCATCCGGTCCAGTTATGACCCATCGAACTCCAGTCCTCAAATGATTCTGTCCCAAAGATGATTGTTTGTCCAAAAAAAAAATAAATAAATAAAGAAATAAATCATAGGAAAAAAAAAAGGCCGTGATAGGCCGGCAGCATGGAACATGAGAAGCCGGATTCCCTCCTTTCTTTTGGGTCGAGGCACGTTTTCCTGGGGGTAGGGGGGGGGGCGAGTTTTAGACATCGACGGGGATTCACGCGGTCGAGTGGGTCGAGCGGATAGAGTTGAAAATTCTCACCGTTCTCAGGCAAGAGGATGGAGGACACCTTAAATCTGTCCCCTCTGGGCAAGTTCATTGCTGGTGCAGGAATGTACGTTCATTAACCACCCATCAATCAAGCACCAGGAAAACTATTTTTAAAACCTCGCGCGGCTCCCGTCAGGCCACCGGTGGCGGCGGAGTCATTCGCAGAGTTGTGTTCATTTACGACTCAACGATGCCCACCCACCACAGCTTCACGCCAGGCTAGGTGTGGAGGGCAGAAAAGGGCTGCAGGACGCTGAAACCGAAGAAGACTGGAATGGTGGGATGGAACGACTGGTGACTTCGTCTGGGGAGGACAGAAAAACGCGCAGGTTGAGAAACTCGAGGAATGTGACCATACAGTGGACGACGGTAATGGGGGTCTCATACTCGCCGTAAAACTACCAAACAGAGCAGGAAAATACACCAAAGAATAGGCCCACATTAATCATTATTTCCCAATGTGCTTTAAAACCCTGGTTTTCCTATTAAATTGGATAGCCAGGTTTTTTTTTTTTTTTTTTTTTGGGGGGGGGGGGGGGGGTCACGTTTCCTCATTCAGGCAGCCAAAGGATGGGAAGATGTGAGAATATCACAGCAGCTTCGAGAGGCATGTCGCCACGGAAACCCGGCCTTGTCGACGTGTCTCTCCAGTTTTCATCTTACATTGATGGAATTCATCATCTTTATCCCCCCCCCCCCCCCCCCCCCCCCCCACGGAAACCCGACTGCCTCTTTTCTACTCATAATCCAATTCTACGGGCAGTTGGAAGCAGTCAAAAGCACTCAAAACCACGATGTCTCCCAAACTCGAACTCTGCAAAGGAACGCACTGACTCGCACCTGAGTACGGGCCAGGGCCCCATCCGGCCAGGACTCCGCACCCACAGGACTGACTCCCCCCGCGTTAATTCAGAATGGCAGCCGAGAGACAAAACACCAAGAAGCAATTTAAAGCAAATCAAACGCTGGGGCTTCACTGAACCTGGGGTGGGTTTTATTTTTTTTCCCCTTTGCCCCTTCTCAGTTCGTAAACACGAGCAGGCCTGGCAGTATTAGACACCCCCCCCCCAGCTCCCACCCTACCCCGTACAGAGCTTCGCGATTAAATTCAGGTGCAAGGTCCCGTTTGAGTTGGACAGGCCCCAGCAGCAGAACAAAGTGTGTCTGTCTGCGCCCGGCGGCCTAACTTGCACAGTTAACAGCTTTTTATGAAAAGCTGCCATTCCGAGATGTCAATCAGTCCCTGGGCCGCAAGAGAGAACCGCTGCAGATCTAACCAGCTGCAGGCTCCGAAAACATATTTCAGGGAAAGTGGAAACACAAAAGATGTTTGAATGGGATCCTTTTACATCCCACCCCCTCCCCATCCAACCTTCCTAGCCCCCACGTAACTAGACACATGCACTTTCGCACAACTTTAAGGCCCCCCTTCCCCACCCCCAAATACACGGGAGAAAATTGCACACGAGGTCTTGAAAGAAGTGCTTGCAGAGGTGTTGACTGACAGAGACCCATGATGGCCATCTCTCCCTCTCTCTCTGGGTTTCCAAGGCTAGAACTGATTTGCTGGTTGGCAGGTTGCAATTTTCCTAGGTCACAAGGGAATGTCAGAACGTTCCGACTAGACTCTGTTGGCTGGAATAAAGGCTAAGGGAAGACGGGACTGAAAGCCACTCTGCAGGGCAGGATATCGCCACTACTCAGTTAGGGCATGAGTTCATGAGTTTGTATGACTGAAGACTCTTGAGTCCAGACAAACCTTAACCCTGTTTCCAGGACAAATCTAAAGTAGCCCATCCTAGAAATCCTGCCTAATGACAGCCTGAAGGGTTGGAGGATACTGAGATCTTACCTACAGCAAACCACGGGGTCCTGCTTTTGTCTTCCCGGGCAGGCTATGGTGCTAATTTCAGCTCCTTCAGTCATCTGTCTCTTGAGAAAGCTGCCGAATATCGTGGCAAATGTGTGCGTGGCTGTATGCCTCGTGGATTCAGCGATGCCCCAATGAGCTCAGGGTTAGCCGGTGGGCCACACCTTGTTAAACCAGGACGGTCACTGAGTTTTACTTGCAGCTGATAAGCACGATATGGCAGTAACTGTCACCAGCCGGAGGGCTCTGTGGGCTTCTTGGGTACAAGTGGCAGACTGCTTGGGATGGAAGATGAGACATCCTCTGCAGCTGACTGACCACAACAGGATGCCCTACTTTCATCAACATTAAACGACTAAGGGGTTCAGTCTCATTATAAACAGAGTGACTGACCCTGTCAGCAAATTTCATCGATACTTCAACAGGCACAAACATGCCTGACTAAATCCAGATGGAAGGAAGGCGAAGTTGCGATGCAACTGTGCGGGGATTCCGGCCACGCCGCATCTCCAGTGGCCTGTCAACGTATCCTCTCCCAAGAAGCTACCTCACTGCCGTGCTTTGTCATCACAACGTCATTCATCACAGCGCGTGACGCTCTGACCATGGTGAAAAAATAAACGCAAACCTTAAGAAAATAGCATGCTCTGCAATATGATAATATTTATGCTGTGCTTTCGCAGCTTAACGCCACACGACATGAAAACTGTTACTGTATCGATCCTCTAAATTTACAGCTATCTAACAAAGGTCGTGAATTTTCCAGCAAGACAGACGAACAAAGCACCTCTGATAACCCCAAGATGCGACCCTTAATAGTGCAATTAGACGCTAGGAGTCAATTACGCAGCGAAAGCTCATTACGAGAAATGCATTCAGCTGCTATGTCTGCTAACCGTTGCCAAGACACCACGCCGAAGTGAACAGGCCATCTCTGGATGATATTTTTAAAATAATTAAAAATCGGAGACTTCCGATGCGTCGCTTGACAAGGGGAAGAACTGGGAAGCCATTTGGAGGAGCAGCAGGATGTCGCCCCAGAAGCAGACGAAGGCTGTAAACAGCCAGCAAACGGCCCCTCAAGTCTTTTTCTCACGTTCAGCTCAAAGATCCTGCCAGCGGAATGGGGCCATTGTGAGCCCTAATCTTCGTGTAATGAAACACAGGTATGCCGGGCAGGTGTTTTATTGCCCCTGCAGCCATGCCCCCCCCCCAAGTATTCGGTATTGCTACAGATTTATCTTCCCCATCCAAAGAAAGGAGCTCATTAGGAGCCCCCAAAAGGCGTGTTAATCATCATTTGCCAAACAATCAACTCACTGCACTTTACTTTTCTGATTTGGCGCCAGCCACACACCCCCGGTGCCTCGACAGGGATGAACGCCAGCTCCCAAATGAAACATTACCGCGGGTACGTTACCCACAAAATCGTTAACACCCCAGCGTTTCCTACACACGCCCCAGTCGACACCAGCCCTAAACCCGTTCTGCCCAACAAAGGATTTGAAGGCTGGAGGGCAAAACCAGCATTAGGGCAATCAAAGGCTGACAGTACGACACCCATCCGCTTTGTGTACGCAGCGATGCCAGGGCCCGCCCTGAACATGCTCTAAATAACAACAGTAGAGGCATTGTTCTGCTCTGTCACATGGACAAAAAGCAGTGCATTGTGGGTGAACACAATACAGGCGCTGGGGAGGGAGGAAAACATTTTCACAGTAGCGGGAGACGCAGGGTTCACCTGCAGGACAAAACAAAAAAACGGGAAAGGAACAGAAGCGGTAAAGAGCGCAACTCGTACACGTTCAGTCGCCTCCTAGAGCTGTATCAATTAACGAGAGAGGCAGCACTCTCCCACGGTCGGCGCACCCTAGCCCGCCGTCATCGTCAATCACTGTCGATCCTCAAAAAAACACCTCCACCACGCCCCAGCCTTCCAAAGTTTTCCCTATGGGCCTCAGGCACCGAATCTTTGAGTCGCGGAGCAGAGGTAGGTGGGAATTGGGCCGGAAACGTGCGCGAGTTTAATGGAAAAAGAAAAACGCTCGATATGACATCACATGCCCTCATCGACGGAATGGGAAAACACCCCGGAGAAGATGCCAACGGGCAGGACTGGAGAGCAAGAACACCACAGCCCCCCACCCCCCACCCCCAAAGACAGGATTAATGATGCCATTCATGCTCAACCCATGCATGCACCCTGACAAATATTATACTGCATACTTTTATTAATTATTGTAACAACAACTTATAATACAAGCTTTCAACTGCATGTATTGTACATATACACAGTCTTAGGCAGCCAAAAGAAATGTTGATAAAGCTATTTATCTGAGCAGTAAGGGTATATGTGCTCAAAACAAAATACTATTTAACATTGGAACGCATGCAAATTAAGGGTAGCAATAAAAAGTAACTGGATATTCTTCTCTCCTGCAAAATGTTACTGATATCTAAACATTCTTAACGTTATATTGCTTGTAAGTTCCATCTTTTAACATAGAACTTACGAACGATGTAGTGTTAACAAGGTTTCGAGAAACGGGGCCTTGGATGGCTAGATGAACGCCACTTCAGTTCCCAAACCTCTCCTCAGGGGCACCCCAGCCATTCCATATATTTGTTAAATTTCACCACCAGTTCAATGAATTAATCGATCTATCCATCCATCCATTTCCTGAAACCGCTTATCCTATATAGGGTCACGGTAAGTCCAGGGCCTAACCCAGAGGCTACGGGTGCAAGTCAATCAATCCAACAAATCAACCAGTTAAATGAGTCAGTCAATGATATCAATTAGCCATTAATATCTAGTGGTTGAGTTAAAAAAAAAAAAAAACGTGTGTATTGGACGGTAGCTGTAAATACTGGAGTGACCTTAAGAGAGGCGTTGAAACGGTTAAGCTAACGTTCTTTGACAGATGTAATATAGTTATACACCAACATGAAGATCATGTTAGACATAATTTTCTTGACTGCTTAATACTTTTGCACAGCACTGTATAATTCTTCCATGTATACAAATCTTCCCCGCTAAGGACGGATGGATATATATTACTAGTGTCAGTACATTTTTACCAGAATGCCTGGTTCTTCCCTTTTCCTCACAGTCTGCACTTGCTCTCCCTAAAAGCTTCGATTTAAAAGGGGAGCCTGGAGCTCAGAGGAAAGTCTCTGCGGATTCAGATGCAGGGGCGACGATCGCGATCGCCGGAGCGTGGCCTCGACACTGCGGGGGCGAAACAGTGACCATCGAATCCTGGATGAAACGGGAAGGTCAGATGTCTCAGACACCCGTCGAAGGGGCAAGGAGAGGCTAATACCAGAATGGGGATGAGATCCGTAACACAGAAAAAAGTATGGAAACATAATTAACAGCTAAACCTCTAAAATACCTCTAAAGTAAAGATAATGTTGTATTATTTTCTATACAGGTCATATACACGGTTTAGTCTACTATGATGTAAAAGATAATTAAACAGATTAACTACAGTCACAGAATAAGTTAATATTTGGTTAAACACCGTATGATACTTTGTTGGGCACTGTATGAGATGTTTACGCTTGTGATCGCTGCAGAGACTGGCTGGATGTAGCCGTCGCCTGGTATCAGTGAAACGCGGCAGATCGCTACCTGGCGAACAGGTCAAAATTCAAAGTCTGATGATTACTGAATGTGTATCACTATCACAGGTAGCGAAGTCGAAAAGTTGAAATATCTTAAGTCAAACCACTGTACAGTGGGGGGGCATCTGCATATTCATTCTAAATGAGTTATTTTAAATGCCATTTCCAACTCTGTACCAAACGCGGACTCATCTGTGACTCGAAGCTCGAATGAGTCGCGGCTCGTGCTTAGAAACGTGAGGAAATCGAGTCTGTACAATGGGGCAGCAGCCACACCCCCCCCACGTGGGATGACATCACAAGGCTAAACGCACGGCCCATGGGATCCGCCCCAGCGGAACAAACAGCCAATTAGAACCTGGTTTTTGCAGAAATACCAGCCAGAATACCAGCAGCCCACCATGCTTAACTTCACCGGAGATTTCTCTTCAGAGCCTGACTGAAGCATCTGCTTTCAGTTAACATCCTAAAACAAATAAACATGCTCTTTGCTCAGACCGATAGGTAGCATAGAGGGATGGGTGTGGACACGCGCGTGTTCAGGGTGCGAGTGCGCTGGACACGCGCGTGTTCAGGGTGCGAGCGCGCTGGCCGCCGTGAATTTTCTGCCTATTTTAATATCTCCAGAACTGATCCTTGGACTCCGGATGGGTGCCACAAGCGTCCCCCTGCATTCCACCCACGTTGAGACTTTCCATTTGCATTTAGTTGCCTAGGAGGTGCTGCTTGGTCTTCTCCACCAACAGCGGCCGTTACTTACCTGTCCCTCTCCATGGTGAATGATGCTCAGAGGCAGAAATAAGTTTCAGCTGCGAAATGAATAAGTACGAGACTGCGGGAGTAAAGGGGACCGCGGGGGATTAACTGGAAGGTGGACTTCTGGGTAGAATAGCAATTAATCAGACTCAAACGCCATAGGTCCTGGTGGTTAGTGTCATATGGTGGGGATGGAGATGGAGGAGAAGAATAGAGCGAGGAGAAAAAGTGAGGCACAGAGAAGTGGAAGGTGAAAGGAAAAAGAGAGAGGTTCTGAAGATCAGGTAACAGACCGACCTCCTCGTGGCCGGACTCTCACCGACACACAACCACAGCCTGGTTGGGAACACAACAACCCGGCCCGGACTGCTCAGGTTTCTGGAAATCTCACTGCACCGTGTGTGTGTGTGTGTGTGTGGGCACGCTAGCCGATGGCCGGATCTAGCAGCAGAGAGCGGCCTCATATGGGCAACCCGGAGTTGAGCTAAGGGGGGGGGGGGGGGGGTTGGGGTTGGGGTTGGAGGAGGGTAGGGTTACACGGGCCCCGAGGGGGGGAATCTGAGTGACGGCAACCTGAGACCCAGCCCTTAATACTTAATGTTCTCACAACGCTGCAGTTATGTTATGATGACACACACAAAAAACACAAACATGTTAAAATTCCTCCATGATCAATCTCCGTGTGTGACGGGAGTGCAGTGCACTCAGGGATCACGCAAGGCCTGAGTGGAGGGGGTGGCGCTCTGCATGATCCGTGCACTGGCAGAGAACCATCAGCACGTCCCAAACAGACCCTGCTTCCTTGAGCGACATCAGGGGCGCAGGTCGTGACCTCTGACCCCGAGCGGCTTTTGGATCTACACTGATAATCATTCACACCGCAAACTTGCGAGAGTCTGTTTTGGGATCTTTCTTTATATCATAGTGAAACTGGGACGGACAGATATGGAGACGTGTGTGTGTGTGTGTGTGTGTCAAAGCAGCATAGAGTGAGACGAAGCGTGAAGATGGAGGTCAGGCTGGATAAGGCGAGCCGGCAAGCCGGGTGCGAAGGGGGGGGTTTGGACTGGACACCCGCCTGCTCCCTTGCACAGCAGGTCTGTAATCAAGCAGAGCGCTGAAAGACACTTTCAAGGCGACCGAGACAGGAACCGGAGTAGTGTGCAGTCAGCCGAGACCCCCCCCCCCACGCAGCACGCGCATGGAAACGCCGACTGTAAGAGCACCAAGTCAAGAGTGCACAGTGTGCGGGACACACACGGTCATGGGGAGGGACAGACGAAAACCTGAGCAGTCCACAAAGAAGCAAAGAGCCACGCAAGTCCAGTCTGTCCAGAGGAAGGGGGCTTGGTTGAAGCCCTCAAGGCCAGACCGGGGATTTCGGGTCAACTGTAAGGGGGATTAACCTGCTGGCAGCCACAGATCAAATGTGCCCCACCCACGCAGGGACCCGTCAGCGTGGGACGTGGGCTGAGGAGGGACAGGAGGAGGGTAGGGTGGAGATGGCGGACAGCACAGCATGGCTGACACAGGCTTTCGTTACTGTGCGCCTTGTCAGTATTAGACGTTGCCAAAGTGATGGTGAAAACGCAGACAAACTACCGTTTACTTTCCCATTAGTAAATTATTTACAAGCTGTGAAGCCATTTTAACTGTACTTAACACATTCTGAGGAAAGGCATTAGCTGGGGGCCCTTTCCCCACCAGACACCCCCCTGCCATGGCCAGCAACCCCCCCACCCCGATCAGCTTTCTGCCCCGAGACACAGGCCAGCCCAAACACTTCCTCCCAGGGTAGCATTTAATAAAACACTTTTCTACCACTTTCATCCGGCCTCCATGTGTGGAAGTGGGGGGGGGGGTGTCATCTGTCCATCTATGAGGTAGGACCACTGAGAGGGGAGTCATTTGTCCACTAGGTATAGGGGGTGGGGGGCATTTAAGGGTTAAACATAGCCCTTGATTGACAGCCAGGATCTGTGAGAATGCTCATTTTCTGTGCGTGTGTGCAGTGTTCTCAGGCCGGCCAGGAGATGGTGCTGGAGTGCCCCCACTCAAAGCAGAGGTCCAACCACGTCACCAGACAGGTTCCGGAAAACACAGGAACCATGTGTGGCAAGAGAGGCACCGGCGCGATACCTGATAGGTTCCGATGCCAATGTGCTTCGGGTCGATCTTCACCAACTCGCCCAACGGGTCCTGGACACGCCTTCCGATGGACACTGGAAAGAGAGACGCCCCCCCCTCCCCATCAGGACCGACCGACAGAGACGTGGAGAGCAGAGCCCTGCATCCAGAGACACAAAGGGGGAATCAGGCCATGGACACTCGGCACCGTCGAGGCGTGAAAAGGCCAGCACACAAAAGCAACGTGAGAGGGAGAGCGGCCAGGTGTTTACGGCCCACGGAGAATGGCGTCAATACAGCTAATAAACTACGAGAGGTTATTAAGCAGCTTAGATATGCAGATGAGGGTCTCGGCGGTTTTGTTGTCGGGTTTGTTAATTGGAGCCCCCGAGATCATGAGCAGCTAGATCCAGGATATGCTAGTCGGGATGCCAGCAGTCACCAGCCCGACTAATTACTGTTTGGTAATAATCTGTCCCTGTGGAGGAGGGCAGCACCTGCCCCCGGGCCCCCCCCACCAGCCCAGGCACCCCGCCCCCCCCCCACACACAAACACACACACGCTTGCTGCAGTCTACAGGACCATAGCAGAGTCCCAGTTCTAATCACTGACACATGAATAGCTGGTGACAAGACCAGCTTCAACAATAACACCGCACCTGCCCCCCCCCATATGCTGATTGGGATGGTGCCTGTCTCTCCCTGCCGATACCAGCACTTATCTGGACCGTAAGATTCAGTCGGGGCCTGTGACTCCCTCCCTTTTCCTTAATCCCAACCCTTATTAGTTTAACTGAGACAGGAGGATGGGAGCTAGGGATTGGCCAAAACTGGCAACAACTGGCCAATTACACAAAAAAAAAAGCACAGTGCCCTCCCATCAATACGGATTGGCCAGCCGGCCAAGCGCAACTTAACTTAGAGCAGGACCAGAGTGCTCTGCCAGAGCCGGCGTCTCTGTTTAGGGGAGTCCCGCACACGCCGGCGGGGATCTCGTGGCAGACATCCCGACTCCGGTGGCAGCCAGAGAGCTCTGCTTCAGTGGCTCTGCAAGCCTCGAGGTACCCAGGCTGCGGAACGAAACTCTCACAAGCTGCACCTAGTTCCTGCTTAGAAACCATTCATTCTGTGCCGTAGAGCAGAAACTCTGTCTCCGGCGAAACCTCTGAAATATCACTCTGGGGTAAATATTACCCCAGACGGACCCTCCGAGAGTGCCCCAACCTGGAGCCAGCCCCCCCCCCTCAGAGGGGGCACACTCAGCATCTCACCCGTGGCCAAGCAAGAGTGGCAGGCAGACGTGGATGTATCTCCCCCCCCTCCCCGGAACCCTAGCCACACTGGCACCGGATGATCACCACGCCTGGAAAAATCCCATTTACACACAGAGCATCACTTCCTCTTCTGCCGTGGGCGAGTATTCGGTAACGGAGCAGAAAAACGATCCACATCTTGTTATGCCGCCGAGGCCGGCCGTGAGAGTCCTCAACACACCTCATGGGAGACAGGGATGCGTGGAGTAAACTTGGAACAAACTGAACACTGGATCCTCACGCGCGGATGCTGGAACGTGCGTTTGTGATCCTAGACCCCCGTGATCTACAAGCCGTTCACACTGTCCTGATGCAAGAAAACAAAAAACAAACACACTGCTGTGATTTTCCTTCCTACGACATGACAGCCCCTCTGATGCAGTGGGGGAGGGTTATATTTAAACCGGAAAGGTGGGGTCAGTTTAAAAATACGGGAAACTGGGGCCTTATAAATCTGATATTTGGGTTTGAACACCCCCATCCGCTGATGCGCTGCCAGGCCAGGCTGTTCTGGTGAGACATGAGGCCATACCGCCTCGCGAGTGGAAGGGGCCGCCGACGCATGGCGTAAGCGGGCGGACGTAGCGGCTGCCGAGGTATGCGTGCTGTGAAAACAAACCTCCATTAGCCACGTTCAGGGGTCCAGCTGCCATCTGGAGAACTGCCTTAACCCAAACCAGGAGCGGCGGTCCGAGTGCTCCCAACATAAACACACGTGCGAATGTGATGGGAGCAGCGGGTCACATACACACACACACGGATGCAGGGAGAACATACCCACGGGTCAGCATGTCCACTGACCGGGAGCTGCCATGCACACGCACCTCCACCAGGTGGTGCTGTTGGCAGTTAAGAGGCTGTCACCTCATGCCTCTAATTCTGGCTTCTTTCATTTTTAAGATGAAAGGAAATATACCTTTAAAGTAATAAAATGACCCTTATTCCTACTGCACAGAGTTTCTCCTCCAGGCCATGAAAGCTTCCCCCAGCCCCCTGAAGTTTGCCTTCCAGTCCTACCTTGACAGAGCCGCCCCTCGTTTACACACAGTAACAGAATGTAACTAAAGTCTTTCTCTAACGCCTTTCATTAGCAGATAAATATAGCTCTCACATTTTCCCTACACCAGGCCTGACCAAAGAGAAATTTATGATTAATTCCCATTCCGATTTGCCTTTTTTATGGAGGAAGTCTGGAATAATTCTCATTCCTCTGTGGGAAATGTTTGATTCGCCTCCAGAGCTCTTTGATTCCTTCCTCGTTTGAGACGCTGCCGATGGGGCCAGACGCTTGTGTGGTCTGTACACACACACACACACACACACACACACACACACACACACACACACACACACACACACACACACACACACACACACACACACACACACACACACACACACACACACACACACACGCAAAAATAACTTGAAGTATCTATGTTTTGCTGACTTTTACTCAAGTAGCTGTACTGATGCATCCAAGCCACCCTGTAGATGTTTAGCTTTCTACATGAAAATATAGAATATTACAGATTTTGAAGCAGATTATTACAGATTTTGAAAGCCAACTTAAAGTAGAGGGGAGGAGGTCATTTGGAAACAGCACTGCGTTGGGTGAGTGACAGCATCACTGCATGACATTCCAGTGCACAAAAAAAAAAAAAAAAAAACATACATGCACATGAAGGCACAGACTGAGCACAGGGCCACAGCGATGGGGCTGCACACCTGTGCTGATCACTAAGCTCGTACTCCTGCCTGAGAAGCTCGAAGGGCGATCTTACCAGCACTCCGGAGATTGGGGTCCAGGTCTGGCATCTCCTTCACAGCTTCAGGGCTCACGCTGTAGATGGAGGCCCCAGCCTCGCTGGTGATGCTGGGAACAGGAAGAAGAGAAGAAAGAGAGCGACAGAGGGATGAGGGAAAATGGGTATCCGTCGCGTCAGCACAGACAGTCGTTTCGATAAAATTACTCACCCCGAGGCTTGGGAACTGAAAATGTGATAGCCATGGCTGAGGCTAGGAAAGCAGGTCGGGGGGGGGGGGGGGGTGAGGAAAGCACAGAAAGCAGAAGCTTAAAAAGCCCCCCCAGGCGAAGCAACTACCCAGCCAGCCGAGTTCAGGGGGTGCCATGGCGCTTAGAAAATACTTTTATCGTTTAACCTGAGGTGGCGTCGTTATGGCGATGACAGATGTTAAACCGCTCGGTGATGTTTGCTCAAAAAGCAGCATCAGAGTAGCGATTCCAACACAGAGACCAGGACACTGGTCACTGGCTGCAGCGGCACCAAAATACAACTGAATCTGAAACACACGTTCCGCCCCAATCAGATCTCGTCGTCATTTATGGCAATGACCTTGGCTTTGTGTTTCTGACAGAATTTGGGCCTTTCAGCAAAAATGCTGGGGATCCGTGATACAGACAGAAACAGGGGGGAGACAGACACCCTAAAGAGAGACCCGGGGCTCTACCAATGAGTTTTACAAAAATATTTTTTTCTCCAGCAATAGTAATCAGAAGATCAGAGTGTTTTTTAATGATGAGCTATTTGGACTGTTTTAGGAAGACTGGCTTTGGTGACACTGAATAAGCGGCACGATGTTTTGTGTTTTTAGTTCAGATACAAGGTGAGACTCCGCTTGAAAGCAGCCAGCGGTTTGTGCCAGAGACGACATCGCGAGGGGGGGAAACTGTAGCGATGCAGCGCTGTTGGGGGGGGCTGGAGAGAGAGCTTGTGGTTGGGGGGGGGGGGGAAGGAGAGGGAACGGTTTAATGAAAAATGGATCACAAAGTCAAAAGGGCAGGGAGGGGAAGGTGTAATTCAAGAAGCATCATGAAGAGGCGGCGTTGGTGGCAGCAGGCTGGGGCAGAGTCACACTGGCAGGTGCGTGTCTCTCAGAGAGGGAGCCCGGCTTCAGTGCCGCACCTCTGCAGAGAGCCAATAATAAGCCCTGCTCCCTATTAATTAAACTCCAGCGGATGTTTAACGAGCTCATAACGTCTGTGGATGGGAGCGATGGTTTCGGGAGCTGCTCAAATACGGGATCCCCGGAACGAGACTCCTGCTTTCGAACTCTGCTTTTCGCTTCGTCACCGTGGGTCTGGGGACGGTTTTAAATATTTACGCGGACCTGCCCCGCCACCGACGCACTGTTTTAACGCGTGGCAGCTTCTGCGTTAAACAGAAACGTGGCAGGGGACTTATTCAGTGTAAACAAGCCCTTATCCTAACAGGTCCTAGCATCAGGGCAACGTGTAAATAAACTCCTGTGTCCACACCCAGGCTGAGACCTTCTTTGTCATAGCTGACATTTACATGGGGGGTACCTGGACACCCTCTGTAATGGTATCGCAATCCCTGGATCCAAAAAGAGGGCGCGCACACACACACAAAAAAAATAACCGACAATTCCTGTACGTCACGTCATGACAATATCCATAGTAACAAGACAATTGGTATAATTCTGGGTGTTTTCCTACGATCAAATTACCAGAAACGCCTGGGTTTAGAGTTTTATATTACACAGCAACACATCATCCCCGGTCACCATATTTTGGGGTCAAAAACTGGGTTAAAATTCGTTCGCAGCACATGCTTTGCGACGCTCGCCGCTTAGTCAGTGACAGACAGCAAAGAGAAGCAGCCACAGCGAATCATTGTAATGAAATGACCTCATAATTATAACAATGTTCGGCATTCATGACTGACACTTTGTACATTTTATTTTCCACTGTGTACATAGACTTCTCGTTACTTTCTGGTGTCACACAGTGAAGGTGGTACTTATTAACATATTTCAGATGTAATGGCCATTCGCAACATTTTCCCGGAGCTTAAATACCGTCTTTCTAACAGAACGGCGCCAGTGCGAAGTCATCTGCAAGTGCGGGTAGTGCAACAACAGCGCCATCCAGTGGCCCGAAACATGTACTTTCGGTGTCTGGCAAAAATCACTAGATGCGAGCTTCCCTGAAACTGGTTTTGCATGACATCTAAAAACAGAAAAACAAGTTCATTAGCATGCTTTGTTCACTGAAACCAGAGGACTAGTTTAGCCAGAAAAACGGTACGGTCGATAACAAAGAGACAATGCTTACATGGTACAAAGATATTTTATGAAATCGTATGATAATTAAGCACCGGAAACAGCGGAAGGCACTAAACACCCTTATTGCTGTCAACCAGGCTTGCGTTAAGGTGAGATTTCAGCATCTCCATTTCACTCGTCTCCAACCTCAGACCTCATTGCTGGGCGACTCCTGCTATTGGTACTGGTCACAGACATCGGTGCTAATTACTGACATCCATCCTGGCAACAGGCAGCAGAAGCCTTCTGACAAGAATGAGACCCCTCCCCACCTACCCCCGTTACCTCTTTTCCCCATCCGACATTAGGCCTTCTATCCATCCCAATGCTCTGCGTGAAAATGGCCTGACATGTGACCTTCTGCTGGGTCATATGGGCTTTGGGCTGCAGAACGGCTCATTAATCTGATATTCACACACAAAGGGTGGCACAGGGAGCCACGGTGGGCTTTTGGGTCCCTGAGTGCTGGGAGGCGGCCACTGGGCTTCTGTGTAAACACACACACGTAGGTTTGTATTTATATCTTTGTGGGGACTCGTTTCTACGGGGAAAACTGTAATGGCAGCACGACGACCCTAACCCTTACTCAGCCCTAACCTTAACCATAAGTAATCAAACAAAATACTTCTGGCATTGTTAGTTGTTTTGATCGCATTCACAGATCTTTGTGGGGACCTGGAAAATGATTCATGGCAGGCTATGTTTGGCTCAAACGGACATTTGGTCTCCACAATGTCATATAAACCTAACACACACACACACACCACACACACAAACACCGGACAGCCTGTCATTTCATCGAGCAGCAGACATGTCCCCAGTGCGTCACAACAGAACCTTGTGTGCGGAACAGGCAGTGACGAAGACGCCCGAGAGCCAGGGCCTTATTCAGAAGCCACGGAGGAGAGGGCGTTTGGCGTTCGTAGTCACTGGTATGAGAAAAGCACACCAGCTAGGGATTGGGCAGGAACACTAACCCCTGAAACAGAGAACGTGGGTAAAATAAGAAAATACTTTTACTGCATTACTTACGGGACATGAAGGCGGCATCGACCCAGCAGACCTAAAAATGCACCCAGGACAAGGGCGTGGCATTCCCTTCCTCGGCTAAGTGGTATCAGACACCCTCACCCCCCCCCCGACGAGCTGTCGGTCAACTGAAAGGGAGACGGATCCTCAGATTAAGCCCCAAGGCCCCTGTCCCATGGGAAGGTGCCCCGTGAATACGTGCCGAGGCACGCAAAGCCAGAATCATGTCCAAATTAATTACCGCAACGCGTGCAGCTGCCGGCACCGAGCTCCCCTAAAGCCATGGATGCGGCTACAGTGACACGGATACAGGGGGGGCCGGGGTCGTCTCTGCGGGGAGGGCATCGCTATGGCAGGCAGCAGAAGGTTGTCTCTATGCAGACAGGCATCTAGGCAAACGCCCCCGGTCGCCATCGGCAGGTCACCAGCAAGTCGTTCTGAGCGTATTCCTCATCCGGTCTCTGTCCCGTCCGTCGGCAATGTCACCACTGGCTGTTGCCCCCTCCCTTACTGAAACGAGCACTCCCGAAAGGCCATGTTTAGCCCAATGATGACAGCCTTGCCGTCCTGGGAGAAGGATGCGGGCCCTGATAGGCTGACCTGCCCTCGTGTCCGTCGCCGGAAAACTCTACTAATTAAGTGCACCCATCAGACGCGGGCGGGCGGGCGCTGGGTCGTCGATACCATCGCGGCCGTAAGGCGATACGGCATCTTCGACCGAAAAAGGAAGCAGGGCAGACCAAAACAAGCGGACGGGACGCACGCTGAAACCTGGCCCCACCTTTGTCCCCCTCTGCTGGAGGGGGGCCAGGTGCGCGCATCAGATCGCGGATGTCTGAAACGTGAAATCCGAGGAGAGGCAGAAGGGCACACTGAACCACATCCCGGGCCGCCGAGGCCCCTGCTGGCGCAAGAACTGCTGAACCGTTTCGGGAGGGACATTCATGCCAAATGAATAGGGGGCTGACCTTCACCGGCGTGGCGCGGCCCGGCACCAGCGCCAGGAAAAGCCAGAACAGTGACTTCGCTGTGGTGTCATCAACATGACCCCATTTCCCATGATGCCCCATCCTCATCAGGCATCCGATAAACGCATCATAGCACAGATCTTCAAACAGGGCTTTTAATTAATTGGAGCTCATTTAATTTAAGCCTTTGGGAAGCCTGCAGATCCAGGCGAGACGGAACGTTCTGGAGGAATGCCGTCTATATGGTCATCGGAACGACAATGACCCGACGGCACCCAATAAGAGTAATTTAATTCGCTAATCCAAAGGGACTCTGACGAGGATCCATAACCCTCATTAGAGCCTTTAGATCAGTGTTTCCCAAACCAGTCCTGGGGCCACCAGACAGTCCATGTTTCCACTCTCTCCCAATTCCCTGGGAATTCAGAGGACTGGTTTGAGAAACACTACTTTAGATAACATTTGTATCCAAGTTAGCCAGAGCTTCCTGGAAAAGACCTTGGGGGGGGTTGGGATTTTTTCTAATGAGGAATCAGATGAATCTGCTTGACTTTCACTGGAAGAATGAGCGAAAATGGGGCAGCCATCTTTATGATGTCACATGACCTTCACCATGACGACCAGGACCCTTCCATGACCTTCACCATGGCGACCAGGACCCTTCCATGACCTTCACCATGACGACCAGGACCCTTCCATGACCTTCACCATGGCGACCAGGACCCTTCCATGACCTTCACCATGGCGACCAGGACCCTTCCATGACCTTCACCATGACGACCAGGACCCTTCCACTTTGTTGACCTGTTCAGTCAGCTGGGGAGTTCAGTCTTCCAGGGTCATAGCCATTGGAAACACCATCAGATATCGGTCTTCGTCTCATCTGTAATTTGTGACATTTTTCACCAGAAAAGGGGCCAAATGGCAGGTGCCAGACAGCCTTAGAATCACGCAGAGTCCCGGAGGCACCAAGTGCAGAATCCGCACGCAGCCATGTCAAAGCTACCCTCCGGAGGGCAGTAGAGTGTGCGTCTGAAGAGTGTAAACCTTGCAGCCAGTGACATCAGTCCACTGGCAGTGACATACACAGTGATGCACTGCTACGCCCCCTACTGGCCACGCCTGTCTCATTTGCAGACTGAAGCCTCCCAGCGGCAGCTTGTGATGGTCTAGCCTAAGCTTCTGGGATTTGTACGACATGCCTGCACCATATTTTTGGGAATGCTTCACTCGTGCAGCTTTGCTCTGCCGATTACACTGGGACATTTTCTTTCTCATTATGAGTCATGGATTTCCTGTTCTGTATTATCCCTCGCTTCTGACAGATGCTCATCCAATTCAGTTTTTATCATACTCACAGCCCCCACCCAAACCCCATATTTAATGCCTTTCTCCCTCTCCCAGAAGTTAACTTTTTTTTTGAGACGTTCATCCTGAGGAGCTTTTCCCCCTTTAAAATCTATTTTCTTTCTTTTATTCAAGAAGAAATAAAATGGTCTTCAGCCAGCAGCGCAGAACTTTACGGAGCGTAAAATACGAAAGTCAGTAAAACTGTTAAGCGGAGTTCCAGGTTTTCTGCCATCACGTGACACACGGGGCTACATCGGAGTGGGAATGGTGGCATTCCCATCGTCAGCGGTCTCCGAAGCCAGGAGGGAATGTGTCACTGAGGAAACGTTTGCGCTGGTGATTCAACCCAAAACAGGAAAGGAAGCGACGGATTACGCATGAGAACTAGAGATGAGGGGCGCTGTAATAACGTCAATAACCCAGCGATGGACCACCACCCTCCCCAAGGCACCGGCATCACAGACCCCAGGTACGTGGGCCATGACCGGATCCAAGGGGGTGTGAGGAACTGTGCAATGGGGGCATCAGATCGTGGCAATACGAAGAGGTTCCTACACACTGTTAAATTAGAGAGACGATGTGGGGGCAGGGTAGCCTCTTCATCCACGGGCCAGATTCATAATCAAATCAAACGTCATAACATCCCCCGGAACAAGACAGAAAGTGATTGGTGCTGACTGGCTCATTTAGGGGACGTGACCTTGAGCTCGATTTTGGGGAGGGCCGGGGGGGGGTCTTGTCTCGTGTCAGATCAGGCTGGGCGGGAAGTGGCCTGAGCGCTGTATCATGATCCTATCCTCGTGGGGGGGGGGGGGGGGGGTGGTTGATCTTGAAGGACATCGAGGACCACGAGCAGGGGTCTCCCTTTCCTGACCTTAATGATACCACATGCAGCGTCAGCGGGCCCGCGATCCGGCCCGGCTCTGAAACGGGAACGTCGGCAGACTACGGGAGAAGCCCAAAGCAGGCTAATCAGGATTCAAAACAGACTCTTCAAACTGAAAAGGAAGCTGACTGATGACCTTCAAATCCTGCATTTATTCTGGTGGAATGAAGGAGCACAATGAGAGACACTGATGATGGAAACATTAGAAGCAGCGAGGAAAAGCAGCTTCAGTGTGTATCGGAATGAAGGGCTCTGTATATACTGGAATATTCTAGAAAATGTCAGCCCAAAAACAGACTAAACATCAGTTCTGCTCCAATTAAGCACAGAAACATCAGAATGCCAACCCCCCAACCCCCACAAACAAAAGGATGCAGCAGCTGAAGCTGACTGCACGGTTGGTGTTGTGTGACCCCCCTCATTCCCGGGCCTGTCAGGAACCATCGTCCCACAATCGCATCCCGGAAAAAACATTGCAAGTCCCGCTCCCGCTCTTATTTTGATGGGCGGGGGGAATCCGCTGTGATAACAGCCCCATAAACAAATTGTGACAACAGAGGTCAGCATGTTGCTGAAAGTGAGGCATGATGGCACTAGGGCAGCCAGCCAGACGGGAGGGAGGTGGGTACCCTGGACACCGCAAGGTCCCGGAGGCGCCAGGAAAACCACGCTGACTGTTCCCACTAACCGCTTCCCCACAGCACCGGCAAAAGTAGAAGACGCACACAATCCGGGGAAGGAGGACGCTTCCCATTTTCAAAGCTGAACGGTCAAAAGCATTTAGCCACACCCCCGTCCTCCAGCACTCCCAGGGGAATGGAAAGTTCAGGGGCCAGGTGCATCCTGGGAAGGGGTGAGGAGGGTCTGACACAGACACGTGCCGGGAATCGGCTCACCTGTTCATCGCGAACATGTCAAAGTGTCCAGGATAGGGTGCGGCTGCTGTACCATCAACAAAGGAACTCCTTTACCAAAAAGTATGATGGAATGGATGGCCGGTGGAATTAATACCTGCTGCTGTAGTACTTTTGTTATCATACCAATGAACGGTACTGTGTCTGGGTGTACTTATCCAAAGAAAAACTTTATTTGTCCTATTCTTTACATTTTAGAATAATTATAATGACATAAAGACATCAATACTGTAAAACAACATATGAAATCATGCACTAGCCAAAACATCTTTTTTGTGGGGGCAGGGGGGGGGGGGGGACAGCTCTGCGGTTTGGGACTCATTAGGTTGTCTGTTCCAATCCCTGGTCATCAGAGTGATGCCACCACTGGGCCCTTGAGCGAGACCCTTAACCCCAGTTGCTCCAGTGACTGGCTGACCCTGCTCTCTCCTCTGTCCCAGTTCCATGATGTGGCCTCCTGGGATGTTTTCCCAGCTGTCCTGAATGAGATCCCACATACATGCTCAGCCCTCATTGGCTGCGTTTCCTTCATATTCTGATCAAACTCATCCAAACCCATTTCTGCTCTGTTTAGGTCAGGTCATGTGACGCGACACCCTATCATTCTCCTTTGTAGCCTGGGTCGTTCAAACTTTTGACTGTTACAACAAAACAGTATTAGGCACCCAGGATCGGCAAGGCAGCAAACACACAATACAAATGACAACCAATACAGTGTAATAAGTCAGAGTAAGTCTTACACAAACAATAACTAAAAGTGTACAAAACCATTGGCTTAAAACCTTCCAGTCTCTGACATATGAAGCCTAAATGTCGCTAAGCCTCTAATGCAGCCTGGTCAGGTAATGAGCCCATCTCTGAAAAGGCTGCGTGTTCAGACAGAGCTCTGTTCACTGCCTCCGCCTTTCCTGGAGTCCTGGATGACTGAGGATTCCGGAAGCTCCATCGGCGCTCTGTGCCGTCATGCCGACACCCCCGGCAGCCTGAAGACAGGCTGCCCCTTCATCATCCCCCTCCTCCAATCTTTCCTTCAACACAAACATGGAGGAGGGGTGTTCAGTGTGGAGCGACTGCTTCTCAGCCCCCCTCTGGAAAAACCCCCCAAGAAGAGCCATTAGGCAGAGGCCCAGTCACTTGGCCCTTCAGCATCAGTCCCTGTGTCCATTATGGTTATTTTTACAACCCACTGGCACTTTTTGTACCTGCACGCTCAGCACACTGCGACCTCAGCGCTTGTCACTTAAGGACAGAGGACAGGGACAGGCTCTTGCCAGCCTTCACGGGGAGTCCCAGGGTACCAGGGTGGGGGGGGAGTAGGCTATCAGCAGGACGTACAGCACTCTGACTGCGTTTGAGGCAGGGGGGTAGGGGAAAGGGGTCCCGAACGCCCCCCATGTTTCATTTTCCGCTCACCAGACACGGGAAACAAAAAAATGGATGAAAAGGGACCTTTATCTGAAAGCTATTTAAAGCTTGAAAGGTCAGAAGTCTAGAATTACAGCAGGCAGGTACTTTGGCAAAAGCTGGGAATTTAATTGCTGAGTACAGAACAGTCACTCAACAGGCAAGCCCTAACCACCCCCCCCCCCGGCAGCCCCCTCCCTCCAAACTCTGAAGATGGAGTGGGCCTAGTTGTGGCAACAGTCAGACTAACTGCTGCCCCCTATCATTTTGAGAGTGCGGTGAGGGAGGCCAATGTGACAGGGAGGGCTAGCGGGTGGACGGCGTAAGAACAACCGCTGAACTAACCAGCACGAGCCAGACGGCCTCACAAGGTATGAAGCCTCTCGCAAACAACTGGGAGATACGGCAGCACTTGCACATGGACCTGAATACCCAGAGGCCCCGGGAGGGTGACTGCACTGCATCCACCACGGGCCAAGAGTGCAGTAAGCAGAATTTTTCCAGTCGCTGACTAGCCGAGTATGAGGGAGGCAAAAGCAGAGAAAAAAAGATCCTTATTCTCACATGATACAGGCAGCTTACGGTTTGAGGAAAAATCAAATAAAGGCACCATGCCTGGCCTGTGCTCTTTGGAAAGGTGCATGATTATTCAGCATTAAGGATTTTACCTAGGATGCATCAGTCCATCCCCAACATCTCTGGCTGGCTGCTAGCCGCGGCACCGCTGAAGCAAACACGACCCGTGTCCCTCGCGTCCGTCTTATTGCGGAGTTCACCCTGGGGTCACTCCACAGTCTTTTAGGAATTCCATGGGAAAATCGTTCACTTCCATCTCTGGACTATGGGGAATATTCTCCCTCATCTCTTCCTCCCGGGATGAGACATATAATCAGAGGTGGAAATTTCAGGTGCACATAGTACAAATCCAGACCATGATTTAGTTTCAACCAACCAGTTGAGCATAAAGAGTCACAGTCACAGAGTCCTCACCTGGTTGGTTGAGAAAAAATCCTGCTCTGGATTTATACTTTCTGGACCTGAAATTATCACCTCTGCATATAATCAGGTTCTCAGGAATGACACCCCAGAGCCAGCCTCGAAGAGACACCGTTATTTTTCGACGTGGACGTATTTGCGCTGCATACCTTTAACTTGGAACTGCAGCTTTCCGGAAAAATTCGGCACAGGGTGATACGCCTTCCCAAATGGAAGCCAGTTCACTGTATCCGCTTACTGACTGATTGGAAGCAGTGGGAGAATGAGGAAGATATTAAACTTCAAGTCATACATTAAGGTTCAGTCAGAGGGGGGTCAAGCGCAAGTTGGCCAAACCTGTTTTTGTGCCACCAGAGACAAGAGAATAAACAGAGAAATAAAAGTCAGGCTTGGGGGAGAGGTGAAGGGTCACGAGGTCAGGGAGCAGGAGTTTCAAACAAGCAGACTTCTGAGGGGCTTTTTACATTCATGGCCGTCACTCATGGTGGGGGGGGGATTCAAAACTGGTAACACTAAATCAACCTCATATTTAACAGAGTCAGCGCATTAAATCGAAATTTAAAATGATTTAAAATGTCATGCTGGGGCCTGAACCCCCCACTCGTTAAGCACAAAACCCCCACTGGGCCTGGGGGCTGCAGGTGGGACCCTGGGTAGTGCCGTTACTCTGAGTCGCGGAGATGAGACCTCCAAGCCAGCGGGGGGAGACAACAGTATCATTATCGTTCTGATTCTCCAAGGAGCCCCTGCTCCATCTGACAAGCGTTTAGTCTACAGCCCCTGGCTGAACCGCATTCCCGTACACCATGAGGAGCTGGAACGCAGGAGGCCGCCGCCGCATCCAAAGCGCCTGACTGTGTCCTGTGATTAATCGGGGCCAGCCAACTGTAAATAAACCCACCCGTTCAATCCCTTAACATCCACGCCCACTGGCCTGTGGGACCGGCCCTAGCCTCTCTCCCAGTCTCCCAGACCTGCTGGCGAAAGAGAGAGTCCACTACCACCTCTGACTGGTTCTGGGAGGAGGTCCAATCCCAACCCTAAAGTCAACAAACACAGATCCGCAAGAGTAAAGGAGGGGAAAAAACACTAATAATAATTTTGTAAATCTAGCAGTTATTTACGTTGGATTTAAGCTGACGAGACTATACCGGCTACAGAAACAGTAAGACATATTTGTTTTTAATTAGTCAAATAATGTCCAGATGTCGCATAAACCCAAACGAATCACACATTCCGGACTGTTCCGCTTACAGCGCCGCTCGACTCCTCCCCTGCTCTGTTTTCCTACCGTCCACAGGGTTTATTGACAGAGCTCAGCAAAAACGCTGCATCTTAACAGCTCTGGAATGCTGGCGAGAAGCTGCAAGTGTTCGTAACGTGAAGTCCCCCCCCCCTCCCCGACGTCGTGGCCTGCCCCCACCCCCCAGGCAGGTCGGCCGGGAGACACCCCAGATTTGGTGAGAGGGAGCGAGGTAAAGGAAGAAACAGGCCCCCACTGAGTCCCTGGGTCATCGGGTTCAAAACAATACCGACCAACAGAGCATGGCAGTAAATACCGCATTCTCACATCAATGCGTGTCATGTAATGCGACGCAGGTGTGCGACGCAGGTGTGCCCCCCCGACTCCCCATGGATGGCAGAGGTAATGACACAACTCACAATGTAACGTTGTAACTCACCAGTAACAGACGTCCAACGGGTGGAAGAACTTCTTGGCTATGAGGTCGGCGAAGAATGTTTCGGTCTCCCGACATGCCGTTCCATTGCCAATGGCAACAGTCTGACAGCTGACAGACAAGAATGGGGGGGGGGGGATTCTATGAGCATGTAGGACCTAAAGCACTCGTCTCTATTCAAACACAAATGTGATTACCGTTGTTACATCGGGTCATTATTAATTTAATATCAGGTGATTACAGTCATGTGGTGACATGACCCAGAGCTCAGCGTCGGTTGCATTACTTGTATTTAACCATCAGGTGGCGCAGTCGCTCTGCCTCCCTGGGCCTTCCAGGGCTGTGCAGGTACACCACATCTGTATGCAGGATCTGGCCTGTGAAAGAGAGCAAAGGGGCCAGCACTGATGGGGCGGGGGTGTAAGTTGGGGAGGGGGTACCCCCCTCAGGTTGGGAGTACAGCCAGACAGATCTGGCGGGTCGTGATCTGCAAGCCTAATGCTGCCCAGCACCGAGCCAGGTGCAGTGGGCGGGACGGACGGCATTCAGCTGTGGCACTGACTGCTGATTGGCTCTGACGTTTGGGGAGGGGGGCAGCTCTGTTCCCTATAATACTAACAACAACACAATAGTAAAGGTGCCAGTTCTGCCTGCTTAGACAGTGTTTTTAAGAGTGCCAGAGGTCCGAGTGGCGCAGCTGAATGTGAACCTGAGGACCTGGCAATCTGGCCCTGGTTGAGTCCTTACTGGTTGGCGAGAGGATGGCCAGCTTGCAGCCGTGCCGGAAGCCTGGGTCCACGCCCATGAGGACCCGGCCACGGACGGGACACATCAGGAGCCTCTGTCGCAGGTTTCTCACGAACATGGACACGGACTCCTTCTCCGCAGCCGCCGTCAGGCTGCTCCTGCGAGGACGGAGTAGGGCGAGTACAGGAGGGCAATAAAGTCACACGGGGGGAAACGCAATCTGGCGCCACCCCGTGGTGGAAGGAAGGTGAGCAGGGCTCCGACACGCACCGATAGCTTCTGTTCAGCAAGGGTAGGATGAGCCGTTTGTAAGAGTCCTCAGCAGCATCTTTTAAGATCTCCATCTTCTCCTCGGCCGCATAACCCTTAGGTCTCCACCTGGGAGCCAGACACAAAAGAATGCAGGGATGAACTATATCCACTCACAGCATGGGTGGGGAGGGGCTCTCTACTGTCTCATCCCACACTACCCTGCACAGTTCTGACAATATGACATTTAAATGGCCCGGTCGAGTACAGTGCCATTAAAACAGCAGAATCCAGATGTTCCTGGGACCGGGTTAGGGTCTCGTTTTACTTTGGCCAGATGTCTTGCTCGGCTTCTCCTGGATGATTTAGAATGCGCGACTGACATTAATTAATGACCAGAAGGGGGCGCCGAGATCACGGATCTTTAAGGCTGCAATTCAAAACAGGTGTGTGCCACTGCAGCTTAGCTGGTGCCGCCACCCAGTGACAAAAGGAATATGACATGCTAGTGTAATGGAGATCAGTCACTGCTCAGACCACTGCGGCTAGACGGAGCGGTCTGAGGAACAGCCAATCATAAACCCAGCAAAATGAACACATCACACCTTTAACCAATAGTGAGAAAGGCTGATTACAGGAAGTCAGTGCATCTGCTGATGCAGGATGCTGGGATGTTTCTGCAGTGATGACCGTATGCAGAGCCGTAAATGGGAAAGCAGGAAGATCTCTGCAGAAGAAATGCTCCCCAACAGACACCTCCCTGTAACTTTAGATTATCATGCTTGTGGATTAGATAAAAAAAAAAAATTCAGTGAATGCCTTTCCATAATTATCTTTTTTGGTGAACATTGGGAAATAAACGTAACAAGTTAGCAAGCTGTCGGTACATGTTCTAATGGGTTGGAGAAGAACAACACATTCACCAGAACCACCCTAAGTTTGGTCTTAAATTCGTTCTTGAGAAAGGTCCTACGAAAAGTCCACGTTAGATTCATCACGTGTTTTTATCCACAGAATTGCTCACAAATGTGTTCTTATAATGATGAATCCCTTGTAAATTGAAAGCGGGCGCCAGTTGTTCCTCATTAGCACAGGTAAATGTTCCGACGATCCCCATAAAAGGGCATCAGACATCAATATCGGAAAATATTGGGGGGGGGGTGGGGGGGGGGGAATTACAGATTTTTGGATTTTGCAAATCGCTGCCTTTTGCGATCTATTACATTTCTAAAAGCTCTTTCCTTAGCTTTCATTATGAATGAAATGCGCATTACTGAGGCCAATTTGCTGCGCATGCTGAGCGTGAGGACAAAACACGCACCTAACCATGACTGCAGTCCTGTATCAGACAAAGTCATCTTATTATATATCATTTTTTTAAGTTAAGTTATGTTTAGTCGTGAAACTGCATCCTTAAAATCTCTTACATCACGTCCTTTCACGATGTGAGTATAACATTTGTGCACACTGCGATTCGGCATGTACCCCGCACCACTGCGATTCGGCATGTACCCCGCACCACTGCGATCCGGCATGTACCCCGCACCACTGCGATCCGGCATGTACCCCGCACCACTGCGATTCGGCATGTACCCCGCACCACTGCGATTCGGCACATCCTAAATAAGAAAACATTGATGGACACCAGAATCAGGACAAAAACTGCATAAGCAGGTTTTAAGGAGAAATTTCTTAAGAACAGTTGGTAGATGAGGCTCCATGAATGTTAAAGATTAACGAAAAAGCCAGGGAATCTAAGCCAGTTAAGCTGTAGTTTGCAAAAATCCAAAAGTCTAAAAACATTTCTCATAGCCGCTCGCTCAAACACAAACGCACAAAGAACAATTATCCAAGCAGTCTGCTGCAAAGTCCCACAGCGACACCCTCCTGTCAAAGTCATCAACTGAGATATTCGGACAAACTTCTTGTAAACGGTCTTTGTTTTTTGTGTAAAAAAAAAAAAAAAAAGTCAATCCAAGAAAAAAAAACAAAAAAACGTTTGCCTTGAGGATACACAGAATTTATCATCTTACTGCTGCAACATCTACCCAGAGAGGACAGCTGGAGGATGAATTCTTCTGTGTATCATTTTGGTAAGTATAATTTTACCTCTCTCTGCCAAAGCAAATGCATCGTGTATAAAAGATTCCTCTTCCGCAAAATGAAATCCAGTTTCTGAATTATAAGGTGATTGTTATTATAGGTTAGAAACTGGAGTTCGAAAGTACAGAGCAGACGCATGAGGGAGGGAGGGGGCAGAAAACGAGGACAGGTCGAATGCAGGCATCACTGCCAACCGGCATCGCTGACCAAAAGCAAGCCGTTCATTAGATAAAACACATGCTTTCATTATACGTGCAATACGAGTAACTGATTCCTGATTCAGAGCAAGAGAGAAGATATCGGAGTCATACAAGTAAAATGTTTTTGCATAAAAATAAAGGACAACAAAGGAAACAGGAGAAGAGAAATAGCAGATCGGTTTGGTAACGGCATGATTTAGGTCCGTTACTATGATCATGTAAAATGTTTCACACAAAAAATGACATACTGTATATATTTAATGTGCAATTGCCAAAGTGTTTACACCATTGTGACGTCTTTTGGAATCTACCATATAGGAAAAACCAAACAATCGAGACTCTAACAGACTCCATTCTGTACTGATTAAGCGAGGACCCTGTGATGGCCCAGCTTCCCAGTCAGGGAGTCCCCTAGCTGTACTCTGTGGTACGATCCAACCCCCACATCCTTAATCAGGATCGGGGGGGTTAATAATGTATATAGGCTGGATCAATGTTTCCTCATAACAAACAGCATAAAACCAGTAATTAAAATCACTTCATACTGTTTTTGTTTGCTGTATAATTTATGACTTCCAGACTCTTATATTTATGTTACGAATCAGGCATATATTATAATTTAGTTTTATAAACACACAAACATCAGTTACCCATCCATCCATCCTCCAGCTCCTCCAGAGGGACACCCAGGCACTCTCAGGCCAGCCGAGAGAGATTATCTCTCCAGTGAGTCCTGCGTCTGCCCCGGGGTCTCCTCCAGGGTGGACATGGCTGAGGCACCTCCCCAGGGAGGTGACCAGGAGGCATCCTAGAAACCCAAATACCCTTGTCACTTGTATCTCATTCTTTCTGTCACTACCCAGAGCTTGTAACCACAGGTGAGGGTATAATCATTGACCAGCCATAAGTCAAAAGCTTTGCCTTTCGACGAGGCTCTTCATCACGACATACTGGTACAATGTGCACCTAATTGGTGACACTGCCCCGATCTGCCCCTAGCCAATAAAAAAGCAGTGGTTCTCAACTCCAGTGCTGGGGGCCCACTGTTATTGGCTGACTGAGAGGTCATCCCAATAAGCCACACCCACAGTGGCTCTCCATGGATCACGTTCACCACCCCTGCAGTAAATCATCCCCAATCTGGAGGGGTGGTCCACTGTATTCCCAGTGACAACCATGAGAGTCCAATAACTGCGCCGTTTGGGTTGAGTTCGGATGGGTCGTTCCCCCCTGGTGTCTCTCCTGGTCATTACCCACCTGAGCACTGACGTCCCCTAGCAGAACAATGGAGTACCCATAGGGGGCGCCCTGCAAAAGCCCGCCCATAGTTTCCAAGAAGTCTGGACAATCTGTGCAGTATGTGAGCACAGACAGCAGTCAAAGCTCATCTCCTAACTCAAAGTTAAAGAGAAGCAAAGCTCTCGCTAGAGGGCGTGAACTCCAATTATAAATGCTGAACCAAGAGGCTATAAGTAGATCCACCTGCCCTATGCCTCTCACCCAGGGCAAATCCAGTGTGAAATTGAGTCCAATCCCTCTCAAGGAGTTTGGCTCCAGCACCTGTGCACTGAGGTGAGCCTCACTATATGTAGATGGTATTTTTTGATCTGCTACACCAGCTCAAGCCCATCAGAGGTCAGATTCTATGTCCCTAATACCAATTTTGGAAGCTGGGGATCAGTCCGCTTAGACCTTTGACTGCTGCCCAATCATCAATGCGCCTGACCCTTATGGCTCCCCCTGCAGGTGGTGGGTCTACTGTTTCGGGCGAAGTTCCTGGGTCCTTGTTTTCAGTCTCCATAAGGGCTGACTGAACTGCCCTTAGTGTCACCTAAGACCTATTTGTCATGGAAGATCCTACCAGGGACAACTATGAAACATGGCTCCTAGGATCACTGGGACTCACAAACCCCTCCATCACGGTAAGGTCGTGATTCACGGAGGACACACACACACACACACACACACACACACACACACACACACACACACACACACACACACACACACACTTTCCAAATACACACAATTAATGTGGAAAGTATTCTTTTAATAATGTGTGTATAGAAATGCAAGAATCAATAACTACAAGCATTTACTAAAGACCTATTTGACACTTCATTATAATATCAGATTTCAGAGTCGACAGCACCTCTGCAGTTCTGGGAAGGATTTTAAAACTAAATTTACTAACAGACCTGTTCCATGCCTTTGAAGGCAAACAGAAAGCAGGGATTTCAGAATCAGAAACAGATCAGGGATTAAAAAACCTTTTTCCAAATTACCAAAAACTCATACTGATTACAATAAATAAACCCCCCCCCCAAACACCACCTGGCAAAATAAAATGACCTCATAAAGAGAGAAACGGACTAAATTAGCAAAGCGTCTTTCGTTAAATCATGGAGTTTATGCCTTTTGGACAAGTGGAGTCAGGTTTCGGGTTACTGTGCTGAGTGTGGGAAACGGCTGTAAGTGCAGCTTCTCATAACGACGACAATAAAATGGAAGAATATCCCTGCTAGTAAGGCTAGCTGGTCCACTGGTTCCACATTTGGAGCGGCTTGCAGGAAGGACGCATGTGATGCCCTTTTCCCGGGATGTTTGCGTCGCAGCAGGCGATGGGAAGGTAAACAAGTGTGTGTGTGTGTGTGTGTGTTTGGGGGGGGGGTGTTACTAGTGTGGCAAACCCAGCTGTGATGGCCTGTCAAGGATGGTACCATTTCACAAGTGGAGGGGAACGTGTGAATGTGTGGGATCCTGCAATAGTTCTGTTGTGTTGGCTGGTCAAGGGAGAGACCAACGGACAGTGTGAGCAGGAGGAAGAGGAGACTAACCTGACATTAACACACCATCTACAGAACTCGCTCTTCACCCTGTCAGGGATGTTGACCTTCACTGTCAGAATCTTCAGATTCTCCCCTCGGTTAATGGCCAGGACCTGCAAGGCAAACGTAACCCGCTGAGACAGACGGAGGCAGCCGAGGTGAGTACCCCCATCCCACACCCCCTACCCCCCCCCCCCTCACTGAAACCTCGAGCGGATGCTGGCCCGTCCCGCAGCGAGCAGACATTTTGCGCTCTCCCGCTCTTGCTTCAAGGAAGAGCGACATGCTGTTAAGTGAATAGTTTTAAGTGTCTGACCTTTTCTGGAGGAACCTTTTGCAGAGAAAAGCAAAAGATGATTGGGAGGGGGGGGACACAATCTGAGGGGGGGGGACACTAGGCATCAATCTGAAGTTAAAGCAGAAAAACAGAGCTGACAGACAGCGCAGCCCCCATGCAAGAATTTGACTCAAATCATGGCAGTAAGTATTATACTAAAGATGACGTATTCTTACAGTGGTACATCTTGCCAGTTCCTATCGACATGGATTTTAAAGAAACACATTAGAACACAACAAACAGACTATCTTCCATTAATTTGCCATTAAATAAGCTGGAACCAATGTACTTAATCATTTATTCTAGTCAAAATACACATAGCAGCTGAAATAAAAAAAAAAAAAAAACGGAATGAGGCATAGAGCAGCTGAGCATAAAAGTCACCCTGACACCCCCGGAGGTGGGGAGTTTCCCCTCGTTAAGGTGAGGCACAGGAGATACCCCTGGCCACTTTCGGCTGACACTCTGTCACAGTAACACACCAGCAGGTAACCATCTGGCAGACAGATGGCGACAGAAAGCACGAGGTACAGTACATCAGCGCCAGGTCGCCCATTTGCCAGGAACAATCAATTTTAATTACTTCCTGACATGACATTAAGGTGCGTCACTGAGTCAGTCAGTCTGGGGCCACACCAACGCCCAGGCTGGACCCGACAGATGCAGTCACCGGGGTATAAAACGTCGCAAGTCCCACGCAAGGAGCAGCATCAACATGAGTCCCTCAGGCGCCGCTTGGGACGAGCGTGCGCTGCCTACACAAAGCAACTAAAAGGAAACACCGTTAAAACGTTAAAAATAAAACAACTGGCATCTGTTACGTGAAATGAGGTCATAATGGGGAAACACGCCAAAAGCATTTTAAATGTTGAAATTAAACAAGAAAACTACAAGAATCGTTGCACAATAATGGCACAATTAAACAAAACCATTAAAGGGAAAAAATAACTGAGATACTTGTTTAAATCACATGCTTTCAATATTAGTTCTGAATAAGTAATTATCACGGAAAGTTTATTTAAATTTTATTTAGCACTATTTAAATACTTTACAAATCCATTATGCAACAAAATCACCTCAATGAGCAAACGCTCATTTTACATACTGATGGTGATTATTACGACTGCGAAAGTAATGCAACATGATGCACGATTTTAAAATGTATTCAACTAATAAAAAACGTTAAATATACAGTGAATATTTTTTTTTACCTAACTGTAGTGAAAAGGATTAAGTTTTGCTTCTCGGCTAAAAAAAATATGCTGAAAATAAAAATATGCCTAATTTTCTCCATTTATACTGCAGAAAGCAAGAGCCCTTACCAGGTCTAATTGTAGGACGCAGTTCACAGTTTATTTTTTTATATAGATGATACATGGAGGTTAATAATGACTGGAGAGATTTAAACGAGGAAATCCCCGCTCTGAGTGTCACGGATGTGACATGCTCTCTGCCAGACGAAAACAGCACCCGACAAGCCACAGCGTGAATTCACTCTGGATAAATTTACGGTGAAAAGGAACGATGTCTTCATCAGCTCATCAATTAAGGAATGAATCTATCAAGCGCAAGGCGTTGCTGAGGAGGCGCTTAAGCGGCGCTTTACGGATAAACATTCAGACCCTGGGCGACCGCACTGAAGAATATACAGCGACACATTTAAAAGGACCTTTAAGAATGTTGATAACTTTTGGTAACTTCCATAAACAAGAAGAACATGCTACAGTGAAATCCACTGAAAGTGATTGCTGTCTGTCTGGGGGAAATTGATCACTATAAGTGGATGATCATTATAACCGATTTTTTTTGTCTATATACAAATGACAATTAGATGGTAATTACAAAAATAAAAGGTAATAAAATGTACAGCGTTGCCATTTACTGAATTTTATTGACTCTTAAAATACAGTATAACCGTTTGAAATGCTTTTCAAATTACAGTACTGCACAAATTACTGAACCGCGTATAATTCAAATACGCTACAATACAGTACTGAATATAAAATATACCTTAGTGTGTTTCGCTGCTGCATCTTATTGGCTCATTTTTGGCAGCTTATCATAAGCTTTGATGAGTCGATTTTTGTCACCGAGAGAAAATGACTCTTTCCTGTCATGCTTTCTGTGCACGCTGCATTAGCCTCAGGCAGCTAGCCAGAAGCAAACTGGTTACCGCAAAGCAAAGCGAGCAAGTAAAAAAAAATTAAAAATTACCGTAATATAATTTTTTTCCATGTGTTATGGATAAAAAGACCTAAAATGAACACTGTCAGCGGACTACTTGATTACTATAAGCAGGTTATTTAAACAGTGTTCGTACAGGAATGATTCGGCCCCAGACTTTTTGACCCATATAAGCAGATGATCACTGTAACTGATCACTATAAGCAGTTTCCATTGTATTTAGATGTAAGAATCAGAGGGAAGGAAGGAAAAAAGGAGAAAAAAATGGGAAGAAAACTATAAACAGCATCTAATGAGAAGACGTAAATAAACAAAACTGGTTTTCAATACAGTGATTTAAAAATGACTGGAGCAGAATACAAGCAGAGGAATCCACAGAAAAATAAATTCACATTTCATGTCTCCTCTTCCAAGTTCCTCTTACGGTCTCATGAAAGAAAAACTCATTTTAAGAGGTAATTGAGTTAAAGCTGACCATGAGCAAGTAATCAAAACGGAAACGCTGAAGCGAAGGACCTCAGTGTGTATCGTCTGAGACATCGGAGCTGCCGACGTAACAGGTAATCACTCAATCAGGACTGCAGGTCACCTGATACCAGGCCTGTCACTGCACATCCGTCACCCGGGACAGATGCAGCTCGGGGACCCTGTGTGTGTGTAAATAAAACAAGCTCAGCCCTCATTGTTGAGCCCATCTGCAGCCTGCACACAGAGGGACTGGACCAGGTGTCGTACGAGGCTGGATCTCCAGTTCTCAAACAGTGCAAGACACTGCAGACAGGAGCTTGAAAATGACTAGATGTCACCTGGGGAGGTATCACTAGCCAATCAGCTACTCATTAGTTATTATAGTAAATAACTAGGGATAGGCCAATCCACATTTTTTTAATTTCCAAACTGATTCTGATACACAACTGGCAATACCGATCCCACTACAAGAGCTTTTTACTTTAATAATTTAATATAATAAATATTTATAATATAGAAATAGGCTACTGGAAGCATACATAACATACTCGTCCACTTCGTTTGTGCATCTCGTATTAAGCATTTTAGACGCATTTGCAGTTCAATTTGAACATCTTTCAAAGTGAGGATATGCACGTGGTGAATGCTTAAAATGCCCTGCAATGTTTCTCCCACTGGCAATAGCGTCACTTACACTTCGTTGCGATATCAGCCACCCGTGTTTCACAAGCTGCAGCGAGTGCGCAAAACAGCCCAAGCCAGTGCCTCCCGTAATCATCCATTGCTTTTTCATTACTCTCGTTGTCTTGCATAATTGCATGTGCTTTGTTCAGTGGGATTTTCCACTAAACGCTACTTACACCTTTCAAAACTTTTTTCAAAGATTGCAGATTGCTGTGTTACTAGTTGTTGTTAAAAGTGTATAATTCTTCCAGATCATTACTCTCTTATCCGATGTTATCCCGTGTTCCTGATTGGCTGGGAGCTGAGAGGGAGCAAAAATTTGGGCTATCGGGGGCTCCGCTAAGAAAACACTTACCTAGACAACACACCCTCAGAAAGCTGCACAACACACACACACACAGACACACACACACCCCTAACCCATACTTCGACATATTCTTCGACCCCAGACGACTCAATGGTCTATTTCTTTTTTCTATTCAACTGACTTTTCGAGAATTTACGTAAGTGCTGCTTAACGTCAAACACCTTACCTACGGAAGGGGCAGCTGCAGACCCCCAAGCTCAACACCCCACAGCTCTAACCCTAACCTTACATCTGCCCTTTACAGACCGGCTGGAATGATGCGCTACATTAAATGTGCATGTTCCTGGGCGCCCACATGCCTTCTGTCAAAACACATCGCATGCTCCGCTTCTGTGGAAACCAAAAGTCCGCTTTCGCTCCGGTCTGACAGCAAGCGGGTGCTGGCAAGTAAAATGAAAGTTAACACTTAGTGACAAACCGTATGACGGGAACCGCCAAGCGTGTGTGTCGGACACTGCTCACCGTGAGCGCCAACGACGCCTGTCAGCATAGGGCACTGCCTGTCAATCGCCGCTGCTAATCCAATCACGGAGTGGCGGGGACATGACACATATGTTAAAGGGAAGTGCCGTGGGGGGGGCACGGCCCCAGAGAATGTGCTGGCTTGTCGTTGGGCGCTTTTGACAAACTCACAGTGACATGTGCCCCCACACAAGCTGTGAGTAACAATGTGGGGGGGGTGGGGGGCAGAGGGCAGCAGGGTGCAGGTACCTGCCCCCGGGATGGGGCGCTGTCCACGGCTTAAGGGGCGGCAGACAGGGATGTGGGTGTCGTGCTCCCCACTGAGCGACCGAGTGTCTCCGTCTGTGTGAAAGTCAACTTCCTAGTCCCCTAAGACAGCATACTGACAGAATGCTTGCAATACATACAGACCCCTAACTTCCATGCTGTAAACACACGGCTAGCAAGCAAGGCATTACCATTGAGGTCGTCCTTATGCAGAGTACAGAATCACAGAGGCGGCAATCACGACGGAGAGCTTGGGGCTGATTGTTTCACGCTGAAAGGGGGGACAGGGCCAATTTTCCCAGATGAATTATACTGCCACGGCAGGTAACACTCTTCACACAGATCAGCTTCAGCACTTGTTAAGTACGCATTAAAAACAAGAGGTAATAACCCAATATGCAGGATAACAGTCAAGGATCCAACACAAGTCTTGAGGGAGGAACCGAAAGTTTGAGTAAAATGTCCACATAAAAACATACGTGTTCTCCGGATTAAAACGTCAACAAGCACGAAAGGAAAGCAGGTCCCTCACTTTCCCTAAATAGCCTGGTTATTCCCTGGCACCAGTAATATGAAAAGCTTGTTGTGCTAACAGCCTTGTTGAGCAAGGTTGGGCAACATTCAGTTTTCCAACTCGTCTATTTATAAATCTTGCGATAATGAATTACTAAAAAGAAAAAGCGTCACTCATTTAAAAAATTCCAGAATTTAGCCACAAGGTGGCATTTAGCTGCTGTCACTCCAAACTGCAAGAAGGGAGGGCTGAGGACAAACTAGAAAGCTGTCACTTAAGTATCATGCAACATTTCTGTGTTAGCAGTCATAATGATAACAATAATAATAATACAAGTGAAAATAAGGGCTTAACAAAAGGAAAACTGCTGTCTTATGGCTGTTTCCACTTCTGTAAGAATTTTCTGGTGATAATTTGCAATAGCAGTTTTCGCAAAGTGGTGAGTTGGGACCTCAAAGTGACGGTTAATGGTCTTTGAATAAACGCACCGTAAGTCTCGTGACTGCGTTTCTCCATTCTTTCCAGCCTGAACACTCACATCTGCATTTTGTGCATTTCGCTAACGCCGAGTCAGTCGTTGGTTGTATGTGGATCTGACTGGACCGTCCACCTGAAATATCTGGCCCAGAACCTGACAGTAGATTAGCCTTGCTTATCCTTACAAATGTGGATGGATGATGAACTCTCAGGTGAAAGTATAAATTTGTGGTGCCACCATCTTTTGTGTGCGATGTGTTTTTGGAAAATGCGACAGGTGACTTAAAATAATAATAATAAAAAAAAAAAAAAAAAAACTGTCAGACAATTTAGCCATTTTCTTCATGATCAGACCAGCCATCTTTATCTTTTCTCATTCGTTGCAAAGCTAAAGTGATACTGTTTGTCAAGGTTGTCAACAGTGTCAGGATAACACTGACATATCGCTCAAGCCAACTGTTGTGTTGGTCCACCTAAGGGTGTTCACCTAATCTATGTCAGGGGCGACACTGAGCTACTTCAGGTTTTACAAACTGCTTTACAACTGAAAGGCTCCTGTGCTTCGCAAATTAGTTCAATTCTTCTTGTGTGTTGACTGGTTTGTTTCTTTGATTGAAAAACTCATCCAGCTGTTTCACATTAACATTAGTGACACGTGCATGATTGTAGGAGACTGACCAATCAGCACACAGCAAGAACTCAATGCTAAAGTGAAATCCAGGTTTTTTTAACTGAAATGGTAGCTTGCAAACCCTGTCCTAGCTCGTAATGTCCCCACCGACATGGATTAGGTGGTCACCCTAGTCCACCTGGAATTGGACAGGAAAGGAAGTGGAGAGGATGGAGGGATGGGGGGGGTCTGACAGGAAGCCTGAACGGGTCACTTCCTGTCCGGCTAACCTGATGGTGCTGCAGCCGCTGCATGTTAGATGTGAAGTCGCAGTACAGGTGGAACTTGTCGATGTCCTTGGGTTTCTCCCCTTTATCCTTCAGGGCTGTCTTGGACAGAGAGGACTGAAGCGTCACCGGGTTCTGGTCACACCTGCCAGACATGCTGTTTTAACGGACCTGGAGAGTTTCACCATTTCAGGGATGGCGACAAGGTAACAGGGGTAGCTGGGGGGTTATGGAGGGGGGGGGGGGGAGCAGGCGGCCCTCACAGGGATCGCACGTAGGCCAGCGTCTCCTTATCTTTGGCCATCATGTCGGCCAGGATCTGCCCCACGCCTGCAGCCACCTCATTCAGGGAAGACAACCCTGAAGGGCAGAACACGTAGGTCATACCTCACTGTACACTAAGGGCTGCGGCTGGTAAACCTCCCCTTTAACACACCCACCCTTTCCGTGTTACTATAACCTAACCCATTCATCTACATACTAGTGACTCTCACTCACTAATTCCTTACTGATGCAACGAATACCTTTCTTAATACTTCACCAGTATCATATTATTCAGGATGACTTTTGGTCACATCATAAGAAAGTGAACAGCCACTAAGACAAATAAATACATTATAATTCTAAATTCTGTTACAAATTAGAGGTGTTCTTCTTCCCTCTAGTGTTCACTTTGTATAACTGCATCAACCAAATTTAAAATGTCCTGAAACATCCAAACAGCTGTACTTCACTTATGCCATTCGGATTAGGCACGTTTGAGCTCTTTGGCGGGTGCCAAAAGCATGTGAGAAGGTGCATTCCTTAGAGCCAGCAGGGGCCGCTCTTGAGGCAGTTTGCAAGGGTACCTTCAACTTGCGGCTGGACCCAGGCCTGCAGATTTAGGGTCTGCGGAGTTTGAAGGAGAGCCAGGGCGGCCGGTTCCAGGCCCAGCTGCTTGGCCCGTCTGGCCTTTGACAGTTTGCTGCCCTTCTTGTAGGGGGCATACTGAACGCACCAGAAAAAAAGAATCATCTTATTACATGTACATTTTATATTGGGCCCCTTGATAAAGGTCTAAATATCACAGGTAGCTTCCAAATGTTCAATAAAACATGGACATTTAATACAAACAGATGTCCTCAGATCAGAAATTCGTTAGCAATGGATGCCAATGGTGCAAAAAAGACATTTCCATTGGCAGATAAGGTCTGATGCGTGTCAGATGCACGGAGCTTGACGAGCATCAGTGGCGCTAGTAGGGTTCTCACCACGTGGTCCAGCTCTTCGGCACCCGTACAGTTCTTCAGAGATTCCTCCAGCTCAGCAGTCAGCACCCCCTCCTTCTTCAGCGCCTGGCATATCGACTGGCTCTTCTTGGACACTGCGCTGCATACGGACCATATATTCAAGGGAATGGCACCACATTCTGATCTCGCAAAATTTCTAAACTGAGGGTGAGTCAAACAGCAAATTATCACTAGGTGGCGCTAGCACATGATCACCTGGCTCTTAGCTGCACATGCGGAATTGTACCTTAATCAGCACAAAAGCACCAGTTAATCAAGAAGTCCCTCTTTAAGCACTAAACTAATTCTCACAATTACTAGTGGAATCAGTAAATTACTTTGGGAAACTTAAAAAAAATGGAACAAAACTAAACTGAACAGCTAATAATCTTTAAAAACACTATATATATTCCTTTTGTGTGAAATGTTTTAAACCTTGAGTATTTGGCACTCATGTCATGTCAGGACAAATACCAGGCAAAACAACGAATCTATTCGTTTAAATTTTTCAAATGATGAGTATCAGTGGTTATGATTTAAAGCCGAAATATCATCTGGTATGAATACAAGAATACAAGAGAGCATTTTCAGTCCCAACAACCTTCCATACTCACAACCTGTGTGGACGCGTGACGTATAATCAAAATACTGTTAGAAAAAAATGGGGTTACGCTATGAATACTGATTAAAAAAAAGACGTAGTTCTCAGAAATCCCATGACTTTTCCAAAACTTTCTGATATTTTCCATAACATTTCCTGTTCCCAGGTCGAGAAAATGTGATTTCTTAATACCATGATTTTTCCAGGATTTTCATGACCATATGTAAAGGCCTTTACTGCCATCCAGGGTTAATTCTTTGAAATGCTTCAAGCTCTGTTTAAGACCATGTATCAAAACGTGAGTTCCCGCCGAAGTTCCAAGCTCCTGGGCCGTCTCGAACGAGAACTATTGTAGTTCCTGGCCACTTTTGTGTATCACTTTCCCACCGTACAACAGGAACTGTGAACTTTTTTTCCTAAAAAAACATGGGAGATGTAAAAAGCTTGTAGACTAAAATTCACATGTAATTTATTGTGCTAATTCATTAAAAGATTGATCTGCCGGCCAGATTTGTTTTCCACGCAATAAAAAAACAATGCAAAGCTATTAAGTGCCGGCAACATTAGACAATATTATCTATTAAATTTTCCAGTGCAAAAATACGGAGACACAAGCAAAATGGTATTCATTAATGAATTTTATGTAACTGAGATATAAAAATCATTCCATCTGCTCAGTTTCTGTTCCACTACTTCAATCTCATATCCTTGCACTGCTACATAAATTACAAATTAGTGTTGGTAATTGTGGCCAAGCAATCAGCAAGGTTTCTCTTTATTAGCCCCACCTCAGTAGTTAATGGTCGACCTAAAGAGTAACAAAAAAAAAAAAGTTCCAGAACTGTCTCAGAGGAGCTACAAATCTGGCTGACTTCCTGTGGAAAGCACAAGACAGAAGTTCCTGGTTTATGAAAAAGGTTCTGGTTCCTCAAAAAGTTCCTATGGTGGGAAAGCTCCTATTATCTACTTCAAGCTCAGCAGGTGGTATTGCAGTCAAGCACGCAAATTTGTAGCCTTAGACATCCCAAGTGTGTCCCTGGTGCTTTACCATCCATAAAAATTTGTGAATGAACACCCGCATTGTGCCCTATCCTTCAACAGTCCTTAGATACACATAAGGTTCCTTCTCTCTGGAAAAGCTCTGCAATTATTTCAATCCCCCAAAAAAACCCATCCAACTGAAAACAATGATTTTAGTCCAGTGGCACTTACTTCAGTTGTTATGAAATGCTGATGCAAATAAAAAATTAGACCCACTACTGTTTGCTTACAAACAGTGACAGATATACAGATGACGCTGTTACTGCCATGATGCATTTGGTTTTAAAACACCTTAAGGACAGTAGAACTTATGCTTGACTGCTTTTTACTGATTTTAGTTTGATTTTAACATTCTTAAGCCATATTTTCAAATTCAACCAGTTGGATGTCAACTCTTCAATTATCCAGTGGTATCATTCACTCTTAACAAACAGAGCTCAGTGGGTTAAAGTTCACAATGGTCTATCCGAGGAAAGCACAGGCCCCACAGGGCTGTGTTAGCTCACCTGTTCTCTTTACTCTGTACATCAATGAGTACTTATACTCATCTAGGCACTCAGACTACTGTGACTTATTATACTTTTAAATACTGATTATGTAAAATTAATAAAATGTTATTGTGCTATGCTAAGCTTACTGTATAAGGCATGATGATACTTCTGAATGATAGATGTTTGTAAGGGAAGTTGTTGATTGGTGTAAGGTAAACAACCTTGTTCTAAATGTTAAAAAAAAAAAATGAGGATTTCAACATTGGACCCTAAGGAAGTGGGCAATCACACATAACTAGCCAATCACTCAAGTTTCACATTCAGCCCTTCAAGTACAGTTGAACCTTGGAACTCGAACACCTCTTAACTCAACCAACTCGGACACCGATCAGGTCTGTCAAATTTTTTTCTATTTACAGATGGGGGGGGGGGGGGGGGGGGGCACGCTGATGACAGCACACTGCCGCACCCACCACACGGCAAACCACGTCAGGGATGAGAACCTGAGTGCAGCCGTGCGGCGGGTGATACCTCAGCACCACACCAGTGCGAATGGACCAGTGGGAGGTTTTTTCCAGTGACTGGAGTGCCAATCCTGCCCCAAGTTTCCCTGCAAGATGGAGGACCTCCTTATAGGGCTGGATGCAGATTAACATCATACCCAGGACAAAGCAATTACAGATCAGCTGGAACAGATCCCTAGCCTGAGCCACCTTTCAGCCAAGGCAACTTGTACCTAAACCTAAATCTCTCTATGGGCTGAAACAAATGTGAACGGACCTACTGGGATGCTGATGCCTATAAATCTATTTCAGTCTCATGGTACCTCTCAACCAAGTTTGACGTAAGAATGCTGTGTTCAGTGTGATTTTTTTTTGTGCTTTATCTACAGTACATTTAGTGATACAGTAATCATGGCCCCTAAGAAAGTGAGCAGTGATACCAGCAAACCAAAGGGAGAGTAGTGAGAGTAACTGTGGAACTTAAAAAGGAAATTATAGCGAGACTTGAAGGTGTTGCACGTGTGTCTGCTCTCACTTTGGATCATTTATTTCATGTTTATCACTTTTGAATGTGTGATTTTTTTCAAGTATTAGTTTTATATTAATTGTTAATGCTTTTTATCATTAGTTAGGTAGGCAGAGATTTTTTTTAAAATCTGTTGGGTGTCTGGAACGAATTAAATTCATTTACATTATTTCTTAAGGGGAAATTCGACCAAATCGCGAATTGATCAGACTTCTGGAACAAATTAAGTTCATACTCCAGGGTCCCACTGTATCTTGCCGTCATTACTGATAGCACTTTGACCTGGAATGTCCATGTTGACTGGGCATGTTCTCGTCGCCTCAGTGATCAATGTGTACTCAAACGGGTAGAGAGAATCCTCAGTGATCAATGTGTACTCAAACGGGTAGAGAGAATCCTCAGTGATCAATGTGTACTCAAACGGGTAGAGAGAATCCTCAGTGATCAATGTGTACTCAAACGGGTAGAGAGAATCCTCAGTGATCAATGTGTACTCAAACGGGTAGAGAGAATCCTCAGTGATCAATGTGTACTCAAACGGGTAGAGAGAATCCTCAGTGATCAATGTGTACTCAAACGGGTAGAGAGAATCCTCAAGGATCCATCCCATATTCTGTGTTCCCAATATGAGTTGCTAGTATTAAGCAGAAGGTATAGAGTCCATCAGTGGAAAGTGAACCATTTTAAGGACTCTTTTGTTCCTATATCTATCAGTATTTGGAACAATAGTCTTAAATAACAAAAAGAATTCAGGGGTATTTGTTTGTTTTTACTCCTTTGTCTGTCGTCTTTTGTATGAGGGACTGGTGGGTCTACTTGTGTTTTGGAGTCCAAAGCAAATTTCCATATGGGGACAATAATGTATGTATGCATGTATGTATATATGTATGTATGCATGCATGCATCCATTTGTCCTATTCAGGATTGTATGTGTCAAGGCTACCAGTGCAAAACAGGGAACAACCCAGGACTGGGCGCTAAGCTGTCACAGGGCGCACTCCCACACCAGTCACTCACACATGCATACCTATGCGCATGTGTGAGTGAATGGGGTGATTTGAACCATGATCCCAGAGGTTTGCACCAACACAGCTAACCACCGCACCCCCAAGTCACCCCTGGTACCTTACCAAACCTGCAAAATACAGAGATGTTAAAGGAGCAGCATTTAAAAATGACTCTGTGTCACTGTCCTACTCCCTCAGTCTGCTCTCACCAAAGCTCCTCGAGGGTGAGTTGCACCTCCCGCACAGCATCTGCATCCATGTGGTTGATGAGCTCTTTTCGGTAGCGTACTATAAAGGGAATGGTGTTCTCTTCCTGGAATAGCTGGATAAGATTGGCACACACCCAGCCCTCCAATCGCGTCTTCTCCGAGAGCACCTGTAGAGAGACCCAAGGGCATCGTCAACAGCCCTGCCCGTGGCTGTCCCTCTTAGGACAGGCACATTCAAACACTATGTGAATAAACAAGCTTTTTTTCCCTTTGTGCTCGTTTACATTTAGGGTGGTGTGACATTAGGACGCATTAAGATTTAACATTAAAGTGAGACAAACGCAACATTAAATGTCTTTTTTTAAATACAGATGCTCCTCGCTTTACCGTGGTTCGACATGCGATATTTCGACTTTATGATGATGCGATAGTGATCCACAATCAGCAGTCATCAGACGGAACTTTGCATTTTGGTCTGTTCTGGGGCTAGCGATTTGCTGTATGATATTTCTACTGACGCCGGGCGATGGCAGTATCTACGCAGCCACGCTTCCAGTCTCTGTAGCGCTTGCGAGCGTAAACATCTCAAACAATGTTTAACAAAATGTCATAGTTATTTATCATATCATATTCATATTCGGCTCACGATATTTTCAGCTTACGATGGGTTCATCGTAACATAACCCCATCGTAAGCTGAAGAGGATCTGTACTTGTATCTCTTAGGAGAGACAGTAAATCACACATTCGGGAACAATCCATTTGGCTGTCACTGTACCTCAACTACATTCCAGTTCATCTGCATGTCACTCTTTAGGCCTTGAGTGGGCTTTGCCCGTCTCACAGGCACCCCCTGCGGGGCCGTGCTGGACTTCAGCTTCTTGGGGGAAGGTTCCTCAAAGGTGAAATCATCTTCAGGCTCTTCCTTCTTAACAGGCAGGGGTTGCTGGCAGGAAGATGGACAGATGCTCTCTGCTCCATCCGTATCACTGGGGGTCTTGTCAGGCACAGCAAATGACAGCCTCTGAGACCGAGAGAGAGTGGTCATCGTGCTGAGAAATACTATAAAACAGGACTGGCGTCAAGACCATAGGTAATTATACAGGTACTCTCATCATTGAAGAACCACGAAGCTTTGCAGAAAGTAGTACGGTAGATGGGAAAAATGATGGGATGAGAGCTTCACTCTGTCCAGGGTATATAAGCGCAGAATAATCAAAGATCCCAATCACCCCAGCCACGGACTCTTCACATTGCTACTGTCAGGCAGACAATGCTGCAGTATTGTCAACAGAACCAGCAGGCTCCAGCACAGTTTCTTCCACAGAACCAATTGTGGTCAATAAACCCATTCACTGCTTATAACTACATTAATGTCTATTGTATTTATCCGGCTCTTAAGTTGCACATTATTTATCGTCATTGTTACACTTCCAACTGCATGGTTTCTCGCTGCTCTTGTGAGTCTCGCACAGCGAGACACTCATCTGCACTCTACCAAGTATCAACTGATTTGGTATTCGCTGCCACCGTTTAATTGATACTTTCCCCATTTTCCTCTGAAATTTCGGCCGCACTCCATAGGTGTACATGTTAGCCATTCAGTGGGCTGTTCTCACCTCCTCTTTCACTTTCACTGCCTCCCTTGTCCCAGATGACCCCTCCTGTGCGCTGCTCCCCTCAGCTGGATCAGCTGCTGCTGTCTTCTTAGCTCTGGGGGCTCTAGTCCTCTTAGCCGCTGGTTTTCCGGAGGCTTCTGGCTTTGGATCCCGTGGTTTGGTCATCTTCTTGACGGGGGGCTTGTTTACCTTTGGCTCCGCTTTACGCTGCCTTTTAGGGGCCTTCGGCTCTGGGACCCACTCCTCTTCCTCACTCACATCACCTTGGGACCTAAAGAACCAGATCCACAACCACACCAATACTCAAACCTGGTGGGCAACACAACTTTCAGAGTGAGAGTATAGAGGAAACACACAGGTGCTGTATGGAAGATAGATGGAGGAAACATTTTAAAATTAAATAAAGCTAACATATTTCAAATGTTATGAAAGAGAAAGTCATTCTCACATGTCCTCAGAAGAATCTTCCATAGCTGTCTTTTTTGCTGTACAGACTCGAGTGGGTCGAGTTCTCCGGATCATCTGAGGACCAGGAGACCATCCATTCACGCATAAACACTTAGCATCAATCCACGGTGACATTCAAAATGAAAATGCCATCTAGAACTGTGCTGCATTTAAGGTCACCTATATCGCCGTAACTTTTTCATTAACACACTCCAGATTGTTACGGCTGTATTTTCAGCCCCGCTTCAAATGTACTTGTTGTAAATCAAACTACCGATTGTTTTCCGTGACTGAAAGACTTATTAGAAATGACCGTACACAGCATTAACGCCCACACCGCTATCCATCAAATGTAAAGCACTTTAGTTAAATATTGGCTATTCCATGCCTCCCAGACGTTACTTGGCAAATTGCTAACAATGGCATTAGAAGTAGTAGTATTAGTAGTACTAGTATTAGCAATGTCGATATACAGGGATGCACATAACTGGTACACAAGTACGGATTCATTTTAAAAGTGATACGTGCGGCAACAACGTAAATGCTTGCACTGATATGACAAGAAATTATCGGATACTTTAACCTGTATATGCTAATTCGTACTTCATTTGCGGTATAGATGTTACAATCCACGGTAATTTCTTGTCATATCAGCACAAATACACATAAAATACAACAATCGATTGCCGCACGTACCGCTTTTAAATGTGAAAACGTACTTGCATACCAGTCATGTGCATCCCTGTTCTGTACATCACTGCATTACTTACGACTTGTGGTGACCAGTCACCGTTTTTCAAATTTGCCGCGTTCGCCCAGGTGGACAAAGAGCTCAAGGCAGCTACCTAAAACAACACATGTCGAGTGATCAGAATGCGCGACATTGCATAACTCCGTTAATGTAACACCCTAACTACGCTCACACGGCTTTTTTGTTTGACGATGTGTTGTCATACTCATCACCATGTACCTATGGAGCCATGACGGTAAAAACCGGGAGACGCGCCATTTGAGCTGCAAGAGGGGCGTCAACTTCCGCAAACAGGCACTCAAGGACTGGGCTACCACTGGTGACACAAATGCAAAAAATCCCTTGTTTAAATATGTGTAATCTAACGTTATTTACTAATTCGGGTTGAATTATCCTTACACATTCAACGTAGATTTTCAATAACTTTAATGTTACTGTAAGCGGAAACGCGTCCTTCCTATGAACCTGCCGAGGTGGTACGTTCCAACTTAAAGCGATACATCCAATTCCGGCGGCATCTTTCGCAATACGGTCTATATTACGCTCTTAGAATCTTATGTTGATTTTACCATCTCTTTTCGTTTTGAGGCAGTTTAAGCTGTCAACAAATTATTGGTGTTCTACAAGCTTTTCGAATTCAAAAGTTATTCTTGCAAGCAGACCTTGTCCTCGTGAAGGCCAGTTCAAACCTAACCTAATGCAAACGAGGTTACTGATTTAACTACCTAGTTGTTAACAACACGCTGTTGTTAAAGCTAAAGCGCATTCGGACAAATATTTTGTAGGACAAATGATAAAGTGTACAGGGTACATTTTTTAAGGAAGTGGTGTTGTGACCATAAGGTTTCGAACTGTTTCCATTTCATTCAGTGGTTTTTAGCCATTTCTGTCAAAAACAGGACCTACATGACCCAAAACCCAAAATGAGTATGATCATTTGCAAACAAAGGATGATCTTTTAGGATTCTATGGACCACGATCACCCATAAGTTAAATATTTACTGTAAATACTTTTCCTAACAGTACGTCTGTAATTTCATTGATTCATTCGTTACAGTCAAAGTCACATACTTATTATGTGTATTGAAAAAAATTTGATTTCAGCAATAATGAAATAAATATGTTACAATGCACAGTACAGATAACGTCACTTTTTGGCAAAGACCATTTGCGGTCATGCATGTGTGGCATTTAATTCGTAATTGTTTTTAAATAATAGCACTATCCACATGATGGCGCTCTACAATAAATTCAATGAAATCATCATTATTCGCTTTTAACAGTCGGAAGTTCTTCAGCGAGTAGTGACACAATACGTTAAAGACCTCCAAATACATTTTAAACAAGCATTTTTTTTCAGAGAATGCTTGAAATGTATGTATTTAGTTCGTCCATCCGTTTTCGTGTGCATGAATACGAATTACATATTTTTATTTTATCTATTCTTCACGGGCAAACAACATTTTACTGCACTGTCCGTGTTTTACTTTTACTAGACCGTGAATTTGTATGTAGAGTTGTGTGCATGCAGAGTGTATTTCCACATTCTCCCCTTGTCACGCGGGATTCTTCTGCATTAGACACTCCGTTAAGATAATTGTAGTCTTTAAATTGCTCATGGTGTTTTGGATTATGTGTGTGTGTATGTGTCCTGCGATGGACTGGTATCTTGTCCCGGGTGCACCCTAACCTTGTGCCCCATGCTGTCTAAGATATTTTCCAGGCCCTACTGTGAACCTGACTCGTACAGGCGGTTGGAAAATAGATGGATTGGTGGAGTTCTTGTTAAAGACATCCGCCAGGATTTATGGGAAAAAAAATAATGACATGTCATTCATGTATTGCAACACCTCCAAGGTACGTTTAAGAAAACCATGAAATTAAATAAAACCACAAAAACCTCAATAATGTATAATAAATTCTTAATTATTCTACATGATCAAAGAACTGTTACAAATCAAGTGAATGGTCAAATTATTTTTCATTTGGAATATAAATATTAAATACTGAAGTAAAGATTCAAACCAAAAAGTATTAGGCATGATTGCATTCATACAAGTTATCACTTCTAACGAACCAATGGAACCCAGTTCACTTTAGGGTTGATTTTTTTCAAAAATAAAGTTTACCGAACCCCGGCTTTAAAACATTGGTTTTAAAAGCATGCTGTCAAATTTCCAAGAATATAGGTGCTTTCATACCACGGATACTCCGTGTTCAGTAGATTGTTAATACTCAATAATTAATACAACTGCAAGACTGAGGTATATGCCAGTGAACATATACAGCTGCAGTACGAACGACAATGATACTAAACTATGAATGACAGTACAAAATGCAGGGATACTAAATGCCTTGTTTTGGTTATTAATAAGATGGCAATGTTTGTCGTTATGATCATAATAAAACGCAGCTTCACATCATGAAAGCAGACCTACAATATTTTTGCGACAAACGTAACACACCAGAGAGGCATCGTGCCACATCACATCTTCATGTCCATCCCGAGCCCTTGCGGGATGCGCTTCTGCCCTCACGGCCTTTTCTCGCCTGCGCTGCTCTCCCAGAATCGCGCTCCCCCCATCTGGTACAGAGGAGACGAGCCGCGGCTCAGAGAAACTGACGTGTTTTGCGCATTTCCTGCACTAGCCTTAGACAGAGTGGGAGAAAAAAAAGAAGAAGGCTGTAGGAAAGCGAGAGCAGCAACAGTGAGAAAGCAGCTTGGGAGCTGCAGGAGCGGACACGCCAGAAAAGAAGAACACGACGCTGGTTATTACTTCATTTTTAAGAGATCCACCATCGGCGGAGAGAAGAAGCGTCCCAAATGCACCGCGGACAAGCTGGATTCGTTCGCTGCTCCAGCTACTACAGGAGAACGAGTAGTTTAGAAGCCGAGGGTTGCTGAGAAGACGTCGCTTTGGCTTATTGCTCATAAAGAAAGCTGGGTGGTGTTTTGCTGCATGATAGTATTTTCTTTGGGTGGGTTGTTTACCTTAATCAGTAATTTAAAATATTTCTTCTAGTAGGTGGAAACAATCTGATTACCTAATTACCAAATGTATGTTTTCGTCGCGAAAACAAGGCAGCCAGAAAACAAAAACAGACCTATTTACTCTCACAGGACCATTTTGGAAAGGCTGTTTTACATCCGATTTCTATGAGTGAGACAGCGTAATACGGGACTGCTATTTTTCCGTTATATGCAAAGAGAGGAATCGTACATATTCACTGGGTGTCGCAAGAGCTGAACCGAAAAGCCCCCTTCGTTAGTTTTGTGGAGGAAACTAAATGTTATATTAAACATTTACGCAGCTGTGATAATTTGCAGCAGAACCCGAAGTTTCAATTAAATATTATTTATATCATACCATAACCATCATGGTAGTTTTCAATGGGTTGCTCAAGATAAAGATTTGCGAGGCACTGGACCTGAAGCCTACTGCGTGGTCTTTGAGGCATGCGGTTGGACCAAAAACTCAGACCTTTCTGCTGGACACCTATATTGCCCTGAATGTGGACGATTCCCGAGTGGGCCAGACCTCCACCAAGCAGAAGACCAACAGCCCTGCTTGGAACGACGAGTTTGTCACAGAGGTTCACGACGGTCGGAAGATCGAGCTGTCGGTCTTCCACGATGCGCCCATTGGATATGATGATTTCGTGGCCAACTGCATCATTCAGTTTGAGGACCTGCTGCAGAACGGCAGCAGGCACTTCGAGGACTGGGTACGTCCCTCGTTCCTATGCGTCCGCTTTAGGGTTCCTTGTGCGACTGTGTTGATGATTTTCTATCTACGTGCTGGTGCTCATCAGCATAATTGTTGGCTCACACCTCCCCATAGATTTATGCGAAAACCTTAGCGTTCCAACAGCTGTGAAAATGCGTATAATAATGACAAAAATATGGTTGTACGCATAAGTAATATGCATTATTTCACGGTTTATTCGCAAATAATCATTTCACCTGTATTATTATACACAGAGCCAGATATTACGGTTGCGTGGAAACCTTCGGAAGGGAGGGCGCACCGCCTGTCATAAATATTCTTGCAGTACAATCTGTCATCAAGTCTGATGGTTCGTCTGAAATTGCAACAGGGTGAGGACGTAAAAAGAGAGACCCCGCGGCGGCCGTGCATTATACCGCCAATCTGTATCGCGCACTGCGCAGCTGGACGCCCAGCCTGTGGCATTTCACGTCGTAATTCTCACCGTACGCTTTTTATGGGTGTTTCTGGGGTGCTACCTGCTTGTCATGTGACTCCAAGGAGACCATTACCTCGGCGTAACATCTGCCTGAAAGAAACTGGAGAATCATGCAATTAGAAGCTGTTCTGGCTTGTCTGAAATCAAAATCAGCAACGAAAAATCACGAAAAAAGAAAACACTGGCGAAATATGGTTCCAATATGGTATTTAGTGTTACCGCTTATTCCCGTTCTCATGTATACGAATCTTACAGCTGACGTCAACGCAATACGTTCCTTTTGCTTAATGCAAATAATTGTGGTTCATCGTGTTCAGATGTAAAAGAATATCTTTTTCGAAGACCAGTTATTAAATGAAATGCAAATATATTTCTCACATTAAACCGCTGGTAAAATATAAACTATAGGCCTATACAACCAAACAGTTTGTTTTCATATCCATTTAAACACGAATACATTTATGTTAAAATATAAATAGGTGCCCAGTGTTTTAGTGACGTATGTTTTGCATTATATTTGAAAGCAATCGTGTTGAAATGTTACTGCTGATGCAGCACCAGGCAAACAGGTACTAGATTTTTTTTGGAAAAACAATCAGTAATCTCAGCATTTTATGTATTTAAATGTCTGAGCATGAGCCAAACAAAGTCTCCCACTTCTGATTTTCTTCTGCTTAAAAGATCAAATGATGTCTGACCAGTAACATAGCAGAAGGGTCACACCATGAAGTCGAAGTTATTGAGATGATATCTGAATTACCAGTGAGAGCAGCAAAAACTCCACATCTATAGTCAAGGGCAGAAGCAGCCTTAGTGAAATACAGCTGAAAGAAGTGAAACAACACCAACTGAAGAACAAACATTTCTCAGTGAATGGTGAGTGCTGTATTGGACAGCGGAATGGTCTCTACACTCCTTCAACACTAAATAGTTTCATGTAGTTGAAATCAGCTTGTTTCTTTGTCATCTAATGATTGTTTGTTTGTTTGGCGTAGTGGATTTTTTTTTGTTAGTTTAGTTTTTTTTTTTGTATATCTGGTTACACTTTAGATTTTCAACGTGCAGCTCGTCGCAGATGAACTTGTAGGGTCCAGTGAAAGTGTTACCTAAACGCGGAAGATAGGTTTCCTGAAACGATCACGCCGCATAGGATCCGTTGAGGGCGGTTGTGTGCTCTGTGCATGGGGCTCGTCCTGCTTCAGAGCTGTACCCGCTGTCAGAGAATGATGGGAATATAGGCCACGGAATGAAACAATAGCATAACATTCTTGATGACCCGTCGTGTAAGTGGAGAACTGATGGTTCGCTCCATGCATTTCTGACAGAGGACGATTCGTTTTCGAGTTCCCTAAATCAGTCTGTCAGTCAGTTCCGCAGACCCAGACCCCTGATGGCCTGTGCAGTATAAGCATTTGGTGAACTGCATGTTTTCCCACTGCACATTAATATTATGTTTCTGGCAAATGTGAGCCGAAAGCTTTAAGACTTGGATATTACCTTTAGAGAAATTCCAATGCATTTTCTATACAGTTTTCATAAAGCTTTCATTGCAAGGAAAGCCTCTTTTGGTGGGTTGATGTGAGGATCCATTTGCAGTAGCTGATGGGTCTTCGAAGGGCTTGTGTGTGTGATCCTTGTGCTGGGGATGTGTTGTGTCCACTGCGGCAGGGAGCCCCTCTTGGGTGCTTTGCTGTGAAGGCTGCAGGGGTAGAAGATTGCAGGGCTTGTTGTGTGCAACTAGGACAGTCCTACGCTCCAAGACAGCAGCACCCCTGTCTGTGAAATGTGCTGTCTCTACAAGTCACACCCAGGGAGCAGTTCACAGCTGTGTATGTCAGAGCCTGAAGCAGAATCCAGAGAACACGCCAGACCGCGGTAAACACACACATCCAGGCATATCATAGATGGCGCTGTATGACCCGTGGATTACGTAACTCCAGACCCCCTCCCCACAACATCCTATGGAACTTTACCACAATACTCGCCCCCTAGACTGCTAAAATGAAACGCACTATTATTTTGTCATGAAAGTGACTCAGCCATAGTTTCCCTTAGCCAGTCTTGCACGCAGGCAAAGTGACACACTAGTCCTGACATTGTCATTGGGCTGCCCTGACTTGCCTCTTTCCTCTGAGCTGTCATGCAGCAACTGAATTTGGATCACTGCAGGAGCACCACCCTCTGCTGTGCCTTGGACTCCTCCCGGCGTGAAGGAAAGTCTGCGCTCATTATTGCTACGGGAGGTGGCTGACCAGGAACAGCATTCCTTCAAAGGCTCTTGGGGAGGTGTGCCTTAAATAACACGCTTTGGGTTTGTGTCAGAATGGCAGCCTTGAAAGGAATTATTGATTAATGTTCCCTGGGCTTTTGGGTAAGTATAATTTATAATAGCAAGTCCAAATTCCCTCAAAAAAACAATTTCCATAAATGTTTCATGAAAATCCACCGAGTGACGACAATAAGCAGATCAGCAATGACAGCTAAATTGCGTGGGTCCCAGTGTGGGGCACCAACGTATTCTGGGCCTGTGAGCTGAGGCGGCAGCTGCTATTTTCTATTGTCCGAGGTGGGGGGTTGGGGGGGAGTGGGGGGGGGCTGAATAATTGATATCTCTCCATTAGACCCATTACAGTGCAGTGGATGCTTTGTGCCCAGTGAGAACGACACTCTCTCCTGGTAGATGTCGGACAGTAGGCCCACGACTGAACCATGTCATCGTTAAAGAGGCTCCTCGAGAGCTCACTCCATCTTCTGCCTCCGTGCTCTCCTCTTACCTGAATTTCCCTTCTCTGTACCGTTCTTAAGCCTTCCCTGATTTGTCAGCTAATTCCCAGTGCTTCCAGACTTATACTCCCTAGTCACAACAAAAAGTAATTATATTTTCAGTCTCTGATTCTGAGGAATGGAATTGTTCAGCCTAAAATGAACTAATCATTTTTTAAGTAATAGTTTTGTCAGAAATACATCATATGGGATCTTAACAAATGTATTTAATATTAATTGATATTGGGTGTAGAAATGGATTCTGTAATGTATTTGGGATTTTTAACTGTAAATGAATTCCATGTGTACATTTGAAACATCTAACGACAGAACATTTTGCTGCTGTAATTCACTTGCTGAAAGTGGATCCCACTCAGATCTCAGAATGAATCTTGTGGTCTAACTCTTTAACTGCCGTGCTTCATGGAAGCGAAGCTCTGGGGACAAACGGCAGCGTGGGCCTACACCCAGTGGCCACCCGCACTGTCGTGGTACTCCTCCTGGGTTATAAACAAGTGGCATTTCCTGCGCGCTGGCTCACCGGGGCGATGGAGCGAATGCGAATGCCGTCCTCAGTAACCCACAGCAGAAGTAGACCAGTTGGGGCCAGGAACCCGACCAACTGCTGATGACTCCCACACAAGGAGCCGCACCAACAGCATGCAGCGATCGCAGTTACATTTATATATCGAATTTAAGATATTCAGTCCATTTTGTTATTTGCGATAGCAATAGGCTCAAAAATGTTAAGGTACAAAGTGTTGAAAACGCACCTATGGTAAGGAAATAATGACCAGACAGTTAGAATAATCAGCTATTTGTATCTTTTATCGTGGATCAGTCCTCTTTTTAATATATAATGCAGGCAGCTGTTTGCAGTCCTAAGAAGGTTATATACCTTATGTAATATATCTTGTCAGGTGTACAGTATCTTATAACACGCAGTAGGGTGTTGGGAGCCTGTGGATCAGTGTGATTAGGAGTCTTGCCTACAGGCCTTCAGGTAGACTGTCTTTACGTGCCTTGTATTGGCGGGGCAGACAGGCTGGGGCTCGCCTCCAGGAACAGGTATGGCAGCTGCAAGGAGGGAAATTAATGGTGCATATGGTTGCATGCACTTCCATGGGATCCTGTGCCCCTTTCATCATCCAATTTACAGGACTCACTTAAAAATCGTCCTGTGCCCCCATGATGTGCTCCTCTGATACGCCCAATTCCCGTCAGTGCATTCTTTCCAGCCCCCCCCCTGGGGAATTATCTCTGTGGCATGGATCCATGTAGAGGGCAGGAGATAACCTTTACATATTTTGAAATCGTAGACAGAAGCTTCTTTTGGGCTCTGCAGCCATTCCACAGTCCTTAATTGTGGCGTTTGGCTGGGTGCGTACGTGTTGTGTGTGTGCATGTTCATTGTCCCCGACGTATTTCTGCAGTTTATAGGTGACCACATGCAGTGGCGGGGCAAGGCATCCCGGGGGGGAAGGGCATCGGATTTCAAAGGAGAGAGCATTCCATTTCAACTACAGTAAATATCGGCAAGAGTCCTCCTGAGGAAACCGTAACGAAGGACTGCCCTGTCTCATTTGTATGTGTGCGAAAGCAGGAGTTTGAACGAGCGATCTGTAGCAGACAGCAAACACAACCCTACATCTGTATTTCCTTTCTAATGGAGGAAGAAAATAGAGAATGGGGCGATATAGGTGGGCTATGCAAACTTTCAGGGGATCGGATGTGGCCGGCGCCCCCCCCCCCCCCTCAAGCTTTACGCAGATGGCAGCCGCTTGTGGTGCCCCCTTTCATGTCTGCTTCACCTCCAGGCATTACAGCTTCTCAACAGGCCACAGTCTTGGTCCCACTGGACGCAGAGACATGTTTAGCTACTCTTAAGGAAGAGCCAGACTGTCCACTTTTTTTGCCAGCATGCAGTTTCAGTATCACTGTTGAATGCATTAGTTTCTGCATTCTCACCCATTATTTTTAATGAGGGTCTTCACTCTCTAGCTGTGCCTCATTGACCTTGAGGAGGCAGAGGATGATCTGAATTCTTTAGTGGTCTAGATGCAGTCTGAAGTTAGAGGTATCCACGGTAAACCGAGGTCAGAACAATAGGCGTTGCGTAAATCATTGGAAGGGACTCTCATGTTGCATTAGGACTTTTGTAAAATAGATGCGTAGTCGGTATGCAGAGATGGAGGGTGTTGTATGGTCAGCAGGTTGCTGGTTCAAATCCCAAAGTTAGCCCATTAATTTTGGCGTCGGGGCCATGAGCAAGGTCCGTAACCCACAGGGCTGTCTGAAGCTCCTATCAATCATACGCTGCTTTGAATAGAAGCATCTGCTAATAAATTGTGAAGCATTTTATCAGATCAGTGCAGCCTCACCAGATGACCAGTGGGGTATGGGGTCCATTCAGCATGCTTGGAATTCAAACGATATTAAAAGTAAGCTGGTGCCATCGGCCATGACTGCCTTCAGTCTTCCAGCGATGAACGCGTGCTCATTGACGCGCAGAACTGCAACAGGTAGCGTGGTGTGTTGATTATCGAAATGCACGGCGTGACTAATGCATGACTAATTAGGCTCCAAGCTACTTCCATTGGTGCTGGAAAAATTTTGAGGGGTGAGGAATTGATGTAAAATGGAGACGTTTAAACAATGACATAGATAAAACGTACGATTTAACGGCTGGCAATCTGTACCGAGTACCTGTGAGTCGGAAGTCCGCTTCTTTAAGCTGAATGACAGTCGCTGTCTATGCACTGCTGAGGTTGTGCATCCCCATGCTGGTTTTGGGGGGGCAGCGCCTTCCATCATTCTGTCAGGCCAAAATGCCTTTGAAGGATGGCAGCATACAGTCAGTCCAATACAGTCAATGAACTATAGTCAAAGTATGCTTGTTTCGATTTCCATGAATCTAGGAGTAATGCCAGGACTTGGGTCAGGATGATGGTGTAGGTGCTGTTGTGGGGGGGGGGGGGGTAGCAAGGGATGAGCGCACGGAGGGCAAAGGGGAGGGTGGGCCTGAGGTCCAGGCTTCAGTTAACTATTTACAGTACTAGGTAAACAGTTACCCAGGAAGACAAGCACGTAGAAGGACATGCAAGCTTTTCCCGACAGCCGGTCAATTAGAGCCGTGTAATTTGTAATTGGAGTAATGGAGCAGGCGAAGTCTGGTGAATGTTTTACAGCTTGATCAGTGCACAGTTCAGTGAGGAACCATTATTTGTTGCAAAGATGGATGCTGTGTGTTCACCCACATCTTGTTGCTTTTGGTGCTAAAAACACATTTTCACTTCAGGTTATTTAGCTGAGTTGGGATTTCTGGCAACACGTGAGCCGTGGAGAATGACGTGGACCTGCAGGGAATTCAGGCCGGACCTCTGTCAGCCTGAGGATACTGGGGATCTCTCTCTCACACTGTGGAGGTGGAGACGTCCAGGGCGATCATCCCAGTGCTCCTGGAGACACACCCGATCAGCTGGCCGGTCGCCTGCGAGATGAAGGACGTGAACGAGTCAGCAAAATTTTGTTTTCCTGAGGACATACAAAAAGTAGAATATTGCAAGAATGCAATATGTTGCACAACAGGGTATTAGAGATCTGTAAGCCTTATCGACGTGCCATCTATGAAAATCTCCTTGCTGTGCTTTTGTGGATGTTCAAAACTCCCTCAGGGTGTTGTGGTACAGCACTGCCCCTCCGTCAGCAGTGGACTTTGTCATCAGATTTCTAGACGTCTGTTAGGAGTCTTCAGTGGACCCAGGACAGAAAGTGTCAAGGACAGGGTGGGATAACAGTTTATCGTTTGTATATTACACTTAAAGGTTCACATAATTGTAATTATTTTACATATAGCCTCATTCCAAATTGATGTCAACACCAAGAACAAAATCATCCGCAACAGTAATGCGCAATTTTAAAAGTCACAATTCAGAGAGGAAACGAAAAGTATAATATTAGGCCCAAGAGAAAAAATTTGAAACCCTCTCCGACAGCCAACTGGCTGCCTACACACACGGGGCGCGCTATGCCTTACGGTTCAGAGCGAAGCGTGTGAGTTTTCCGTTAAAAAATTAGTCATAGTGAGATTTTAGCCATTTACTTTTTTGACTTGTACAGTCCGTGCGCGAAATACCTTCGCCTGCTGGAATGGCTGCGTCTAAAGCTGTGAGCTGCACTCAAATCAGCTCTAAAGCAGAAGGACGAGAGGAACACTGCTCCTATATGGGATGGATATCAGCGTGCGTAGGAGGCGAGGAGAGGCTGTGTGGGGTGGCACTGGCCCTGTGCCCCCCCCCCCCCCCCCCCCACCCGGCATGCTTTCTAGATGTTCGTTAGCACTACACCAGCAGAAACTCAGAACCCCCCACCGCACTGTGCCACCCACTCCTGTCCATCCATCCACGCTCTATCTCCTAATCCCCTATCCCTCTTTTCATATGTCCGTCCCCTTCAGCAGCTCTCCCTGCTACCATACCTCTCCCTCTCCCCCTCCCCCCCCCCCCCCCCCACCCACCCACGGCTTTCAGTTCCAGCATGCCCCCCATCCAGATGCCCGTCTATTTCGCTAATTGAACAGTGGAAGGTTTAGGTAAACGAACGGTGCATTACTGGAATTGGGCGATATAAACACAGGCAGCGGTGACTGCATGCTGCCTGACGATCGGAGGGTCCAGATCGGCAGCCGGGAATCTGGCCGGCCTTGGATGCATCCCGTCCTCCCATTTGTTTGCTCTGCGAGGAGCCGGGGGCCCACTGCAGAACAGCCTCGATCCCTCTGCTTCTGCATGTGTCTTCTTGCTGTCGGACTGAGAGCCAGGAGCACGTCGGGTCTCAGTATTTACTGTATGACTTTTTCATACATTGGCCACCAGTGACAGTCGGTTCCCTATTTTCCATCAGTACTCATATATTGGTTCTTTGCTGTGGACGACTTTCCGACTTTTTGCACCCCTGTCACTCCTTGCAGTTATATTTAATATTTTTATCCTATTCATAGTAACAAATTTAATATTCTGAATTTACTGTATAGATTACACACTGTCATAGTAGTTAAATATTCTGGCTACAGAATGAGATCTTTACCTGACCCTGCTTCACACATTCGCTGTACGCAGTGTTTTCACTCTCCACGGTGTGTTCACTGTGCTTCCGCATCACAAGTAGCATGGAAAGGTAAACCGTTATCAGCGTGCACGAAATTTAATCATTCAGGCCCGAAATAGGCTACAGACCTTGCCAGGCCATAAATATTCATGAGTTAAAGCAGAGGTGGGTTGCCATCGCTGTCACACTTTTTTTCAACGGGAAGGGAGCTGGGACTGGTTAGTGACAAGCAACCCTGAACGACACGCAGGCTGCGTGACGCCTCTGCCGTGGGGTACGCACTCTGCGGTTCCTCGGTGGTTGAAGGACGCCTGTAAGAGAGGCTGTAGGTCATGTAACTGTTGCGAAATGCAAGCACCTCCCCTGGCACCAAGTGTCGCCCTCATCAGCCGGCGACACACTTATCTGAAGGCTTTTTTTTGGCTTCGGATCATACATGGATCTTATGCGCATCACGCTGGTCTGGTTGCAGGGCAGGATTCTCAGTCCTAGTGCACAAAAGGTGGTCTGCTCACAAAACGTCTTATTTGTTAAACCTGCATTGGGAGCATCTCAGTTCCACTCATGCAGATGTGTGTTTTGTGACATTCTGAGTGGCTGCAGGAGGAGCGTCCCTGCCTCTAGTCCCCCTTTGTGATTTCTTAATTAATTCCTGCCCATTTGCCTGCCAGTGTGCTAGACCGCATTTCTGAATATCTCTGTAATTGTTTGTTTGCCAGTGCTGATGAGGGGGTGTGTGTGTTTGTTGCCTGTGTGCTGGTGCATCTGTGTACCGGCAGGTGTTATTAATAGCTGTACGAGCAGCTTGTAAGCGGGGTTTCGATGCACCCCAGCCTTGGTCAGCCATCCTTACGTATCGTGGGAATGGGAGTTCGGCTCGGGCATCTCTAGTGGCCCCTCTGCTTCCTCACCATCAGGTTCTGACGTTTGATATCTGAGATATCACGATTTCCCAGAATCCCCTTTGCTTTAGGACGCTGGGTCAGTACCGTGCTTGAGAGAGACAAGAGAGCCGGGAACCTGTGAGCTAAGAGGAAAGGACGAAAAAAAAAGCATGAAGTGTACCCGGCTAGTGATGGGCTGTGAAAGGCCAGCAGAGAGGGGCCTTTTAATAGAAGGACTATCTATCTGTCAGCAGGGATGACCCAAGAGGAATCACACAGCTTTAAAAAGACTCGCTCGCACAAGAGCTGCAGGTCAGCCTTGGGTTTGCTTGTTCAGCCAGGCTAAGGTATGGTATTTTAAAGTTTCAAATAGATTAAATGAATGCGTACATTTCTAATGCCAACTCTCTCCTATACCCTGGGCCCAGGTTTGAGTCGTGACTGTATCATTCCCTGGTAAAACGCCCTCTAACGATGTGTGTTGGCGCCAGTTTCTAGCACAGCATCACAAAGTTCTGTGTATCTAGGAAAGGGACACACAGCCATTAGCTGGACTGAGTAGGAAGCCCACCTGATGCCTGTCGATGCTCACTAGTGTTGCCCGGTGCTCGCTGTGGCAATCGATGAGGCCTGTAAATACCAGCACTCTGAAGTGTAGCGGTCACATGGTTGGCTCCACTTCCTGTTTTCACTCGAGTTGATTTCCCAGAGGGGAAAGGAGCGCGAGGAAGAAAGAAGCCGCATGCATAGTGTTCTTGTCTGTTCCACACTCGTGATGCGGTGGGAAAGCTTGATTTTTTTTCCTTGGGCCTTTATATGGACGTCCTTGCTGGGGTCTCATATGTCCACAAGGTTTGAGAACCTTCCTCCCTTTTCTTTAGGTCCAGTAGCTGGTTAGCTTAGCAGCAGTACCTTAACTGGGTTACGTATGTAGAACGTTTTCAAAGGTGGCCTAACTTCGAGTTTCCAGTTTGCCGTACTGTATGCCATCCCTAGGCGTGCGAGCAGAATTCACCTGAAACTCCATACGATGACCTAGGAGGTGCCGAGCCGAGGTCCAAGTCTGCTGGGGCGGCTCACTTTCTTGTTCTACCCAAGCTGCCGTGGTCCTCCATTTGGGGCGGAGGTTTCGGGTGGGTGAGCGAGGGCGGAATTCTTTAGCTGAACCGATTATGTTTGACTACTTGATACAACTGCTCTCAACACGTAAAAATTTGATCCCTGAAGTTTTTTTGTTTCATTCTGCATCCTGATTTATGACAGGAAATTGCGACCTGATTCAGTCCGAGCTTGTGGACACCGGCAGCCTGGCTGACTGGTTTTAATGGTCAGGAGGGACAAGTATTCTTGGATATGCATTCATTGTATCAGTTGATGAATCAGCATGAAAAAAAGTGGAGAAAGAGAAATGGAGTCTGCTTGGGGGGGAGGGGGGGCACACATCCTTTTCGAGTAGTAAAGGGGTCATGTAGTGGAATTAGCCTCATTCTCGCTTACTCCTCAAGAGCTGCTTCCTTGAAAATTTAGTTTGATATGAAATACTTTCAGCCCACGATCCTGTAAGCATGTTTTGAGAAGCTGGCTTTTAACCTTTCACTTTACGCAGGCAAAGGCATATGAGTCTCTGGGGGTTGAAACCGTTCTTTGCCTGGAGGTGCTGGGAGGAAGGGGGGGGGGCATGATCTGGTGGTGGAAACTTCTCAAGTGAACCCGTGAGGTGCTGAGGCCTTGTCACCGGCTCATGTGACTCGCTCTCCCAAAAGCCTCCTCCGGTGCCCGTCGCCCTGGGTATGTGACTCGCTCTCCCAAAAGCCTCCTCCGGTGCCCGTCTCCCTGGGTATGTGACTCGCTCTCCCAAAAGCCTCCTCCGGTGCCCGTCGCCCTGGGTATGTGACTCGCTCTCCCAAAAGCCTCCTCCGGTGCCCGTCTCCCTGGGTATGTGACTCGCTCTCCCAAAAGCCTCCTCCGGTGCCCGTCGCCCTGGGTATGTGACTCGCTCTCCCAAAAGCCTCCTCCGGTGCCCGACGCCCTGGGTATGTGACTCGCTCTCCCAAAAGCCTCCTCCGGTGCCCGACGCCCTGGGTATGTGACTCGCTCTCCCAAAAGCCTCCTCCGGTGCCCGTCGCCCTGGGTATGTGACTCGCTCTCCCAAAAGCCTCCTCCGGTGCCCGTCTCCCTGGGTATGTGACTCGCTCTCCCGAAAGCCTCCTCCGGTGCCCGACGCCCTGGGTATGTGACTCGCTCTCCCAAAAGCCTCCTCCGGTGCCCGACGCCCTGGGTATGTGACTCGCTCTCCCAAAAGCCTCCTCCGGTGCCCGACGCCCTGGGTATGTGACTCGCTCTCCCAAAAGCCTCCTCCGGTGCCCGTCGCCCTGGGTATGTGACTCGCTCTCCCAAAAGCCTCCTCCGGTGCCCGACGCCCTGGGTATGTGACTCGCTCTCCCAAAAGCCTCCTCCGGTGCCCGTCTCCCTGGGTATGTGACTCGCTCTCCCGAAAGCCTCCTCCGGTGCCCGTCGCCCTGGGTATGTGACTCGCTCTCCCAAAAGCCTCCTCCGGTGCCCGTCTCCCTGGGTATGTGACTCGCTCTCCCGAAAGCCTCCTCCGGTGCCCGACGCCCTGGGTATGTGACTCGCTCTCCCAAAAGCCTCCTCCGGTGCCCGTCGCCCTGGGTATGTGACTCGCTCTCCCGAAAGCCTCCTCCGATCTCCGTCTCCCTGGGTATGTGACTCGCTCTCCCAAAAGCCTCCTCCGGTGCCCGTCGCCCTGGGTATGTGACTCGCTCTCCCAAAAGCCTCCTCCGATCTCCGTCTCCCTGGGTATGTGACTCGCTCTCCCAAAAGCCTCCTCCGGTGCCCGTCTCCCTGGGTATGTGACTCGCTCTCCCGAAAGCCTCCTCCGATCTCCGTCTCCCTGGGTATGTGACTCGCTCTCCCGAAAGCCTCCTCCGGTGCCCGTCGCCCTGGGTATGTGACTCGCTCTCCCGAAAGCCTCCTCCGGTGCCCGTCGCCCTGGGTATGTGACTCGCTCTCCCGAAAGCCTCCTCCGATCTCCGTCTCCCTGGGTATGTGACTCGCTCTCCCGAAAGCCTCCTCCGATCTCCGTCTCCCTGGGTATGTGACTCGCTCTCCCGAAAGCCTCCTCCGATCTCCGTCTCCCTGGGTATGTGACTCGCTCTCCCGAAAGCCTCCTCCGATCTCCGTCGCCCTGGGTATGTGACTCGCTCTACCAAAAGCCTCCTCCGGTGCCCGTCGCCCTGGGTATGTGACTCGCTCTCCCGAAAACCTCCTCCGGTGCCCGTCGCCCTGGGTATGTGACTCGCTCTCCCGAAAGCCTCCTCCGGTGCCCGTCTCCCTGGGTATGTGACTCGCTCTCCCGAAAACCTCCTCCGGTGCCCGTCGCCCTGGGTATGTGACTCGCTCTCCCGAAAGCCTCCTCCGATCTCCGTCTCCCTGGGTATGTGACTCGCTCTCCCGAAAGCCTCCTCCGATCTCCGTCTCCCTGGGTATGTGACTCGCTCTCCCGAAAGCCTCCTCCGATCTCCGTCGCCCTGGGTATGTGACTCGCTCTACCAAAAGCCTCCTCCGGTGCCCGTCGCCCTGGGTATGTGACTCGCTCTCCCGAAAACCTCCTCCGGTGCCCGTCGCCCTGGGTATGTGACTCGCTCTCCCGAAAGCCTCCTCCGGTGCCCGTCTCCCTGGGTATGTGACTCGCTCTCCCAAAAGCCTCCTCCGGTGCCCGACGCCCTGGGTATGTGACTCGCTCTCCCGAAAGCCTCCTCCGGTGCCCGTCTCCCTGGGTATGTGACTCGCTCTCCCGAAAGCCTCCTCCGGTGCCCGTCGCCCTGGGTATGTGACTCGCTCTCCCGAAAGCCTCCTCCGGTGCCCGTCTCCCTGGGTATATGACTCGCTCTCCCAAAAGCCTCCTCCGGTGCCCGACGCCCTGGGTATGTGACTCGCTCTCCCGAAAGCCTCCTCCGGTGCCCGTCGCCCTGGGTATGTGACTCGCTCTCCCGAAAGCCTCCTCCGGTGCCCGTCTCCCTGGGTATATGACTCGCTCTCCCAAAAGCCTCCTCCGGTGCCCGACGCCCTGCCTTTGTACAGCTTTTCACCTTTCACTTTCTCTCTCAGTGCAACGTCTCTCATATCCACACTCACATCACACAGATGAAAGCAAATACTATCTGAAATCCCCAGCATTGTTACAGATTAATTCTTTCCATGATACCATAAAATGACCGTTCTCTCCTCCAGTATGTGCACGTGTGTTTGTGTACATGTATGAGGTAATTTCAGCATTAGGCCAAGATCTCATTCATTAATGAAAAACACAATCAGCAAAAGGCATCCATCGAAATTACTTGGGCAAGGTAATTTGTGTATCAAACCTTTCTTTCCTTCCCAATAATCTCTGTTCTGGTTATCTGTTTTAAAATGGTCTTTTCCAAACAGAAAGGGCTTTAATTCAGTTTGTTTGGAATGCTGCAGTTGAAGTGATTGTTTTTATTCCTGTCCCTGTGGTATTTTTACGTTTAACATTTTCATAAAAAGATGTGCCTCCTGTAAGACTCTGTATACACTCCTCTGTGTCTGACAATGGTCTGACGTATTTCAGCTAATTTGCCTGCCTGTAAATTTAACAGTCCGCTAAGTGTATTTCTGGCCTCCTCGCAACCTTTGTGTTAGCCCAGCATTGTATATAAAGAGATGGAAATTCAAAACTTGCGGCTGGAATGTCTGCTGGTCTGTGTCTGTCGAACTGTCTGGAATGTGCAGTCAGTGGATATTGTCCAAGGCGATCCTGTGGCATTTTCTAAAGCTGATGTCAACTAGGTAAAGAAATAGATGGATGATCTCATGGAAGGTAGCGGCATCCTGGATAAAGAGGCATACTCCTGAAGGCATGGCTGCGTCAGGCTGCAAATAGCATGCAAAGGTGGCCTTTGCGAAATAGATGTGAAAGGATGTGGTTTGATTGTAATTATTTTGCCTAGTAGGTATATTGACCTGCACTGCTGGTCCCTTAACCGGTATTTGATTTGCATGGCTAATATATGACATTTGGGAGACATATCTATCTCTGTTGTGGATGGGACTTACTCTGGGCTTCTCTCATTTAACACACCACTAATTGCTTGTGAAACACGTAGAATCAATATTCATTTTTTTATTGTGATTGTACATGATAGCACAACAAGATTGGGTCAGAGACTCCCCGAGGAGTGCAGACCAAAATTCTGTGCAAACAAAGTAATAGTCTGTTTTACTTTTGGCTAATAATTGTATATCTGAGCTCAACTTTTGATACCTAAATTGCATGTACTTGGCTAATGTATGTGGGATTTTCCCCCAGAATTCCCCAAAACAGTCACGTTTGCATATATACACAACATCATAACAGATCCCACTCTTAGCTGCTTGCTGTCAGTCGCCAACCATTCCAGCAGGTACGACTGAAGCATGCTGGGATGTCAGAGGAAATACCCGATTTCAGAGGTATACCATCCTTGGCATGACTGGCGCGTCTCACATGCACGCCCAGTGGGATTGGAGTCAGGCGGCTTCACCTGTGACTCACATCACCAGGTACGATCTGTGTGCTTCATCATACTGTAAATCTGTAGAGAGAAAACAGGCTTGTTCTTTGATAATTACCTCAGTCCCCATTCCCTGGTCCTCAAAAGGAGCAACCTGCTTCTCTCTTGCATCACACAGGCAAACAGATGGGACCAAATTAGCCAGTGTGCCATCTGATCGCTCTTCGTCACGGGCGGAGGGGGGTGTTTAAGCACCAAACATTTTGTTCTTATATCCAAAGTCTCTTTTTGAAAACATTTTAAAACTCTGGGACACAATTTTGCTATTGACACTGAATCTGATAACAGTCTCCATCATCCAAAGACTTGCTGCATCTGAGTAGAATATCCAATCTATATTCTTTCTCATGTGATCCAGATCAATTGTGTACTAGTGATTAGACCTCAGGGTTTAAACCTGGGTATAATCTGACATGTTAAAAATTTGTACTGACCCATTGTCCTTGTTGACAGTTTCTGATATAGGGTCTTCATACTCTCTGGACCCGCTAATGGCAGTAATTCAAAATATATGATGCATAATTAGATTGCTTCGTGTAATTCCTGCGCACATGAATACGTATGCAAAAAGCACGGAAGAGCGACGTAGAGTGACATGTGTTCGTACTTGTATGTTCCCTTGTCCGTGTGGGGGGGGGAATTGGTCTCCTGTGCAAAGACACTGATGCTGCCAGATAGACGTGGGAGGACTATTGATGAACCCAGACAGGGAGGGGGAGAGAGCGAGAGGAAGATGGAGATGGGAGGGGAGGGGGGTCGGAGAGGGAGAATCAGCCTGCGTGGGTTTCCGTTTATCTTCTCCAGGGGAAGGGAGGGCACAGAAATATTGATGGAGCTGGAACAGGACGGTCCTGCTGCTTATTAAAACCCTGCATGGGAATAGGCAGGTTGGACTGCATTTAGAAAGCCAGCTTCAGCAGTGCCTGCTTTAAAAAATCTTGCGTTTCCCACCCACTTTGTTCCGGTTTGAGATTCTCTACAGAGTGCATCGCCTACACATACGCAGCCTAATCTGGTGCAGAACCCACGCCCCCGTAATGCTCTCCCCCCCACCCCCCCCCCCCCCCCCATTTCACCCACCATGGTGCAACGTGACTGGGAAGTTGTAGAGGGGGGAGGAGACAAGTCAGAATGGAGATAACCAGCGCTGACGCACTGTAGCTTCCAGAAAGGCTTCTTTCTAAGAAAGCAAAAGAGGAAATGTCATAGTGTGCAGTCAATTACACTGCGGGACCCTGTAAGACGGAGGACCAGGTGAACAGAAGGTCCATCTCAGGTGGCTGCATGCTATTTCATTGCTAATTGGATTTAGTGTCTTATTGTCACGTGCTCTTTAAGCTTATATACTGGCCGTGAAGTTGTGGTGACACTGTAATGCTCTGCACTGCAATACTCTGCACTGTAGTTTCCAGGCATAGCAATGCAGTGGTCATGGAGGTCAGAACGCATTGCATAATCCGCTATGTCACACACGTTATACCAGTACACCCCATGAGCAGAACCAGTAAACCAAGGATTAACAGATCAGCTTCCATTGACATTGTGCTTGGGAACATCTTGTATCCGTTACCATGGACATAACTGTATAAAGTGACAATATACCAAACACAGTCTCCTCAGAGGGGTATTCAAATGGAATCGATGGCATGAGTTGGGAATTGCAAGCCTAAACATCCAAGATGGTCAACTCATTCATTTTCAACCCTCTTCCCTGTCTCTCTCTCTCTCTCTCTCTCTCTCTTTCTGAAAGATGTCTTCATGCATCCATTTAGTGTCCGCTGGCCCTCCTCCCCCGTTTGTCTGTCAATGTAGGCATCGCAGCAGTGGGCGCAGTTGTATAATGTGCTCTAAGTGTGGCAGAACCAGCACCGAAGATTGTGAGAAAAAGTCGTGGGCAGGGAAACCAGAGCTCAGCCGCTGCCTGCGTTTGAGCTGATAAGGCCTGTGGGGCTGGCAGAGAACGCCGCAATCTGCGAGGGGCTATCCGATGCTCTTTATTGTGTGTGTGTGTCTGTGATTTTCACTGGCATGCAAATCTGTGTGGGTGTGAACAGCAATGCATATGGGTTTATATTGTACAACTAGGCGTGATTGGTCCCTTTCATTTGTATTAATAATGATGGTCATACTTGCCCGCAGGTGTATTTGTGTCATATACAGGCTACATATTGCGCATTTGTCTTATTGTGTGCTTCTGATGTATTGCTCAGTTTTGTTTTTTAATCCATCTATCCATCCATTTTCCAAACCGCTTATCCTACTGGGTCGCGGGGGGTCCGGAGCCTATCCCAGAAGCAATGGGCACGAGGCAGGGAACAACCCAGGATGGGGGGCCAGCCCATCGCAGGGCACACTCACACACCATTCACTCACACATGCACACCTACGGGCAATTTAGCAACTCCAATCAGCCTCAGCATGTCTTTGGACTGTGGGGGGAAACCGGAGTACCTGGAAGAAACCCCACGACGACATGGGGAGAACATCCACACAATGGGCCCCACTTTAGGGTGACCTTTGGGGGCCATGCACTCCAGATTTCCAGTGGTGACACCCTTTTCCAGAATGCAGTGATTGCCCTTCTTGGGAGCCACTCCTCAACATTCTGCCCTCTTTTTCAGCACGTCCCTGGCTTACGTTCTGCAGGACGATCAGGTTCGTTTCCTCTCTGCTGCGCGTAAGAAATTCTTTAAGGTGCGCTTATGGATGCTCTCTCAGGCTCTACGGATGCTCTCAGGCGCTTACAGATGCACTCTCAGTCTATTTGCATACCTGGCTGCATTTTTCGTTTGCTTTTTCAAGACCTGAGAGCGGATTCTCAAGAAGAGGATCTCTCTAGATGGCTTCCAGGTACAGCACGCCTCGCCAAAGAGGTGACGTGGCTTTTTGCTGCCCATTTTTCTACAGTGTTGTGGCGGCTTATGTGTGTGGGTGGGGGGCGGGGGGGGGGGAGGGGTTGGGGGATGTAACCTGATAATGCCTAACAGGATGAAGTGGGATGAGGCGGATCAATAGATGCCCCGATGGAGGGTGAGGTTGTGACCTTAGAGGGGGGTTGGATTTGGGGTCAGGGCCGAACAGGGGAGGACTGGGGTTCCATCGACGTGGGAGCGGTTCATTGTTGCATAACCAGATCTGCTACTGTTCCACAGCTTATCCCGGGATTTAATCCCTCACAGTCTGTCTGTCTTCACTTTCTGGCATGAATCCCTTGGCTTTACTGCCTACCCAGCACCTCCATGGACCACAGCATATCCAAAGCACGTTATATAACACAGCATAATTTAAACATTAGGAGGCTCTTCTCACCCCCTTACACTGCCGTCTCTCCCGTGACCATTTCACCTGCAAGAAAAATTGATATCAGCCATTCCCATCTTCAACTGGACTTTTGAGACCTTCGGTCGAATCGCTGTTCCTCTTCGCTGCTCAGTGAGTCCCTTCCAGGTGTGTCAGCCCGTCATCATTCGGCAGAGAGGCACCCCGCGTTGCGTCTTCTGCCTTAATAAACCTCATTCTCGTTCCGGGGCCAGATTACTCACGTATCAGGGCACCGGTCTTTTAACTCGGGCAAGGTTGTGCTTCCAAAAACCATTTTGCCACATTACAAACCAAAGGTTTCCTCCAGTACTACTGTGTCACAGAATTACCAGTTGCGGTTACCAGGCCACTTAGTCATTTAACCTGATACACAGGTAGTATCCTCAAGACCCACCAATGCTTCTGTAGTCAAACTATATTACAGTTGCATATATGCAGTTTGTTTTACTTATTACATGTACTAGACTAATGATACACTCCGTGGCCACTTTATTAGGTACCTCCTAGCTAGTAGCAGGTAGGACCCGCTTTTTCCAGCAGAACCGCGCCGTCCTGCCGTGGAGCTGCACGTGAGCTCTTGCTTTTGCACTTGTGGCTTTCCTCTTAGCATTAATGCACCTGGAGATTCTCCTCTGACCTCCCTTTTTGTCTAGGTGCTGCTGCTGCTTCTTTACTGTATTTCTTCATTGTGCCATTTACTGTAAACACCAGACACTGTAGTGGGTGAAAAATCCCGGGAAGGTGCCTGGTTCTGGGATGCTTGGGCAAATCGTGTATGGCAGCAATGCGGGCGCGTTCGAGATCAGTAAGAGCACGCATCTTAGCGATTCAAACACTGAGTGAACCTCTTGACCCTGTCTGTATGCTCTGTGTATTCAGTTGCAGACAATTGATTTGCTGTTTGGAGGAACAATCTGTTTGCATTAACAAGCAGGTGTATCTAATAAACTGGCCTCTGAGAGTATGTAAGTGTCTGTGACAGAGTAAAGCGATCTTCAGTGTCTGCTGGCCTGGCATGACACCTAAACCACTTTTATTTGAGGTGTGCCATCCATTATTCAACAAGGACAAATGAGTGTGGGAGTGACATACCTGTGCAGCCCGCGGGGCCTAGGTGTCGACAGACTGCTAGGGCGGATGAATACGGCGTGCCCCGCGCCGCTGCAGTGTTCCGGCATTGCCGCAGAGCTGCCGGTGCGGAGGAAGAATACGCACTGCTAAGGGTGCCATTTTCACAGGGGCTGCTCTATGGTAATGAGGCTCCGGGCCTCTTTCTAAGCCGTCTGTCAGTCTACTGGGTATAAAAGCCCGGATGAAAGCAGTTCATTATGTGTCCACTTGTGTCTGAGAGGACATCCAAAGATCTCGCTCTCTTGCCTGCTCTTTTTCTTTGTAGGAGGAGGAGTGAAGTTGGCAGTGGAGCAGGGGGGACGAGGGGGGGGAGGGGTGTTGTTAACACTCCTACCCATGATCATCTTGGGCACCTACTGACGCTAATGGCGCTAACTGAATGTTCTCTTACCCTCTGTCGTCCACAACTGTTGAAGCAGCAGTGACTCTTAAGCTGTCGGACAAGCGCGTGCAGGCCCACAGTCTGCCGAAGTGTCAATGGCTTCTACATTATTTACAGGGTTCTGTCCCCTTTATGTAAACTTCTGCTCGGCGCTCCTCACCGCTGTCTCTTCTGCCACTGCTGTTGTTTTGGACGGGAGTCGGTGCTCGGCGCCGTTCTGTTAGCATGCGGTCTGGGACCCGCTGGTCCCTATGACACCAAGTTCAAGTCCAGCTCAGTCTACCGTATGGCTGCGCTACCTGAGCCAAGGTTAATGAACCATCTCTCAACCTTAACCTGTTCCGCGGAGGCATTTTATGCCTCTTCCCTCGTTCTCCAGCGCTCTACAGAAATCGCAGCCTACTGATTTTGCCGATTAGAATCACATCCTGAATTCCCAGGGATGGGGAATTCCCAAAGTCCAGGGTGGGGCTGCCAAAGGAGTCATGCTGCACTTTGCCGGCCCACCCCCGCCTTCCCCCGGCTGGTATTGACTGTATCAGTCCACAGGAAGCTCTTTGGGTGAAAAGGCGGAACTTCATCCAGATGTAGTCCAGAGCCCATAACAGTAGTCAGGCTCTCTTTCTGCTCCCTTCATCCTGTCTCTTTATATCCTCCAGTATCAAGAATTTGGTGGCTTCTGTCTGTCAAACTCGCCTGCGATTTATAATAATATGATTTCAGGGAAAATAACCTTTTTTTTATTTATCTTATCCCTTTTCACCACTTGCCCTTTAAAAATCCACGATAAGAGTTTATTATTGCTTATTTTTGTCTTCGCTCCCCTTGTAATAAATAGAAACCAGCTTGTTTAGTGCTGTTAGACTCGCAGCACTCTGACAGTCTCCAGTGCAGGTGGGGGAGGGGGTTCAGCAGCAGCCCCCCAGGACAGTCTGGCAAAAGCCTCACCTGCGGAGTGGCCTGCTGGCACAGGCTGGCACACACTGGCACACACTGGCACTGTCCCGAGGCCAGAGATTAAACACAGCGTCTCCTGCATCCTCTCAGGGCGGCCCTAACCTCGCTCTGTCTTTTGCTATCTCCCTCTCTGTTTATGACAGGGATAAACACTCTCCCCTTCCCCAGTTCGGGAGCCAGCCTTGCAGTCACTCTCTGGGGCTACAGGTCCTTTGTAGCCCCTCATTCTCCTTCTTGAGTAACTTCACAATGCTCCAGTTGGGCGACCTAAAGTAACACAAGTTACACAAGCGACAGCGTCTCCTGCCACCTGCCGATCAGGCAAGGCCTTTGCTGAATGGGGTGGAGCTTAACTGGCTTTTCCCTCACAGGGCACACTGTGTGCCCCTGGTGTACTGCACCTTGGAGCCTGGGCCTGGCTGGGAACAAGGTCGACGCCGCGCCAGTTATAGCCTGGAGGTGCGATTCTTTCACCCAGAACAGTGCAGGGCACACTGGAATGCTACAGATAGCAGTGACCCACATGAGGTCATAAGCCGACTCTATTAACAAATTAATTTTCGAATGGGAGGAGGGATTAGCGTTTCAGATTGTTTTAGCATGTATTTTAACTCGTGCCTTTTTCAGGCTTCTCTTTATTCCCCGATTGGTGGTTGAGCCGTGAGGCTGCAGTAAGTTTCTGGACCACAGAGGCAGTTTGCTTTCCAGGATGCAGCAGGACGCATGTGTAACGCTGATGTAACCGCTTGGACGATGGGCTTTCACCTGTTTCACCAGAGTGCCGGAGCGAGTCGGGTGAAACAAAAGCCCTCGAATCAAATTAAGAGGCGTTATTTAATTTCCGGGTGCTTCCAACCAGAAAGAGGTGGAGGAGCTACCTAGGAGACGTGGGCTTCTCCTTTGAAAGCTCGTCTGCTGCACATTGACCTGACCTGGCTCGCCATGCGGTCGCTGGCGCCTCAGTCATGTCTCCTAACGCGCGACTTAACTAGTGGGATTCACACCGCTTTGTGTGCCAGGCGTCTCTCCCGGCACACTGGCTCTCCCTGCGCTGTGTGAAGCCGCTGACATAATGGAGGAAGTCCCTGTGTCAACATTTGCATTTGCCGTCTATGAACAGGCCGCATGTGTGTTCGGCTCCTACATCCATCTCGCCTTCAGATGGCCGCTCCGAGCACCTTTGCGATCTGAATGCCGTGTTCCGAACACGAAGAGCTCTTATTCACCGATGATTCAGTGGCAAATGTTTTCACCGCCAGTGCCTCGTCGGTTATCATCAGGTGTTGTAATTGGTGACACATTACAGCGCGGCAGCCTTTGTCGTCACAGACCGCTCGGAGACATGCTGTGACAGCAAAGGGCTCCTCCTCCATCTGCGAGGGACAGTAGGCGTTTCGGAGCGTTTCATTCAGCCGGCCTGGCGACTTCATGGTTCCAGATGGGCCGACCCGGTTATGGCGAGGGCAGCAACGACATTTCGGGAGGTGCACCTGAGGTTAATTTGCGATTCGCTTCGCACAAACACATAGACTTTATGCACCCCCCCCCCCCCCCCCAGCTAATCTCTGCTCCGGCCTGCTCTCTGCATGGACAGATTCACAGTACTTACATGTTTATGTGGCAGGCAAACACACAGAACACAGACACACACCTGGTTTGTCTCTGATTGGACAGGGACACTTGATTCCCTTCCCACTCATAAAATCATTCTCCAGATCTCCTCTGTGTGGACGTTCGGCCGTCGCCGTTTGGGTGATTTTTATGGAGGTTCTTGTTTTGAAGACTTTGGTCTGGTGGTGAAAAGGCGATCTGTCTTGGCGAGGAGAGCGAGCTGGGATGAGGAGGTCCTGGGCACAGTGAAATGTGTGGTGCTGTATTTAATCTGTCACTCTGGATAAATCAGGGCAGAGAGTGAGGTGGAGAAAAGAGAGAAAGCGAGGTCCCAGGCAAGTTAATAAACAACCTGCACTGTAAGTGGACCCGGCTTTTTGCTTGTCCTGTAAGCTGACAGAGCACCGAGCCAGATCGCCCTGCTCTAATGGACTGGGCAGGGGTTGGGGTGCAGACCTGCCCAATATCAGCTGCCAGGAGAGGCAGCCTGTGCTTCTGTTTGTTGCCTTCAGGCCCTGACATGGGTACAAACTGGTCAGTCCTGCGCTTGGAAACTACAGCTATTTTCCCTCTTGCTTGCCCTTGGAAGGCAGCTAAACTGCACAGGGACCCTTCTGGTTAAGTGAACACACAGAGGTAAATGCACATGGACGGGTAACATGTTAGAGTCACCGTCCCCCTTAGCACTGTCCATTATTTGAAAGCATGTCACGCACAGACACAGACACACACACACACACACACATTTGTATTCAAATCTTTGTGGGGACCGTCTTTTCATTTCTATGGGAAAACCCCTAATCCCAACAATGGCAACCTTTACCCCCACCCATCCCTACCCTTCATCAAAAGTAACCAAACAACATACAAGACTTTTGGCATTTTCAGTTTTTTGATGATAGTTACAGCCTATTATAAAATTTTAGTTTTCCATTGAGGTTACCAGGAAAATTGTCCCTGCAGTGACAAAATGACAAGTTTTAGTCACAGACAGAGACACACGCTCGCACACACGCTCACTCACACACAGACAGAGGCACACACAGGCTCGCACACACACGCTCACTCACACACAGACAGGCACACACAGGCTCGCACACACACGCTCACACACACAGACAGAGGCACACACACGCTCGCACACACACACACTTGCGCACACACAGACCGAGGCACACACACACGCTCGCGCACACACAGACAGAGACACACACTCGCACACACACGTTCACTCACAGACATACACACGCTCGCGCACACAGACAGAGACACGCGCTCGCACACACATGCTCACTCACACACACAGAGACACACACACACGCTCGCGCACACACAGACAGAGACACACACTCGCACACAAACGCGCGCTCACACACAGACAGAGACACACGCTCGCTCACACACAGACAGAGACACACACACGCTCACACACACACAGACAGAGACACTCACACAGACAGAGACACACACACGCTCACTCACACACAGACAGAGACACACACATGCTCACACACACACAGACAGAGGCACACACACAGAGACACACGCTCGCACACACACAGACAGAGACACACACTCGCACACACACAGAGACACACACATGCTCACACACACACAGACAGAGACACACACATGCTCACACACACACAGACAGAGACACACACATGCTCACGCAGACAGAGACACACACAGACAGAGACACACACACAGAGACAGAGACACACACACGCTCGCGCACACACAGACAGAGACTCACACAGACAGAGACACACACACGCGCACACACACAGAGACACACACACGCTCGCACACACACAGACAGAGACTCACACAGACAGAGACACACACACGCGCACACACACAGAGACACACACACGCTCGCACACACACAGAGACACACACATGCTCACACACACACAGAGACACACACATGCTCACACACCCACAGAGACACACACATGCTCACACACCCACAGACACACACATGCTCACACACACACACAGAGACACACACACGCTCACACACAGAGACACACACACGCTTACACGCAGACAGAGACACACACACGCGTACACGCAGACAGAGACACACACACACGCTCACACACACACAGACAGAGACTCACACATAGACAGAGACACACACATGCTCACACACAGACACACACATGCTCACACACACACAGAGGCACACACACGCTCACACACAGACAGAGACACACACACACGCTCACACACAGACAGAGACACACACACACGCTCACACACAGACAAGAGACACACACACACGCTCGCGCACACACAGACAGAGGCACACACACAGACACACAGAGACACACACACGCTCACACACACACAGACAGAGACACACACACGCTCACACACACACAGACAGAGACACACACGCTCACACACACACAGACAGAGACACACACATGCTCACACACCCACAGACACACACATGCTCACACACACACAGAGACACACACATGCTCACACACACACAGAGACACACACACAGAGACACACACAGAGACACACACATGCTCACACACACAGAGAGACACACACATGCTCACACATACAGAGAGACACACACATGCTCACACACACACAGAGACACACACACAGAGACACACATACGCTCACACACACACAGAGACACACACATGCTCACACACACAGAGACACACACATGCTCACACACACACAGAGACACACACATGCTCACACACACACACAGACACACACACAGAGACACACATACGCTCACACACACACACAGACACACATACGCTCACACACACACACAGAGACACACATATGCTCACACACACACAGAGACACACACATGCTCACACTCACCCACAGACACACACATGCTCACACTCACCCACAGACACACACATGCTCACACACACACAGAGACACACACATGCTCACACTCACCCACAGACACACACATGCTCACACACACACAGAGACACACACATGCTCACACACACACAGAGACACACACACACGCTCACACACAGACAGAGGCACACACACGCGCTCACACACAGACAGAGGCACACACACGCGCTCACACACAGAGGCACACACACGCGCTCACACACAGAGGCACACACGCACGCTCGTGCACAGACAGACAGACAGACACACAACGCGCTCACACACAGATACACAGAGAGAGACACATACACATGCACACACACACACAGGCCTTTCCTTCCTTAGTGTTATTCTATATATAGAGAGCGCCACACTTGAGAAAGGAAACATGCTTATGAATGAGAGTTTGCTGCTTCACAGGAAGCGGGGGAGGGGGCTGAGATAGAGGAATACCAAACGTGCTGCTACTCCATCAATGTCCCGGATGACATCAGCACCTGAAGGTGGAGGAAGATGGAGGCAGGGGTCAGGTCACAGGCTTGGCAGCACAGAGCCTACGGCTGGGCCCTCTCAGCATTCTGTCTTAAACAGGAGCTTTGCGTGTCCCAGGCGAAAGCTGCACACCGTCTGAATCCGTCTGCTTAAGCTCACCTTGCAAGTCTCGGAAAATGTATCACGGTACTGGGCTGCGCTGGTTAAATAGTATTAGGTTATGAAGCTGGCTGTTCTAGATTACAGAACATGCTGAGGGCACACGTGCAGTGCAAACCGCACGCTGTGACACTCTCCTGTCGAATGCACATTTCAGACTGCTGCTGTCTTCCGGGCCTCTTAAGACGTTGTCCTTCCTGCAGTGTCACCAAGAGAATGTGCAGGTCAGTGTGGGATATCCTAACCTTACGTGCTGCGGTTGGAATTAGTCTGGACCGCACACAGATGCCTATAGACTCCAGACAGTGTTTGATGTAAGGAAACTGAAGTATGACTCAGGAAAAATCCCATTACTCTAAGAAGAAACACAGTTATTGTTAGATGGGAAGTGGCCATGCGCCTTGCCAAAGATCACTGCTTTTCCATCATGCTCGATAGCTGAGGGACCTTCCAGCTCCAACAGGAAGCAACCGTCTGCCACCATATGGTGCCTCCATGTCCGTATAACCTCACACATTTATGGTGAAATTCTCTGAGCTTGTAAATTTTTACTTCGTGGTCTTTCATCGCTGTTGGCTCCTTCCATGACACACCCTTCTCATGTAGGATGGAATTTTGGATATTAAAACCAGAGTATCTAACTATGCTCTATGTTATATGAGGAGATGCAAACCTGAGACTGGACCGTAGAGGGCCAGACAGGACTAGGTGTTCCGTAGAACCACTTCACGCTCACCTTGCCTGCTCGCGACCTTTTTGGAGGTGAGGACGAGTGTCCAGATGGTCGTCCCCCCCGGCATGATACCTGCGGTTGCCAGGCTCTAGCAGAGGGGTGGATGTGTCCTCTGTTGTCCTTTCTCCTGTTTCTGTTACATCTATATCTCAGATAGTGGGGTCCATCTTCTGGCTTCTCTGGGGCTGGCAGAGCTCAGTAAATGAAAGGGAAGCCAACAGGTGTGATACACAGATTGCTAGGTGACTGTAGTGTCGGCTCTCCTCCGATCGTCAATACGCACCACGCTCCCAGTTCTCACCTGTTTCAGTTGAATCTTTAATAGGAGTGTATCAATATATATATGTATATATAATTTCATATGAGTCAGCACCTTTAAGATAATTTTCTGCACATCTATTAAACATGGAGGTGCAAGATGCAAGGTGAATATAGACCTAACATTGAAGGTGGGTGCTTTTTACAAACTATTAAGAAGAACTTATTAAAAACCAACAGAAAGCTAAAATAGTCGTGTATTGTAAAGTCTTTGTAAAAACTTCAGTGAAAGGGCTCATATCAGAGCTGTGAGTATTTGGTATGGTCACAAGGCACTATTTATAGATAACCACATGAATGCATTTTGGCAAATGTCCTTGTCATTTGCTTGTTTAGAATATGCTCTTTCTATTTTAGAATAACACCAGATAAGTGTTTTTTAATTAAGGTATTTTCGTGCACTCAACCCATTATAGGAAAAAAAATCACCTGCAATTACCTTTGTTTATAGTTTTTTTTTCATTGTATATTTTATATAAAATGTAAGTATTAAAGCTTTGAAGACCTTGGGTATCTCCCCTAGAGTGTTGTGTTGAGGGCAAAGGAGACCTTTGGGGAGCCCATAGTCTAATTAGCCTGTACAGACTTCCTGGCGGTAGGTGTTCCCTAATAAAGCTGCAAACACTAGGGATCGAGGTCCACAGCTCCACTGGCTGTCGCCAAGAACACCACTGACTTCACAGCTAGAGCTAAATTCACAAATGCATCTTGATTATCGTCACAGTTGGAGGGGCTCTCTGTGAGCCCGCTCACTTCCGCAATAGTGTGAATATTCACTTCAGCTTTGCAGCCTCATCAATACAGTTAATCAGCTGGTGCCTGTATGATGGAGGATTAACTCTTTCTCCCTTCAGAGTGACACACTGTTTTAGCATATTTATAGGAATGCAGTTATTTTGCTGCCATCCTTCTGAGTGTGGGGCTTGGCGCATGGAAAGCCAGCAATGAATCTGGCTGTCTTAACCATCCAATGTAAACACTGCTGAGTTGTGTATTCTATAGAGGGAGAGACCCCAGAGCAGATACCAGTAACCGTCAAGCTCCCAGCAGGCTGCAAGAGATAGGGAGATGTACTGTTTTTCTAAATCAGTTTCGATCATGAACATCTGGCCACCCTAAGCTCTGTCCTCCCTGTGTGAAGATGCTCAGTCCAGCCCGATGCTTAATCACCAGCCACCTGTTTACTTAAATCACCTTTCCCGGGCAACGAGAAGGCCATTCGTAAGCAGAGTGGAGGCAGGCTTTGTTTTCTGTCCTGGTGGATGAGCTTTAGAAATCCGCAGGGCCTGGCATGCAGTATCAACCATCTCCATGGGAACGAGGAGATCTGCCATGGAAACCTACGCCCAATGGCGATGGGTAGCCACTCCCTGCTTCTGCTAATGCAGGACATGCATCAAGAAATTGATCAAGCCCCTTAGCTAAGGCTCACATCTGCAATATCCTGTTTAATAATGCATGCAGAAATGTGCAGTACATCACCACCCAACCCCCCAGCATTTTCTTTCAGCAGACCCCACCCCCGTATCTCAATCCCTCGCCTTGTCCCTGTCCGCCTAATGAGATTATCTAACTCCCTGAAGTAGTGCACAGGAGATGGAAGCATTTGCAGGCGAGAGCGGCTGATGATCCTCACCTGATTGTTGCTGCTGTCGGATTGGAAAGATGTGCTTTTGGGTGTTGGAATGCCGCTGATTCCTCGGGTCACTCTTGGAGGGTCCTGCAGATGTGCTCCCCACTCATTTTAAAAACTAAAAGACCAAACCGAATTATTGCTAAGGCGTTTTCCTCTGTTCTGACAGCCCGAATTATCGGCACGGCTACGCACATACGTACACTCTGCAGATTTTTTGGGGCCACACTGCACAGAAACAGATTTTTGTGTGCTGATGAAGATGTCGTCGTACCCATAGCTTTTTGCAGAATGAAAGGGATTGTGTCACATAGGTCCAAGTTCCTGTGAAATACGTGCGGTAGGCCTGAGGCATAGCTACTTGTTAGCCATCTTATCGGAACAGTAGTGTCATTAGCTGCGTTGTAACTTGTCAGTACATCTCTACAGCTGAAATCAATAATCTGCAATAATTGGTAAGGGTGCAAGAATGTCATGCTTGTGTAATACTGTATTTGGACAAAAATGTCCAATCTAATCATTTCATTCAGGCCCATTGCCACAGGTGCATGCAGTCGGGTTTATAAACATTTGTGAAAGAATGGGTCATTCTGAAGAGCTTAGTGACGCGTGGTACCGTCATAGGATGCCACCTTCTGTAAAAATTCAGTTTGTGAGAATTCTTTCCCAATAGATATTCCACGTTCAACTGTAGATGGTATTTTTGGAAAGTATAAGCATTTAGGAACAACATAAACTCAGCCATGAAGTGGCAGGCCATGTAAAGTAACAGAGGGGGTCGCCGAGTGCTGAGGTACATAGTGCATCAAAGTCGCCAACATTCTGTTGACTAAGTAACTGCAGAGTTCCGAACTTCCTCTGGCATTAACACCAGCACAAAAACTTTGCACTGGGAGCTTCACGGAAGCTTCCATGGTTGAGCAGCTGCATGCAAGCCTCACGTCACCAAGGGCTATGCCAAGTGTCAGATGGAGTGTAAAGCACACTGCAACTGGACTCTGGAGCAGTGGAAACGTGTGCTGTGGAGTGACGAATCAGGCTTCTCCATGTGGCAGTCTGATGGACGAGTCTGAGTTTGGCAGACGCCAGGGGAACGTTACCTGTCTGACTGCATTGTGCTAACTGTAAAGTTTGGTGGAGGGGGGATAATGGTATGGGGTTGTTTTTCAGGGGTTGGGTTAGGCCCCTTAGTTCCAATGAAGGGAACTCTTAATGCTTCTGCATACCAAGACAATTTTGGACAATTCTATGCTTCCAACTTTGTGGGAAAAGTTTGGAGACGGCTCTTTTCTGTTCCAGCATGTCGGTGCCCCAGTGCGCAAAGCAAGGTCCATAAAGACATGGTTGGGTGAGCCTTGCATGGAAGAACGTGACTGGCCCACACAGAACCCTGACCTCAACCCCATCTAACACCTTTGGGATGAACTAGAATGGAGATTGTGAGCCAGGCCTTCACGACCAACATCAGTGCCTGTCTTCGCAAATGCTCTTCTGGGTGAATGGGCAAAAATTCCCACAGACACACTCCACAATCTTGTGGAAAGTCTTCCCAGAAGAGTTGAAGCTGTTATAGCTGCAAAAGGGGGGACCAACTCCATACTGATGCCTATGGATTTAGAATGAGATATCAAAGTTCCTGTAGGTGTAATGGCCAGGTGTCCCAATACTTTTGCCCATATAGTGTATGTGGGACTGACATTTATAGTCTTACTTAAAAAGAACAGAACCTGCCAAGGGGTCGCTGGCTGACTGTGGTGTGTCACCTCACTCCAGAATTAAACTGAATGGAGTGGAGTTAATTGTGTTTCTTTTCTCCATTTTCTTCCTTTAAAATAGTTAAAGTTCTGCATTTGAAATCTGTTCTACCATAGCATTACATGGTTTTTCTGACCCTCTGCTTTCTCTCCATGTTGCCCTGCAGATAGACCTGGAGCCAGAAGGAAAGGTGTACGTTATCATCGACCTGTCAGGTTCATCCAGCGAACGTAAGACCTGCCCTTCATATTGTTGCACCGTGTGTTTCTCTTAATTTCTGCCAGTTGTTGGCCCAGCATGCTTTGTTTTTTTGTTTGTTTGTGTTTTTTTTTTTTTTTTGGGGGGGGGGGGGGTTTTGTTAACCACTCCCCAATCATATACACTGCTGCCTGCCTCGTTATATGCCGCACGCCTTACTTTTTGAGATCATCCCTCTTTCAAATCTTCTCTTTCCAATCATTCCCTCTTTTATGGGGGTAGGATAAAACAGAAATGTGTCAAGGTCGACTGCAAGCTACTTTTATGTGCCGAACAGTCGCCGCAGCAGCAGGAAATGGACAGTTAGCACTTCCTGCAACTGAAAGTTGGATGACTCTGTGAGAAGCAGTTAGCTGGAAGCAATCTGCTGTCGGTTCTCACACGAGATAATGACACTAGATAAATGTCTGCAGCCATGTTGTCTGTTGCTTTAACTGTAAAGTTAGTAGTTCATACGCATGTATTTGTGAGGATGGGAGAGGTTACAGGGCATGGCAGGAATGTTACAAACAGACAGTTCTTTAGGGGAGATTGGGGCCAGGAGTCAGCCCTGTGTGGGAAGCCTTAGTGGCACAAAACCCGGCAGCAAACGGGCGATGCGCTTGGCACTAACTGCAACAAATGGCTGGCAGCCTGCAGCCAACTCCAAATATTAATACTTTGCAGTTTTATGTTTACAAAGAGCTGGGAGATTTTCTTTCCCTCCAGAACTCCAGAGTAGGGGGTAGGGGCAAATTCTGCTGTCCTGTACTGACAGATCAAAGCCTTCTCAGTAAGGAATCACATCAGCAAACAACAGTGGAGATCGACGTGCACAGAGCTCAGTCATGAGTCTCACAATCCCTTCTGCGGTGGGGTGGCTGCAGTAATGCTGAAGTCTGGTAAACAGACAGGTGGATGTTCTGCACATGTGTAGGCGGCTCATCTATACTGGTGGAAGATCGAGAACAGTGTGAGACCTCACAGCTGGAGGAGTAGAGGGAGGAGTGTAAAATGACATTCAAGGGGTGAAAGGAAGGGGTGGCTGTATAAGCACACCTTACCATTTTCTCCACCCATTGTCAACAGACTACAGACCATCCTGTCAGTATCCCTTTCATCAGCAGGACATGTGACCTTTCTTGGTTGCTTTTTTCCACTATGAGAAGAGGTTGAGAACAGCTCATCTCCTGCAGCTCTGTTTAGAGAATTTTACTGTTTGTTTTCACCGCAAGCCCATGAGCCTGATCACAGTATTGATGGTCTGCTCCTCATGGTGGTCAATAAGTCAGCAATCAGTTAGAAGGTCTGGCCCCTGATCAAAGCCTTCGGTCCAACAAAATTCCAGGTATTGGCAAAGTAAAGTGCAACCAGGGGAAGAAAAGACAGGATCACATGCACGCATTCAGCCAATAACAAGCCAATGTTTGGTTCATCATTAAACGTGGGCTGCTCTGCACTTGTTTTGGGCCAAAGTAGCTAGTTTGGAAGCTGTCAGTTAGCTAAAGAGAGAGGGTTGGAGCTCCAGTTGAGACAAACGACCTGTCAGAAGCCTGGAAAGTGTGTACTTGCTGTTGAGAAAGCTATGACACACAGTAAAACAAAGCTAGGAATACAGAGGAAGCAAAGAGGAGGTGGGAAATGGGGGGGCAGCTCAACAACAGAAAATATCCTACCCCCAAACGGAGTTTTTTAGTTTATCTTACATTAAACAGCTTCAGCTAAGTAAACAGATATATGAAACGAAAAACTCCAGCAAATCTATTTTAACACCTATACTTTTTGTGGTGGATTAACTAGTATTTATAATATGGTGCGTTGCATCTCAGCTATGAAAACATCCTCTCCACCCCAAAGTGCTGTAATACAGCTTGTTAAGTATTAAGTATTGAGTTTTCCAGTGTGGAAACATTGCTTTATTTGTCTGTTAAATTGCCACCTGGTTGTGGAAACAGACGAAGGAGGGAGAGCAAGGCAATCGGCCACCAAGCCCATAGGTCAGACGCTGTTTAAATGAAGGTGTGAAATGGGAAGACAAGGGGAGGTGTTCTCATTACTGCAAAATAACGTCACGCTCTGATGACATCACAGTGCCGGCCTTCAACACCCAGCATGCAACAGGCAAGGCGTGATTTCCACATCCTCTATGGAACGCAGCTTGTAATGTGATGAGGCTTCAAGATGGTGCTGCATGAGAAAACCAGACCAGATGTTGCGAAGCAAACGGAGAACGAGGTGCATGTAGTGCTCCTTAAAAGCCCAGTGGTAATCGAGTTTGGTCCTGGTGTAAAGCCTGGTCGTGTATCAAATGGCCACTCGGCTGCTTGGATCTCTTTCTTTGTGTTGGCTCCTTTGTGGAGAGCGGCCGGCTTCAGACTGTCTCCAGAAACGATTTCAAAGAGCAAGAGTGGAGATAAATGGATTAGGGAGGTGTAGCCGATGATAGCTGAGCTGTTAGTCCATTACAGGATGGCGAGGAGAAAGAGAGAGAGGTGAGTGCTGAGCCATGAGGCCGGAAGTTGGGTTGACGGCAAAGGTGCGATCAGGATCCATCTGGAAACGCGTGCATGGTCACCGTGGTTTATTCTGCCTGTGTCAGACTCTCTACCTGAATGCCAGAGCAATCATCATGATTAGAAAGATCGAATCCATCTCAAATCATTAATAATAATTCTGATAACATTTATTTGTATGGGACTGACATGTTCATAACTTGCCTTTCCTCCCATATAAATCATATCCACTAAGGATGAAGGATCTCAGAGAGATACAGAAAAACACCATTTAGAGAGACACCATTTAAAAATTCTTAGTACCCCTGGTGCTGCCTCTAATGGTGTTCCCGCTTGCTAACACTTACGATTGCAGTTTGTGAAGGACAGATTGAATCCCTCTCCTTTGTGAACCTTACTTTGAGCTGATTTCCCCTTGCAGCACACCAGAGGCACAAAGCACCCTTTGCAAACTTAGTCCCACGGGGTCTCGGATTCTGTACAGGAAACAGGGAAGGCTAAAGAGCCATCGGCGAGTCTCTGGTGGGCACCCAAGATTGCTGACACTGTCCGATTCTGGTGCTGAGTACAGCCCACTCATCCCTTTGTGAGATCAGCCCGGTTCCGCACACAAATACCCGTTCCACTTCTCTACTGAAGAACGGCCAGTGAAGTTACCTCTTTTTTTTTTGCATTACGTATGTTCAAATATTGTCCACCCAAACCTGCATTATCTCAGCATTACTCCACAGTCGCTGGGCCACCCCCCCTCCCCAAGTCCTCCCTGATGGCCATCCAAGCTCTCCACGAGATGTCCTGGTTCTACGCCGCCCCTGGTAGTTTATAAATAAACTTTCCTCTGTTGCTCGTCCTGTGCACACCATTGGGTTTGTGTGAACGGACAGGGCCTGTAGTCGCGATGCTGTCAAACAGGAAGGGAGGGCTAAAGGCCCTTTGTCGTGATGGGGCCAAAATAGACCATTGTTGTGAGAATCCAGAGAGGAAAAAAAACAACAACAGCAACCTGTCAGAGGACAAATGGAAGCCAAAACTGCTGAAGTGACATACTAGAGATGCACGCTTGGCAGTCCAACTGATTTATCCGTGTTACTGTATGAACGTAAGTTACTAGGAAAAGAGCAGCATGAATCAGTCTAACGTAAAGTAATGCGTGATGTTTTAACTTGAAGCTTAAGAGGTTGTTGGGTTTGCAGCGGCTCCCTTTAAGTGGCTGTGAAAACCCAGTTTTGCTCCTGCATTTGGCCACGGAAATGACAACACCTCCAACCCTGGCTATGATGTGCCAGGAAGTTCGCCATCTGCGGCACAACGGTAAATTTCTGTTGTCTCATCAGCGGCACAAACATCCAATTACGGAGCGCGGGTGGCCATTGTGTCGCCCCGCATGGAAGCTGGGAATATCAGCTGGGCACGCCGCACAGGAGAACGAATGGGGTCTGCCCTCCCCGGTCTGGGAGGTGATGTGGAAACAGAAGCTAACTAAAGTTATGTCAGACAGTAACTGGGAGGTTGAGGGTACAGAGATCTGCTGAAGTTATTCATCGCATTGGGTGTAGGATGCAATGAGCTGGTTGCGTCAGAAGCAGTGAGTAGTTTTGGATTCGTAGCCCGGCAGCTGTCTGGAGGAGTGACTGCCTTGGCATCCGCTTCAAAGACTGAGGCTTCATTTAGGATGACGCCAAGCACATTGTGCTGATTGCAGTGCACTTTAAATGTCACGGCAGACCCTTCTGGAACCTGTGTGTTGTTTTATGTGTGGCAGCATGTCTCAGTCAGCCTGAGGGGCAGTTTGCAGTGGCCACATGCCTGTATGCTGCTCTCTCCGTCTGCCTCACTTTGACAAACATACCCTTTCCTCAATTCAGGTACATGCGTGTTCCCAGAAACACACACAGCCCTTTTCAAAAGAGAGAGATACACAATGCACAGCAACATGTGCAATTTGACTGTCTGATTTCTATTCAGATAAGTAATATTACAGCTTATGTCTGCAAAGATATAGTTGATATATTGCACATATACCGAGCAAGCAAATCAAACTGAAATCTGAAATTTGAAGCATATCCTGTTATAATCCTACTCTGCTTGGAAGAAGAACAAACTGAAAGCAAAACAGGCTAACAGGAAGTGCTTCTGCTGGCCACAGGGCAGCAGGGAACAGGCAGCCCCCAGCCTGACTTGAGAGGTCATGTGACCAGAAAGCTTCATCCTGCCCTGGATGCAGTTTCCTGGCTCCTTCTGCTGGCCGGCAACCAGGCCAGCTGCTCTGAAAATGAAACTCTCACTGTCGGAAGGTAACTTTGCATCTGTTGAACTTTCTATATATCTGAGACAGCTATTTTGTTTTTCCTGCTAAAATGGGCTTTCTTTCGGAGACCTGGTAGGCCCACAAACATGACACGCAAGCCCAGGACTATGTAGTAGTTGCTCTTCCTCTGCTCCTGTTTGTTAACCCTAAACGGAAGGTAAGGTCAACCTCACGGAGCTCGGAGTTACGCTGGAATCCATCATCCTCCACGGCAGCCATCCAAACCCTCGCAGCACCAAATGATTGGATGAAAACGTGATCTGCTTTGGAGTTTATTTTAAACCTCTCTCCACACTGCAAGGCATTGTCCTGTGTTTCCTTTGAAATCTCCCCTCCCCCTGCCCCATACACCCGATCCGACATTGAGCTGAGATACATAATATAACAATATGATAGACTCTAGAAACCTAATACTGATTAACGGAAAAAGCTTTAATAATTGATTGACCATTCATTTGATATGCAGATCCTTATAACACTAGACGAGAAGCAAGTTCAATGACTGGAGGCTAATATGTGTAATAAAACCATTGATTGGCTGTCAGCATGTGTTAAAACAAAAAGTAACAGTAGGAGCATGTTAACAAATTCCTAAAATTAAAATAACTAAGTTGTGGAACTGAGGTGTTTATGAATGAGTTACTGCCGTAACAGCTGGGTTATCGAGCACGTTGGAAACCAATACTGGGTTTAACACTGCTGTGTTACAAGGCAGAGGTTACATACTGTAGCTACAACAAAAACAAGAACCGCCCCATTTCCATTCCAGTTCACTCCTTCCTCCCCCTGCCCTTTCTACCCTTTTCCCCTTGACCTTTACATATTTCCCCCAATCACACCACCTTAGCCTCTTCTGGCTTGCTGCTCTGTAAAAACATGAGCTATTTTTGCCGGAATTGAACTGGACGGAGTGTGGTTTTCCACCAGGGATGCTGCATGCGCCTCATCCCAGTGAGCACAGACGGGTTACGTCAGCTGAGCATCGATGTCCATCTACCTGTCCCCACATCTGTATCGGAAGGTCCCGTACGAGAACGAGTCACGTGCACGTCAGATAGCGACGTGCGCAAGCTTGTCTGTCGCAGTGAGCGATCCATTCCCAGGAAGTCAGGGAATTAGCAGCTCTTCACAGGCTCTTATCTAAGCTGGGGTGTGATCGCGCTTTTCCCATCGGCCTCACGGGCGGCCGGCTGAGAGGGACAGAAGGAGACTTGGAGTGGACCTGGCCTGGATCTGAAGCTAGCCCACACACAAGCCGGGCGTTTTCGAACAGTCGAGGTGATCCAGTACAGTCCATCAGTTCACCCTGATTTATTTTACTGGGAAGCTTAGCTGCCTGCAGACAAGGGTACATTGGGGGGCATGGATACCCTTGCAGGTTGGGCTGGGGCAGCACTTCACTGGGGGAGTGATATAATATATGAGGGAGAGGGGGCAAAGTACAAGGCCAGAAATATAACCATGTCCCTGCATGCAGATGAATATTCAACACAGCAAACTTCTAAATTAACTGGCCAGTTTAGTAACACTGGAGCTCTCTAAAGGTTACGTACAGTGTGTCGTACAGTGCAGTGTAGTTATTTGTCTTGATCAGTATGCATTTTGATAGGACCTTCTTCCATCACTGCAAAAAGGACAGAACAAAACTAGCTTTGTAAGTATGAGGTTGACAAGTAGACAACTTTGGCACACAAAGCTTGCAGTGTTTATGTCCGAGTAGAACAAGTATACTTGCTTACTTGCTTCATATATTTTAAATGGGCAGGCAGGTTGCCATACATGATGTCTAATTAAGTATCTTACGCAGCACCATGGCACAGTAATGCACTGTAGAAGAGTTACAGGTGTGTTACCGGTCCTGAACTGTGCAGGGAATACACAGCTGACACTGTGGCAGCCTGAGCGCAACGTCAACGTTGCCAAATGGCCTGACCAAGGAGAAGCATGCACCAAAATGGCAGGAATGCACAAATGCATCACAGCGACATCCACAGGGTCAGTGGACAGAGGGGATTCGACTGCCCCCGTTTCGTAACGAAGGGATGATCAATCTCACACTGCTGGCAGTGCAGCTGAAAATAGGCAGGGACACGGGACCCTGTGCTGTGAAGAGCACTGCTATTTTCGACCCTGCCTGAGGCTGCTGGCTCTGGAGTGCGCTGTGATGGCACAGCATCGTCTCTGCCGCCGGCCCACTTCATCCCGGTCAGTCCCCCGATGGACCCTGGGTCTGCTAAGAAGACAAGGGCAGGGGACGGACCCATGCCAGTCACATCCAGCTTTTCCGGCACGGTTGCTGTGGAATGCCTTAGTCTTTAGCCAGATCGCTGGTGAACATTTTTCAGTTAAAACGTTAAGACACTTTATATGATATATTTCATTTCATGTGATGTCACACTCTTGGTTCTTGTTCTGATTAATCTGTGGGACAGCTTGTTTCTTTTATTCACAGGTGGGGGGGGGGGGGGGTCTGTGGCGTTTCGTAGTATGGTGTTGGAGGGGGTGGTGTGGAGTTCAGTGAGCTAAGTCTCGGTGCCCAAAATCAGAAGATCCCCAGTTCAATCATCAGGAGAACATTCAAGTCTGTGGGCCCTTGAGCCCCAGGTCCAAGGGTTAGGGTTAGGGTTAGGATTAGCTAATCCTCTACTGTGACTCTCAAGCTATGTAGAGCAAGATAGACAAGGTAGGCAAAGAGAATGTACTTCCAATGTACTTGTACAAAAGGCAAATAGAGCACTTATTATTATTAACTTTGAGGCAGGAATCATGCACATTTAACAACCAACAATGCTATAGAAATGGATATCTCTGCGTTTTACATTTCTCTGCATTCAGTACCTAGAAGCACTGAAGCTCTCTTAACACATCTCAGAGTGAAGACGACAGTCCCAGAACAGCTGGCCGTGCTGGAGCAAACGCTGCTGTATCTGGCACAGGATGAATTGCTGGGAGACATTTTCCAGCTCCTGCTGCTGCTGGCAGGCAGTTATAAGCACCCAGGCATTATAAAGGCTACAGGTTCTGTCCAATGGGAGCTGGGCGTGGTGCTCTCTGTCCAATGGGAGCCGGGCATGGTGTGTTCAGTCCAACGGCACCTATTTAAGTTCTGGCTGAGGCTGGTCAGTGCCTGGTCAAATTAGGAGCAGTGGGGGTTGCTGATGGCAAGTTCGGGATTAGGCATGTGGAATGTAATTCTTAATGAAATCAGTGTGATGTCAGCAATACATACTAACCTATCTTTCTGGACACGGGGCACCCTAGTCTCTGTCCTCGGCCCTGTGCTGGTACTCAGGGTCTGCTGTCAGAGGATGTATCCGCAGAGTAAGCACACGCGCTGCCTACTCCTTGCTCCCCTCTGTATGGACGGTAACTTCCGGCTCATCTGTTTTTTAAATAATAATCATATGGGCATTTTATCTTCACTGCTAAAGCAATACATTTTTGGTAATAGAATATGCTACGGAATGACCTGCTTGTCGTTGCGAATCTATTATTGTCATACCCAGTGGCGTCCAAGTTTGACCAGTTATGTGAGAGGACACCTGGCCTTCACTGTCCGTGCCAAAAATAGCAGGAGGATCAGTGGTGGCCTTGCCCCCCCCACCGTTTCCCCCCCTTGCTCTGAAGTACCGAAGCATGTCAGCTGACTCACACAGGACCAATCAAAGCCCTCCTGGAGGTTCACACGTGTAGCCTGTGGCGTAACACTCCAGTGCCCAGGCGAGCTGCATTGTAGAGATTTGCATAACAGACAGGTTACGTGGCTTCAGAGTTCCTGAGGTCATTGGGGTGTGTATAGCTGGCTTAGTGGTTATCCTCCCCCAAGCCTGGAGCTCCACCACCAGTCGCAGGCTATGTGTGTGACATTTAGCTGTTGAAAAACATTACCCTGCAAGCAGCTGACGTCCTGTCCTGACTAAGTTGGTCTATATCATACCTCCCACTCCATCTGTGACTTTGAGCTTGTATAGCTCCTACTCAGTTCCACTTTTAACTTAAATTTCTTTCGCCAAGGACATTTCTGCCCAAGATGCATATTAACAAATAGAGAATGTGCGTAAAAACTATACGTGGCATATGCTCAATAACTCAGAATGGAGAAAAAAAATCTGTACATTTGTCTTCTTTTTGATGAACTGTACGACGCCTTCATTGTCAGTGTGTGAACTTCCTTGGGAGTTTGGAGCTCCGCAAGATTCTGAACTGTTTCACTTACTATGCAAATGGCTTTGTGCAGCCAAGCAGGTGGAGGTAGTGCTGGAGGGAGGCAGTATTTTTAGCAAGGTTTTCCCCTGGTTTGGATGCTGCCATCTGTTTTGTACATCCAGCACCCTTCCAGGTCCCTGTATCTCTCCATGATACTCATAATATGTTCTTCCTGGTTCCTCCTTTACTGCGTTCTGTCCATCGTGTTCTAGAACTCACTGCTTCACACCGCTCCAGTGTTCTCTCCTCTGCCTCCTCAGCAGTGTCTTCCAGCTTCATTTTATCGCCTTCGGAATAATAGTGAACAAAGATTAATGCTGCATTTACCCTTCGGTTGCATTATTTTCTCTAAATCAAACATATTTTTGTTGTCTGAATAGACGTGGGTTTGCAAAGGACAGGAGAAGTTGAAGATCCAGTCTCACATGCGCAGCATCTAACTGCTCCGAAACCAAAGAACTCTAGACCGATACTCCAAAATCAGATGACTTTTTAAATAATCCAATCAATGAAATCCTCTCTATACGTACCCTTCCGTCCTATATTTAACAATGACGAACACCGTAGGTCTTCTATCAAAATTTTTGGCATTGCTAATTGTGTTGTTGCAGCCACCATTTAAAAAAGGTGTCATTAGTTAGCACATGATATATGAACTGTATTAGGGATTTACTGCAGATGTGTTATACGTTGCATATTAGAAGGTGCTGTCTTGCTTTTCTTAGGGCTCCTTAACATTTAATTATAACTCAATAAGTAGTATATTAGTGGATAGGACTGAGGAACACTGCATATGGGCGTGAGCTCCAGCATAAGCGCTCTGAAGATCCCTTTGGAAGTTCTGGACCCTGTAATCTTGCTTTGCCTACCTTTCAGTACCTGACCTGTTACTGTTACCTCTGTACCCTTCCTTCCGCTGCCTGTGGCTCTGTCAATGATTAATTAAAGCAGCAATGGATTTCTCTGCGCGCAATTACAAGGGATACTGGTCTGGCTACTGGTGAGCAGGAAAGGGGTCCTGCCTCTGTAAGGCTCACATTAGCTCAGACTGCCACTGGGATCCGTGTTCTGGTTGTTCCAACATAACCTGGTACGTCCAGGATTCTAGGGACCACTCAGCTTGTATGTAATATGTCAACTTGGGACTTGATGCAAGCATAATAGAATTGTGATGGGTCCGATCTATTCGTGGATACAATATACTGTCTTTGTGACCAAGCAAATACCTTTAAATTTTGTTTGTAGGACAGTCTGTTGTCATAGACCAGCCTCTTTGGGCTTTATAGCATTATGGCAAGCTAAACAGTTACGAAAAAAGGAGCATGTTCCTGATCGTCGGAGAATATGATGTGGTTACGGAACGTGATTCCCTGATTACCTATCGCCAGACCGCTGACACAATGTTTTGGATATCGTATAATATCTCATGATAGGGCTCTGTGATTAATTTTGTTTTAATTGGCTCCCGCCTCTCATGTCTGCTTCAGCTGGCTTTGAAAGAGCCGGTCGATGGCTCTTCACGGACGTCGCCAATTCCTCTGTGGAGTGGCACTGGCGTGGGTGCTGGAGTGGCCCGCCGGCTGCTCCGGGGCCCTGCTCCTAACCCCAGGCTGGCGGTAGGCGGCCGTAGGCGAGAGGGTGTTTGCTCTTGTTAACCGATCCCTCCGGGTCGGGGATTGAGGCAACGGAAGACTTCCGGTCACTGCCGCACCTGAACGCATTGCTTCTCCTCCACACCCACAAGTGCCCGTACATTACTCTGCTGCCTGTGCTCATGTTCTGTACGTGTCATTGCATCCCTGTGTACCTTTGTTATGGTGCGTAGCCCCTTGTGTGCCGGTGCAGTTGTTTGCTTGTGCAGTTTTTACAATGTGCACGTAGACTATGATTGACAGATTGAGTATCATATACAAAATGGTTTCAGATTATTGCTAAACTAACTGGATTACCCATTTGCCATCCATTTTAAGCCATCCAAATAGTGTTCGGCACTCATTCCTGCGCAATTAATAAATCAGGCTTCTCCTGTGATGCTTGTGCTGCAGAAAATCACGGTTTGAGGTCACAGGGTCAGTAGTCTGACAGGAGTGTTTTCTATGTGGCTGATGTCACAACCTGCATGATGGAACACCCCAACAACAGCATTAAACTGCAGAATCAGCCTTGCTCAGTGTGTTTCCCGAATGACACCGTCATCCGTTCAGGGTGTAGCAGCCATGCCCCAGGTGATGGTGTCGCTCACATCGCGCAGTTCTGTTACCATGGGGTGGCAGCTCTCATTGACGGCTGTAAATCTCTGTCCTCCCGATCTATGCTTATGGCGGTTGCTAGGCACCCATGGCCGGTTGCCAGGAGATAGTGATGGCGTAACTCTAGGGGGGCAATAGTGAGCACTTGGGCTGATTCCAGGAGGAAGCACCTGTGCACTAAAGGCTGTTCTCAGTCTCTCAGTGCGATCAGGGATTGATTTTTTTTTGTTTTATTTGCAGGCTTCTTAAGCAGTGGATCTGTGATCTGTGGTGTGTTGTTATATAGGCCATGCTGGTCAGAGCAGGGTTTAGAAGAGGGTGAGCTAATAGTTAAGCCCATGAGGTGATGTCTATTTTCCCACAATAGCTTCTGGTTTTCTGTAGTTCGTAGCACATGCTGTGTTTTCTGGGCTGATAGGACACATGATGCCACAGTGTTCAACTCTAGTGACTGAGTGTATTATCTATGGCAGAGGAACAGCTTGGCTGCAAGATCAAGCTGAAACGAACGCTTATCAAATGCATGCATGAATATACAAAATGCTTGGGAAAGAAAGCTAATTAAACACACCTATCCAAATGGCTGTTATTTGGATTATAAATCGAAGTATGAATCCATGTAATCAGTTTCACACAAACACATATAGTATCTAACAAATGATTTATCTAAAACCTGAACCTGAAACTGGTCGCCTTCCCAGGTCATTTTAGCTTCCAGATTTCTTCCTTCAGATATTTCCTCCCCATCTCCACATCCGTCTGCTCTCTCCTGCCTGTCACACTTGTACTTTCTGCTTCTCATCTAACTCTACACCCTACCTTGTATTGAGGAATGACTTTGGCTTTCTTGGGTTGTTAATTGTTTGGGGAGCAATTGACAGGACATATGGCTGATAATCTCAGAGGCTGCATTTAATAAAAGCAAATTAAACATACTCGCTTTGAATTCGCCAACTGAGTGCCCCCAACACAGCCCCCTCCCTTCAAATCATGTGCTTTTAGACATGCTGATAAAGCTGTAAACACAAGGCGGCCCACCATGTTGGCTCCACCTGGTGGATCTCAGAGATTTTGCAGCTTGCAAAATCAGGACAGTGATTTGCACAGACTGAAGGACTCGATACAATGACAGCTGTTGCTCCCAGCAGCGGTCGCTATAAAAGAATGTGAAACCATCACAAAGAAGGATGCAGGAATGTTACGGCGGTATTCTGGGGAAGCCGCATCTCTGTAAACTGGACTGTGCGTGTGTTTGCACATGCAGCAAAATTTATAGACAGCTAGGGCAGGGAGTCCTGGCGGCTGGTAGAGATCAAGGGAAGAGCATGTGTTTCGTGCTTTCTGACCTATAGTACAGCGGACAGTTAAAGGCTTCATGCGCTGCCAGGGGTCTGTGACAGTCGCTCTCTTGTAGGGTATCTGTGTAGTGGGTGACACTGCCCAGTGTGGGCTCTGTTTGATGTTTATTTATCGTGGTCATGGTCTGTGACACCAATGGCATATGGGGCGTAGGCTTAGGCTGGGAACATGCCCACAAATCACCTTGCATATATGCATGTACATGGGATCAGGAGGAAATCTTTTGCACAAACTGGCAAACGCAGGCACATGTTGTAGTGCATACGCATGGCGGAGTCCAGCTGGAAAGACGCCTCCTCGATGGCTCCTGTATGCCTGAGTGCTGAGAAATCCACTCTTTTGGCTGATGTTCTCCCTCATGTGTCAAAGCAGATGGCTGGGCCCTTTGACATATCACAAAATACCCACAATTGCCAAACTCAAATTTAGCATTACGGATTTGGCTATGCGCAACTGGGCAAGTGTCTGCTTTCCTTTGTTGCATATGTATGCATGCTTTTTTGGTGGGTGTAAATGTTTGTTTATATGTGCATATGAATCTTTTTTTTTGTTGACCCTAGACAGCTTGGACAGACGTGGCCATCCATCTGTCTCGTCCACATCCATCTCGCTTGTCTTCCTATTGCCTGCCTTGCCACAGCTTTTCTCTTCCAGCCTGGAAAGCATGCTAATTAAGCCTGGCTGCTGCAGTGTAATCTATACCCAGCTCCTGGCTCCTTCAGGGGAAACTCTCACCAGTAATCACTCCTTTACTGGTCCCCTGACAGGGGGTCCGCAGAGTGTTCACTCGGGCAGTGTATTTCCGGTGACTGCACATGCTGACTGAATTGTAGGGAAGATTTTGCTAGCGGCTTTTCTGGGTACCTGCGGGAGCGCAAGGCAGTGGTCATGTGACATGTGAACTGATCGCATGCTGCATGCAAAGTCTTCTTTCGATATTCTCATGAAGGTTATATATGTTTCTAGTATCTTTTCTATCCAAGATGGTATGTATTTGCGCGTTGTCCTATTTGTGCCAGCCATATTCTTGATGGTCTGACAGGGCTTTGACTAAGAAATACAGGGATCCTGATCTTCATCGGACAAAAATTCCCAAAGCACTAGACTGATGGTAACGCAGTAGTGCTGTTGGAACGAAGGAAGGACAGAGATGGGCAGTGTTTTAGTGAGCTGTGTTCGGTTTGGATTTTTAGCGGTGATTGAAATAATTCCAGCAGTCTGTGCGATCTGTAGAGTCAGACTGCATCCTGTCCAAGGTCACATCAACCATCACTGTCTACATATTGTTACCTGATTTTGGCAACATTTTAAATATGTTTAAGGATTTTACTAAATTTCTGTATATCTTTAGATTTGGGTTTATGTTCGGATCACTTAAAGCTGTCTGCAGAACTTGAGTAACTGTGACTTACAGAGGTGACGCAAACATTGACCAGACAAGGCTTCACATTAAGCAACCCCATTTCAAATTCCTCTTCTTCACCCCCCACACGTGTAAGGTTCTAAGCAGGGGAGTGGGAGGTGGTTCCTTTGAAGTCAAGTGCAGCTGCACTGCCATCTAGTGGCTGTCAAGCATGTTTTTGCAGGAGTAATTCATTCTGCCACTCCCACCACATGGAGCTGACCGTGGACATTATGATGACTGCATGCTTGTGGTGATAACTAGGACAAAGGCTAGACAAGTAGTTTTTTTATTCTTACAAAGCTCTTCAGCTATACAAGGCAGGAACTCATTCAGCAGCTGATTGTGTCAGTATAATGTGTCAGTAGCCAAAAGGCATCTCTTGATTTCTGTTCATTGTACATTTTAGGGATGTGCATCTCTATCACTGAGGCAGATGTGTTACACATCTCTAGGCATTGTCACCAATTTAATACATTAAAGATATATATGCAGCAACTACCAATGTGATGCGATATGATTCACCCGTATTGCGATGCAGCGTGATACAATGCGATGCAAAAGAGTATGATGTCATGCTATTCAATATGGTTCAGATACAGTTTTTAGAGGTGGAATCAATCTAATGTAAAATGATTGGTCAAAGGTTATTGATTACATTTAAAAACAATAAAGGCAAAGGCCCTTACTAATAATTATATATCAATAAGTTGGATTTTACTGATGCAAGTGATGCATCCTGAGTTCATCCCAAATTGTATCCGGTGCATTGTGAACTTGTATGCCGGTGAACTGATGTAAAGCGATGAATCTTATCATCCCTAGTATATTTACTTTTAACATATTTATCACCCGCTTTTGTCCAAAGCAACCTACAGGTGTCTGTTGTGTCCATAATTCCTCCATCCTGGTTCTCTGTGTACACACAGTTACATTAGAGATATGATGTCGACATTGTCGGTCTGTCCCCAAATGTTCCAGCAGCCTCAGCGTCCGGTGAAAATGAGGAACGCGTGTTCAGGGAGCGCATGCGGCCGCGGAAGCGGCAGGGCGCCGTCCGCCGGCGGGTCCACCAGGTCAACGGACACAAGTTCATGGCCACCTACTTGCGGCAGCCCACCTACTGCTCTCATTGCCGTGACTTCATCTGGTAAGCGTGTTTTACCTTCCTGCTCGCGTATCATCAAATCGGAAGCGATTTCCTATAACATTTAGCGAATCCTTTCTGGCCGTCTGCAACCGGAACAATCCCAAATCCAGTCAAACAAAAACCGAACCGAATAATTGCCACTCATTTAAATTTTCATTACGTCTGGTTATTTTAAATATTAATTGTGCAGTTTTTTTTTTTTATCGGATGGAGATGCTTATTAAATCAATAAAAATCAGGCTGTGGTGTGCAGCATTAGACAGATTTGTTCTTTTAAGACTGCAGTCACATCATAATACATCGTGCTCTGTATCACTTGCGAGCGGTTTCAGCCACTGCCTTAGCTACAGAACGACGTTTTAAACAAACGGCTTAGGGGCAGACAGGGGATTTCGCTTCTGTGGAAAGACTGGGAAAAGCCCGAGGCTGAGGATGACAAGACGTTAACATCCATTTATGGAGCACGCTTGGCCGATTTGCTGCAACATGCTTGAGACCTCCTGTGTGTGCAGACGCACTGGTCACACAGCCTGTGGGGCACTGCATCCCAGCCAGGGGAAATGGGTGACATGCAGGCCTCTCTGAGGGCCACACAGCGTCACCCTCTGCTGTTGTCCTTTCTCATTCTTTCAGGCTGCTTGTGGTTTTGCCTGCACGTGTACAATCATACATATGGTCAGCTGGTTACTTTTTTACTTTTTTGGTTACAGCCTACTGCTGAACTAGTTCTGAAAATGCAGGCTCGACGTGCAAGCTGTTCTTCTCACTTCATTACTCACTGTCCCCAAACTCAGTGTGCTTCTATACCCTGTGTACTATCTGCTATCACTAGCAGGGGTCCTGTGATTCACTGTGACACACTGTGGGTTACAGTCAGATGGTCCTTAAATGACAGATAGTGAGAGATCTGTCTCATCCAAAACTTCTGAAGTCCCTCGTAAAGCCCTCCCCAATTCAGGGTTTATACAGCTCGACATAGTCTAAGGACACCCAAAACAGAATCCTTATCTTCTCTAATGGGAGTTTAACTTGCACTTTTTGTTTGAAAACGGCTCAATTAATAAACCAATGGGACAAATACTGAAACAGACTGACAAGTGTTGATTGTCACAAATGTTTATCCAGGGGAAGTATCTCTACCAACAGCACAGTAACTTTGGTTAAGAAACAGTTCATAAGTAGGGTTACCTTGCGTTTTCCCCAGACACGTCCTCCCCTGGTCTCCCCAGACACGTCCTCCCCTGGTCTCCCCAGACACGTCCTCCCCTGGTCTCCCCAGACACGTCCTCCCCTGATCTCCCCAGACACGTCCTCCCCTGATCTCCCCAGACACGTCCTCCCCAGATTTCCCCGGACACGTCCTCTCCTGGTCTCCCCAGACACGTCCTCCCCTGGGCTCCCCGGACATGTCCTCCCCTGGTCTCCCCGGACACGTCCTCCCCTGATCTCCCCGGACACGTCCTCCCCTGGGCTCCCCGGACACGTCCTCCCCTGGTCTCCCCAGACACGTCCTCCCCAGATTTCCCCGGACACGTCCTCTCCTGGTCTCCCCAGACACGTCCTCCCCTGGGCTCCCCGGACACGTCCTCCCCTGGTCTCCCCGGACACGTCCTCCCCTGATCTCCCCGGACACCTCCTCCCCTGGGCTCCCCGGACACGTCCTCCCCTGGTCTCCCCGGACACGTCCTCCCCTGGGCTCCCCGGACACGTCCTCCCCTGGTCTCCCCGGACACGTCCTCCCCTGGTCTCCCCGGACACGTCCTCCCCTGGTCTCCCCGGACACGTCCTCCCCTGGGCTCCCCAGACACGTCCCCTCCTGATCTCCCCGGACACGTCCTCCCCTGGTCTCCCCGGACACGTCCTCCCCTGGTCTCCCCGGACACGTCCTCCCCTGGTCTCCCCAGACACGTCCTCCCCTGGTCTCCCCAGACAAGTCCTCTCCTGATCTCCCCTGACATGTCCTCCCCTGATCTCCCCGGACACGTCCTCCCCTGATCTCCCCGGACACGTCCTCCCCTGATCTCCCCGGACACGTCCTCCCCTGGTCTCCCCAGACAAGTCCTCCCCTGATCTCCCCAGACACGTCCTCCCCAGGTTTCCCCTCTTTTTGGGTCCCTGTCCAGGGATCCAGGTGGTTTTGCAAAAATTGGCGGTTTGTCTAGGTTTAGCGCTGTAACTCATATGACTTGGTGTCACAGGAGTACCAAGTGAAAGGATAGGCACCAGTTTCCAATAAACAGCAGCTACTCAGCATCATCAAACACCATTTGCAAGGCTCGTGCATACGTTTACTTTAAAAATTAAATGATATGCACATCCTGTGACATGTCACGCTTCTCACAAGTGACGTCAACTTCTGGAAACAACTGGCAATTTGACATTTTTTTTTTGTTTTTGTGTGAACAGTGAATTCCGTTGTTTGCTTGAAGATTAACAAACTTTAGCTTAGCATTTTGTAACTTTTATTGAAAAAGACTTGTATTCATGCATATTGTATCACTTGTGTGTAGATTGTAAAACAAGAGTTAACTGTAAGGTCACTGTACATCCGGGACTCGAATTTTCATTTTATAGGGTGGTTAGGGAAAACTCATCAATATTCAGAAGCAAAGCACTGCCTGATTGGCCAATGAATACAAATATTAATATTCATGAGAGAAGTGCTACCTGACAGGTCGGTGAACATTAAAACTCATTAATAATCAGATCTCTGGACATGTCCTTTTCTTCATCTCACTAACTATGGTAACCCTATTTATATGCACGTATGTAGCAATATATGGGAAAGAACAATTTTTGACTTGCAGTCTGTCCTTCCCTTTACAGGGGCGTCATTGGAAAGCAGGGCTACCAATGTCAAGGTAATGAGGCTTCGGTCACCATGGATCCAGCAACATATTGTTGTGTTATGCTTGTGACTGTTATGCTGTGATCCATTTCTGCCACCAGAGAACCTGTAATTTGCTGAACGCCTTTAATGCTTGTTTATTAGTCTGTTTGTGTATAAACTTGCCTGCCTAACGGGAACATATATAATATAATTTTTGGGTGGATCCTCTTTTTTCCGTTTACTTGCTTAGTGTGTACATGTGTGGTTCACAAGCGCTGCCATGAGCTCATCATCACGAAGTGCGCCGGACTGAAAAAGCAGGAAGACATGCCGGAGGAGGTGAATATTCTTCTGAAATTCTGAGGTGCAGCAATAACCAACTAACACCCATTAGCCAGTTAGCAGTTTCAAAATGGAAACTGATCGGAGGTGTCTGCAAATCTTTGTCTCCCCCTACAGGTTGGGTCCCAGCGCTTCAGTGTGAACATGCCACACAAGTTCAGTATCCATAACTATAAAGTCCCCACCTTCTGTGACCACTGTGGTTCCCTGCTGTGGGGCCTGCTTAGGCAAGGACTGCAGTGTAAAGGTGAGAAGACTGTGGGGGGAGAGTGTTTAATGGAGTTGGGGCGTACCTGAGACAGGGGTGGACAGTTCTGTTAAGACTCCATTCAGCAAATATCCCTGAATTCATCTGTGGAATGCAGCCTATCCCCAGGTTACGATGGGGCAGTGGTCATAAAGCACAGATATCGTAAGGTGAAAATGCATTTTAATACAGTACACCTAAAAAACAAACGTCATAGCCTAGCCTAGTCTACCTTAAACATTAGTGTTAAATATTTCATGTAATTTATTGAATAATGCACTGAAAGCGAAAATCATTTAGCCACCGTGAAGTCAAAATATCTAAAGAGACCATCATAACCTGGGGAGCATCTGTACTGTACTTCATATTCCATGCTCAGCTTGTTATAACACTGAACAGATCCTTCAGTTCTAGGTTTCACACATAGTCATGCTTGTGTGATTTCTCTCCCAGTCTGCAAGATGAATGTACATAGACGCTGTGAAAGTAATGTGGCTCCCAACTGCGGAGTGGACGCCCGGGGAATTGCCAAAGTGCTGTCGGACCTCGGTGTCACCCCAGATAAGATTTCCAACAGTGCACAACGGAGGAAAAAGGCAGGTGGCCAAGCAATAACGAATAATTCATGTCAGTCATATTCAGCGGAGAAGGGGCAAGTTGTTAATGGAAGGGTGCTGGAGTTAGTCCAGGTGATGTGTAACATACATGCTACCAAAGACACACTAGACATACTGTATGGTAAGACCAGGCTTGAGCGATATTGCAGTAATACGATGATGGTATTTTGGGAATTTTGGTATTTTCGTTTGGTGAAATACATCATAGGGACCCCCCCCCATCCCCACCCCTTCCCCCACATCATGTGAATTGAATCGACAAGTTTTCATAACACTGGAATAGCGTCGCTTTGGACGGTTTGGCAATACAAAGATCATGTACTGGCCAAACCTCCATTCAAACAGACCTACAGGCATTTGCGCCAGTGTTTTGCAATCCAGTCCTTGGGAAACCACAGTCGGTGCACGTTTATATATATATATATACACACACACACACAAACACACACACACTGTATAGTGAATGTAGAGGTAGATGGGATGCTAGTTTACCATAGGGCAAGTCAGAGCCACCAACTCATTTAATCATGTCTTTAGGCTGCAAAAGGAATCACACACACATTATAATTGCTAATTATTATATCTTTTCATTAATTTATATGGGGAAAGCTCTAATCCCAACATGACTACCTTAACCCCTACCCAGCCCTAACCCTAACCAAAATAAGAAACCTTTTAGTTTTTTGATTGCATTCACTGACCTTTATGGGGACCTGAAAAATGGTCCCCACAATGTCAAAATAATAGGTTTTTATTATATTTGGTCCCCATAATGTATTATAAACCTAATACACACACAGACACAAGCTGGGTTAGGAATTGAACCCACACCCCTGGAAACCGCAGTGCAAAGCGCTATGCCACTGTGCTACCTTAGGTTAAACAAAGTAGTTAAAATCCTTAAAAACCATTTATTGCCTATGTATGTCAGAGACATTACAGGTATCATCAAATGTCACATCACCTACGCAGACAGACAATTAGGCTGAACTTACCGTAAAGTATGTCTAGCTCAGACTTGAAGTTGAAAATCTACTGTAAATGGGAGATACTGTACATTGTGCTAAAGACACATGATTACATACAGCGAGAAAGGCTAATTTTCTCCACTTTTCTAACACGTTCTGAGTGAATATGAAAATCAGTGAACATTATAGCTGTAAAGTTTGTTAATAGGCATTATGCTGAAGCTGATAATCAGGAGGATGACGATGAAAGTTGTCTTCCTCGACAGTTGGTTCCAGGCCAGGAACCCCAGCCGTCCATCCCAGACACCCCACAATCTGAGGAAGATCGCTCCAAATCAGCCCCCACTTCTCCCTGTGACCAGGGTACGACACATACACATGCAAATACGCGCATGCTTCATTTGTGGATGTCTTCATCGATTTTCACCATCACCTTCATTTTCTCACTGCAGCAGAGAGCAAGGAACTTGAAAATATACGGAAGGCTCTGTCATTTGACCACCGTGGGGAGGAGCACAAACCTGCCTCCCCAGCATGTTCCTCAGCAGGCGGAAGCGTTCCAGGACCCCTGGTAGATGGCCGAGAGAATGGCGAAGTCAAGATCATGAAAGAAGCAAAGAGGATGAACCTGGACGATTTTATCTTCATCAAAGTCCTGGGAAAAGGCAGCTTTGGAAAGGTTGGGAAGGTTCTTCTAGAATTAGTGGTTGCTGTCCCTCTTTGTTCTGCTGACATTCTGATTGGCCCACCTGCTAGGGCTGGGCGGTACATCAAACCGTTATGGTATATCGATACATTTTCAGACAGGGTATGGGATGAGACAGTACCTTTTACATTGATATACTTTTATTGTACCTTAAAATGGTATCAGCAAATATTTTTAACAGAGACTTTTAATATTCCTTCCTGGTTTTAAAAATGCTTTGATCGTAACGTGGCACAGAATCCCAGAATTCAAAGGTAACATTCAGTTTAGTGTTTCGTGGGCAAGTTCATGGAGGGGAAGGTTGAGGAATAATTGCTTCATCTGAATAAAAAAATAACACAAACGTGATCTTTCCATTTGTTAGGTGCAATTTTAATAATCGTCAGGCTCCTGTTTCTAGACCCATTTTTCCAAATATCTTTTCTTAGATATTCTTAGATCTAGATGTTTTCGTCCCTAAACATTCATACTGTTATAAACTAAGAAAAAAAGAATCTATAAAGTGGACTGAACTGCAATTATGTCATCGCAGCTTTATTTGACACATGCAACATTTAATTTATTTTAAGACTTTTGTTTGGAACAAAGACACTGTCTATACTCAATGAATGTACTTCTATATTTGGGGACAATAGGGAAGCAAACCCAGTATTTACATTTCGTTATGACTATACTCTGTCTTAGTAAGTGTTTGTGACATTTAGCTCACGTCATAGAAAATGCTGGGATGTACAGTATGTCATTAATCGCTGTTTTGCCTAAATGCACTGAGATAAGGAGTTTGGTCCATATCGCCCAGCCCTACTGCCTCCATTCTAGTTGAACTCATGCTCAGAGCTCATGGTGTGTGTTAGATTTTGGTTTGTTTCACCTTAGTGGTGCAGCTCAGTAAATTTAACGTTGATGGTCCGTTCAGCCACAATACAATACAGCCACACTGCCAGCTGAATTTAAGCCTGTTTGGTTATAATGGGGGGCGGCATGGTGGTGCAGTGGTTAGCACTGTTGCCTCACACCTCTGGGACCTGGGTTCGAGTCTCCGCCTGGGTCACATGTGTGTGGAGTGTGTATATTCTCCCCATGTCGTCGTGGGGTTTCCTCCGGGTACTCCAGTTTCCCCCCACAGTCCAAAGACATGCTGAGGCTGATTGGGCTAAATTGCCCGTGTGAATGGTGTGTGAGTGTGCCCTGCAATGGGCTGCCCCCCCATCCTGGGTCGTTCCCTGCCTCATGCCCATTGCTTCCGGGATAGGCTCCGGACCCCCCGCGACCCAGTAGGATAAGCGGTTTGGAAAATAGATGGATGGATAGATGGATGGTTATAACGGCATAGTCAGATGGGATACTGTGAAAGTCTCAGTAAGTTCCACTAGGTATATACCTGCATAGCCAGGGCGTGGTGCCACGTGATAGCAGCCTCACCTGTCCATTTGGAGTCTGATCTGAGTCCTTAGTGTGAGATGGAGTAGTTTTCTTCTTAGGTCACTGATTGATATCCTGGAGTAGAAGTACAGGCTTGTGGTAAGATGAGTCAAGATGAACTTCATGCCTTCCCCAAAATCTAGGTTATGCTGGCCGAGCTTAAAGGTACAGACGAGGTGTACGCCGTCAAGGTGCTGAAGAAGGACGTGATTCTGCAGGACGATGACGTTGACTGCACCCTGACTGAGAAGCGGATTCTGGCTCTGGCGAGGAAACACCCCTACCTGACACAACTCTTCTGCTGCTTTCAAACCAAGGTACTCCCGTTTGTCCTTCTTAATCTCATCCAGTCCGTTTTCTCCCAAGCAATTATTTATCGTAGACCTTTGAGAAGCTGGGACACACTGAAGTGTATTTACAGTCAGGCACCAGCAGATGGCGGAATAGTCTCACTGGAACATTGTGCCACTCTGCCTCTCTGATATTGAAGGTACTGCATTAAGGTCTTAAGACAGATCAATTTGCCTGTCGCCAAGCCATTTTTGGTTTTGTTTTTCATAACTTGGTACTAACAGGGACCATATGCAAAGAATATAAGGCTTTCTTCTTGTAGGCATAAGACTCTACCTTGGCTTCACCTTGTATTGAATTTTCTTACCTCGAGCAAGTGGCGTGTTGGAAACACATATTTCAGATGTTGTATATTTTAAACTCTTTTAACTTTTTTGACTCATACCACATAAAAAACAGAGCTTTCCCCTCAGTTCGTCGCACCAGTGACAGAGAGTGAGAGTGCTCCTCAGTGTACTTTGGAGAAGCCGTATTATATTAGTAACTCATATCAGTAACCTCAAGTTTTGTTTGCTCATTTGTAATTCACATCACATTGTATTGAAAACATCTCTAATGGTTGCTTAAGATAACATACTGTGACAAAGACAACAAAAGCAATAAACCAAAAAGTTTAGCTCGCAGAACAGAACTGGAAGTCCATAAAGAGAGAGTATTTTTTTAAAACTTTTTTTAATTTTATTTAAAATTGTGTGCACTTAATAAAAACTGTATCGGAGCAGGGTTAATGTTTGCCAAGAGTATAAACTGAGTTATTTTTTAGGCTCACATGAATATTGCTGAAGCCCCTAGTACACACTCCTGCTGACCACGTCCCAAAGAGTATCGAGCATCTTCCAGGTGCCACATAAATACGCGAATGAGCCCCCCGCACTGCACATTTACGCTTGGACACCCTAGGCATGTATCTGTCACTCTGTTCCAGAAACTTCTATAAAATTCTAAAAAAAACGTGCAAAAAATAAAGGTCACTGCAGGATTTAAATTTTTACATATATCGCATAAAGGTAGGCAATATAGTAATAAAATATCAATCTTATTTGTTTGAGGTTTAGTCGTTCAGATCTGGTTGTTGAAAAACAGATTGTTTTTATCTAGGTAATGTACTAAACAGAATGAGAGAAAGGCTTCCATAAATTAACATATAAGTACAATAAGATGCTTGTGTGATTATATATCAATTTCCACTTCTTGTTCCATTGGACGATGTTGCAATTTGGGATATGAGTTGGCAGGACAGAAGGGGACAGGATTGTGGAGTGTGGGGGGGGGGGGGGGGCTAAGGATAGGATGTGGGCATCGTCTGCGGAGAGAGCCACATACTGGCACTCTTGTTTATTTTCATAGGCTAGTCTGGAAGCTGCTGTAATGATGGCGTCTTCAGCTCCTAATTTATTTATTTCTTTCTGCTGTTTCCCCAAACAACGATAGGAACATTGTGTCCCAGTAGCTAAAGGGAGGAGATGCAGAAGGGGGAGCGGGCGGTGGAGGAGCTGGGTGATTGGGCGGGTAAAGAGAAGGGGCGGGTAGATATGTCGTCCTAAATATGGTTCCAAGCTATTGAAAAGTTGTACTTTTTTTCTAAATAAAGATACATTCTACTTAAACAGATGCCTTTGTTACATAGTAGCTTAGACAACAACAGGATCCAAGTGTAGCTGGTCAAACACGGTCCCTTTATAACCAGCTGAAACACAATTTGAGACTGAAGTGCCTCTGCAAAGGCCCAATTCCGGGGATGAAATCCTTAAAGTCCATGGAGCGTCCTGCAGGTTATAAAAATCAACTTGAAATTATCCATATTCTGCAAATGCAGCTCATGGTGGACTGAAAACACTGCCCTTCTGCTAGAGAGAAATTAGGATGTCGAACAGTATATGCTAAGCATTGTGAGCTGGCTTTAAATTTCCTGCTCTTCAAAGCAGACATTTTAATTGTTAAATTATTTTGTTTCGAATATTGCATTTTTCCCTCTTGGTTTGGGTGGCAAAAGGATTTTTGCTGACGGCTATCTTGCCGTTTATACTCAAACCTTAGCTTTCAGTGAAATCTTCCGAGAAGCAGCACAATGGCAAATCTGAAGTTCATCTGAAAACCAGTCTTCCTTATTGCTGCTAAACATTCTAATTCGTAACCTTGCTTGGGACTGTGTTTGTGTAGGAATGTACAGCAGCTGTTTCTATGCATACATCTGTCTCTGTTTCATTATGAACTGCAGGCAGGTCTGCTCTGACTCTTTGCAGGTGTTTTAGGGTGTCTGTAAATGTGTCTATATGACTGATGGAACAATGGGAAACCACAGGTCACATGACCATGACCTGCACTTCATCATGTTGCCATCAGGCCATTAAGCTGTTGTCAATCACCCACCAAGTAATTTTCTGCATGCCTTCCACACCCTGACGCACTCAGGCACATGTTTGTTGCCTGAGGCATCCACTGGTATTCCAAGCTGCCTCTGTAAGATGTAACCACATCTTGTAAAACTGCTATATGACGTCTCACTGTCTGTTTCAGGTCAGATGATCACAATTGCAAGAATGCCTGACTAGAATTTGATCAGCATTAATTTTCATCAAATAGCACCTACTATCCTGTCTCCCATTGAGGAATATGAAGCAACACCCAGTTCAGGAGATATATATGTGTATACATTGTACCGTGATTTCCAGGACCAAGAATGGGAACAATGGTTTTTCTAGAAGCACATCTTCTGTAGAGCGCGGAATGAACATTGAGGCTTTGTTTGTGTCTACACATTTCTGCTTCTGTTCTGTAGTATCTTTGCAAATCAGTCATTTTCAGTGCCATTCGTTTTCAACGTCAGTCAGCCTGAACGATCAGGGTGACAGCCTTTGTTTTGGAAGGAATCACATGAAATAGTTGTGTGTATCTAATTGTGAGAGCACAAGAACTTTTAATTTGGGTTGGACTAGTAGTTGGGGTGGTACTGTCATTAATTTAAAAGTGACGCAAGGGTGACTGAAGGGTCGAAAGTTACAGAAAGTTGGAAGGTGAAGTATAGGAAAGTAGAGTTAATCGGTGTGTATCTGTTGGGTTCAGGATCACTGTAGACAATATAAACCATTTGCATCTCTCTCTCTCTCACTTTAATGAAGAGGCAGTTGGCTGTTTCTGTGTCCTGTGTTCTATGCCTGCCAAAAAAGTCAATTGTTATAAGCCTTACATAATAGGGGCCCGATCCTCATCATAGTCGATGTATATACCACATGCTGTTTGGTTTCGTTCCTCTGCCAGTCATGGGGATGGAAGCTGAATGGGTTTGAATTCTCCCATGTACTTTACCACTGCATACTGTACCTTCTGATTGCGACCTAAACTCCCACCTGGGTGCAGTATGCTTCCTTATTGCTATTCTTTACAGGACTCTTGATATATGTGCTAGTAAATATCACGTGTACTGCGTCTTTAGTAAATGTTCTATGGTAAGATTGGGAACGCTCCATTTAGATGTAACAATGTACCTCATTAATGCACATGAAGACATAACTGCACAAATTAGAACTTTAGAATCTTCATAATCATACATTGTACCATATATCATATTGCACCGTATGAGCTACATAAGAAGTATCTTAAGAAGAATCTCACAGGTGGAGATTTCTAGACAACGGTTAACTGCACCATACTCCTGTGACGCCTCTTTTGTCCTCATTCTTTGTCTCTTTTACGGAGATCTTCCAATGTCAGCAAGATTATGCATAGAGTTTCATCAGGGTTCAAATTTAGGTGAAAGGCTGTTGTATTTTTTTCTGCCAGCCTCTTGCTTTTTGGTCTCCTCCTGCTCTCTTTAACCACATACTGAGCGTGCTCCCTAGCCAACCGCAGGCTGACGGCACTATCGTTCTCGCTCCATTTCCAGTGCCCTCAATGGCTAATTTACCCGCAGATGTTAAAGCCGGTTTCTGAGTCTCGGCTTGCTTCCTGCATTGGTGTGCAGTACCCAACCCACTTTGTTCCTCATGCATTGAAGCATCTCTTCATTTTCCAAGAGAGGCATACGTAACCCACACAAAATAGAATCAGTAGCCCAAACTTGGCAGAAGGAAAATTAAATTCTGTGTCTTAGGATGAATGTTAAATAACCGTGGTTCTCTGAGACTTGCGTATAATCTTCAGACTGAAGTTTCTTCATAATGTTCTTTCCTTAATCAGGTTTAGGATCGTTGCCATGTTCTTATCACCTTAATTACTGCACAGCAATGTAAATACTGTTATATAACTGTTTCTGGGCTAGTTCGGACCTTTTATTGACATACAGCTGGAAAACTGGGCTAAAAATACGGCAGGCAAAGAAGACCCAAGTTCCAGTTCAGGGACATAGTAGAGAGTTATCAATGGAGAAATGAATAAATGGATGAGGCCAGTATATGATGGATTTTAATGTATGTCGTTTGCTCTTACGAAACGCTGAGCGGAGAAAAACATGACAGCCTAACAAGGTACCTAAAAGAGCCTTTGTTCTGAGGAGGAACAGCAGAGCAAGCAATCTATAGCCACGGCGCCGAGACAGTTGAGCTCTCGGTGGAGCAAAGTAAGGTCTGAAATACAGTAAGCCCACATGCCTCCCAGTTTTCAAGAGGGTAACATTCGGTTGGGTGCAGTCAAGTAGTGGGTTTGAGACAAGTGGCAGGAAGGCAGGGTTAGGTAAGGTTTACTAGGATGAAGAAATCAGGGGAATGGCAGGCAGGACTGTTTCACAGGAACTCCTGAGTAGGAAGCTGTGCAGGACAGCTCCAGGGGAGACAAGACAAACAAAGGGGCCTGCAAGGCCTTTAGGTCATCTTCGCCTCTGTTGCTTAAAATACATTTCTTTCCTTCTTCCTGTATGCAAGCAGCTGAGAGAATGTCTTATTGTTGCAGATTTTAGTTGTGTGGGCAGCAGTGTTTATGTTGGCTAATACCGTAGCCTTGGTCTACCTGAGCGCAGATGAAGAAACTTATCAAGGCATGGGAAGCAGGGACAAGAGGCAAGATTATGGGACATTCCCAGCTGAACTTTCGTCTTTAATGCGGGGGTCTAGTACTGACCCTTTGACTTTTCAGTTTGGTTATAAGCCAGCCTTGCTTCCCACAGGATAACGATTTTATTGTTTTTTTGTTCATTATCTGATTCATTTATTCTGGTGTATAGCAACACTCTAATCAGGTCTGCTTTGGCTCCTCCCCCCTTAGCAGTGCTTACATATCAGGCCTTTGTTTCCAGTTGATTCAAATCACTGTTGGCCACTTGAGCAAGACCAAAAACTGCTCAAGTGGTGATGGATCAATGTATATGTGTCCCTGATAAAAAAGGTACTGTAGATGGAATATGTGAAAAAAATTATTTACTTGTGCCTATACTTAACAAATTTAGCAAAATTGAAAATGGATGGATGGATGGATATATACACTGTGTAAACAATTCTCGCCTGAGCTTCATAATTAAGTGGAAGAAACATTTCTTTGGTTTATGTTCTGTGTTTGCTCTATTATTTGGGCTTTTTAATTGTATGTACCTTCCCTTTGCCAGCAAGCGGACATGTAGTGTTTTTCCACTGCCACACGGAACTGAGCTGTACTGCAAACTGGAGGTTTTCCATTGTGTAGTATGTGAGCCGTACTGCAAACTGGAGGTTTTCCGTTGTGTAGTATGTGAGCCGTACTGCAAACTGGAGGTTTTCCGTTGTGTAGTGTGTGAGCCGTACTGCAAACTGGAGGTTTTCCGTTGTGTAGTATGTGAGCCGTACTGCAAACTGGAGGTTTTCTATTGTGTAGTGTGTGAGCCGTACTGCAAACTGGAGGTTTTCCGATGTGTAGTATGTAAGCTGTACTGCAAACTGGAGGTTTTCCGATGTGTAGTATGTGAGCCATATTGCAAACTGGAGGTTTTCCATTGTGTAGTATGTGAGCCGTACTGCAAACTGGAGGTTTTCCATTGTGTAGTATGTGAACCGTACTGCAAACTGGAGGTTTTCCATTGTGTAGTATGTGAGCCGTACTGCAAACTGGAGGTTTTCCATTGTGTAGTGTGTGAGCCGTACTGCAAACTGGAGGTTTTCCATTGTGTAGTATGTGAGCCGTACTGCAAACTGGAGGTTTTCCGTTGTGTAGTATGTGAACCGTACTGCAAACTGGAGGTTTTCCATTGTGTAGTATGTGAGCCGTACCAAAGCCGTAACCCCGCTGACTTGGCCCTGCTTCCTGGAAAAAGCATATATTCTTCATGTTATTCATTATTACTTGTATCGCACATGTATTGTATTGATGCATTCCCAATAACTCAAAACTTGAAAATTTCCAACCTCCAGCTTTAAAAAAAAAAACCATTATAGAGAACAGCTGAACGAAATGGATTTGTATGAAAATGCATTTGATGCTGACATAACGTGGCGATAATATAATAATAATTGCTCATAGTAAATCATGATGAACACCACGTGAATAGAAGCGTCTCTTCAGTTTTACGTCACTGTCAATCTCCAAACCCGACAAGGCCTTTACCAACCCTTCTGTAGTGGAAAACCAGAGCGAGCGGAAACTGTGCTGTAACTAGTCTCTGTCCGCTGCTCGGATACCACTCAGCTCCTGTATGCTAGTGGAAGAGCAACAATAGTGCATCCACCCCAAACACTGCAGGAGCAGACTAGTAACACAAGCACAACCACGCACTGGAGCACACCTAGCAATGGCTAGGGTTAATTTGGCAACCCTCTTTCTCCCTGTATAAATGATAGATGAATTACATGACAAACACATTGTGTACTTCCACGAGAATAAATCAGACCCATCTGACATCCAGTGTTTTGGCCCGGTCTATACACTGATACATTTTTGAGTTAATTACTTTCTTCCTTGAGTTTACTTTTCGTAAATAAAAGAGACTTGCTCATCAAGAAGTTTACCATTTCCCCCCTTCATGTACCGTCTTGTTTAAAATGATTAAAGCCCAACACATGAACACATGAAAGACTGGAGCAGTGAACATGCTGAAGAGGCTCAAATGCAGCTTTTCTGCTTTGGCCTGACTATGCGACGTGATGGCCAAGAATTTTCCTTTCCCTATTTGGCCCAGGCTGCCTGCCATTCTCTATCCCAGTTTTGATGCCCCCTAATTCAACCCTGACAGTTACCTCGCTTTCTGACTCAGCTCTCCTACCTCACTGGAGTCACCCTATCTAACCAGGCTCTCTTTTCTTACTACCTGCCAATGTTCTTTGAAAGGGCCGTCTAGGTTTTTTAAGTTGGTTTTTGCAAAGTGCATGCACTTCATGAATATGTACTCAGCAATTTGGGGTATTTCCTGTCTACTATTTGGTTTCACCTAACACCACCCCCCCCCCCAATTCTTAGCTTCGGTCCATGAAAGGGTTTTACCCAGGGACCTTGTCCTACCCACGCCATCCCTCAAGGACCATTGTATTTTTAAAAATCACTTTCCACCCCCATGTACAAGAAAGAGATCTGAAACAGCACTTATGCTTACAGAGTGTGTTTGGGGGAGCAGCTTGAGGGAGTGATATCCACAATGACGCTCGTACACTGTACCCAGTAGAAGAACAGATCTAGAAGAGAAATTTACCAACATAATGGTATGTTATTTTTTCCCGGGGTTTGAATAGATTTATTATTGTGAAAACAATTAATCCTATGGTCTCCCTTCCCTATTGCTGTCTATGTTTTGTAGCAATCAGTGGTTCTACAGAAGACTTTATATAGAGGGTACTTTGAAACCGGTATCATCATAGGCTGCCAACCATCCAGCATTTTACCAGATTGCTTTCCTCCTTAAGCTGTCTTGGTGAACCACAAGTGAAGTGAACGTGGAAATATCTGGATGCAACTCAGGTTGTAAAGTGCCAGCCACACAAACTGATCACCCAGCATCAATACCCAACCTAAAAGGCAGCCAACCCCACCCGCAATGGTCCCGCTAGGCTTAGGGAGCATCTATTATCGTCAAATCTTCCTGACTAGTTTTTGGTTATTTCACAAGCAATGCTATTCTGAAGTTTTTAATTCTTGCCGATAAAACCAGGTGGGGAGGGGTGCAATTTATTATGAATTTTACGTCCCAGATTTCGAAACACCACGGTATACTTTATTATTGTCAGTTATACCATGACACTGTCAAATTGAATCTTGAATCTTAAGGGTGTTGACATATAGTGCCGTCCAGCTGAATCACAGTAATAAATCAATGTGTAATTGTAGTGTATAATTCTAAGTAATGTTACTTAATGCAAACTTAATGGAAAAACTAATAATTGTTACAGATAACTTACTTCCGGCTGAGGACCAGGACATGTGGTCAGTGATTACATTCCAAAATGATTTAGTGGTGTAATGCTCTTGTAGTCCAGTCATACTTTGCAGTCCTGTTCATGGTTACTACACATTTGGCTTACACATTTATACAGACTAACATTTGGACTAAGAAGCAGGCAATTTCTAACTAACCACTGACTTATACAGTAGTGCTAGCAATGGACTATTTTTGCAATAAAGACAATGGCTTTGGTCGTACTTAAACAAAGTAGGCTTCAGGTGATATCTAATTTTTCATATATTCAGATCACGTCAGTATGCCTTATTTCAACTGTACTTTAAACAGCAACCCTAATTTCCGATCCTCCAAAATACAGTTTCGTTGTAAGGAAATACCGGGGTATGCTGCACCACCTGAGTCTAAATAGTACTTCTACTAATAAACGCATTTTCCGTTTGTAAACGTGAAAATAATGTCTTCAAGCGGAAACGTGTAAGCCAAATGTGTAGTCACCGCGGTATAAAGAAGTAAATGTGCTCCAAGCCACGCATTATCTGATTTTAAACGCTCCCTGCGAGGGCCACCTTCACATAGCGGCGGGTGGTTCTTTGCCTCCGCGGCTGAGCGTTTAAAAACGTTTAACGCACAGGTTGTTGAGCATCAACCCTTACATACTGTAGTGTATTTCCATACAGCAGCGTCTCAGCAAGATTCTAACAACATTGAATTTTGCATTTCATTTCTCGCAAAATATAAGGATACATTCTGTGCTCTCGTTAAGACTTATAAAGAGAAAAACATTCAAATGAGTCGTACCTTTAAAAATTTTTCTGACATAGCTAGTTTTACTTCATGGAAGACAAATGCTGTATTCTATGTGTGAGACAGATAGGGTTAGATCGCTGGATTCTGTCCCAGAACTATGGATTAAGAGGAATATTTCAGGGCGTACACCTGGTCGAAGTTGCGAGGTATGCCTTGTTGCTGTAGCATTTACAAAAAAGCAATTAATACACAGATCTATAGTGACTCATAGCAAAAAAAAAAAAGGTTTTGGACGCAACTTTGAATAATGAATTTAAGGAAGTGATACTTTTTGTCGGTACTTGTATTTGTTTCTTTTGCAGCCAAAATAAGCAAGTAATGCTGTAATGAATAAGGTTTTCTGTGCTGGGAACATTTTTGCTTATTTTTTTAAACGTTTGGATCGTCTAAGGATTAACTTTTTTTTTGCACATATGACTGGAAGTTTGCACCCGTTCTCTCATGGTTATTCCAGGAAACACAGCATGTTTGGTTACCATTGATTAAAGGTCAGTCCTCCTCAGGCTGCTAACGAGCATTAAGCAGGCTGAATGAGGATGGGGGGGTGGATAGTGAAGAAAAGGTACAGCTCTGTAGCATTGCTACCTTCTACTGGATGGGCATATCAGCGATGAGTCCAGCGAAAAACCCACATTAAGAAAATGTGAACTTCCGAGTCCTTTATCTCTTCAGATGACTTCCTCGCTTTCTATACAAGTGGGCCTGATTCTTCTCAAGTGTAATCGAACTACACAGGTCAGACAACTGAAGAGCTACCTGGTGACAGGGTGGCGAGGAGGAGCATGGTGGCGATTAATAATTAATCATGGCTGACTAGGCTGTGCTACATAAATACACCTTTTCAACAGGCACACGCGGAACTGCTGACAATATACAGAAAAGCGAGCGAGTGCGGGTAAACAGCAGCTTGTTTTCAAGGCATGAATAAGTTGTGAGCTGAAACTCTTTTCCGATATTTTCGTGATTCACCAGAGACACAGATGTATGCTGGGAATGAACTGAACATTATGAACACCTCTAGAGTGACACATTTTATTGAGTGTTTTTTTTTTTTACTGAAATGTGTACTTTTTGCCTTAAGTCATTTTCAGTCATTTTCCAAGATCCATGTACTCTGGTCACGGTTTTTTTTCTGGCTTCAGTATGTTAATCTACCCTTAATTTATATGAATGGCAATAAATGATATATGTGACTGAGAAGCTACTGATTGCATGTGTACATTAGTGTGTGTATGTTGTTGTGTGTTCTGGTACATTCTCGCATCCCGTGCGCCACGTATGGGTGGTCCGGGAACCTCTTGCACCTGCACCTCTCCATCTCCACACACCCTGTCCTCCCAACCAAAAGGGAGCTATTTCTGTCCCTTGCGTAACATCTTATATAAGTTACCCTGAGACTAAACAAGCGTTTCCTCATCGACGCCTGTCTCATCTTGTACAATGAGAACGCGGCCCGCTGAACAATTGCAGATTTAACGCAGCTTTGTTTCCACACAGACTCATTCTGGCTTGTGAATCTAGGCAGTAGAAGTGTCCGGTGAACTTGCATATATGTGTATTACATGCAGAATAAAGTAGCTGCTGGTTATCCATTACTGTAGGCAGTGCCTGGATTCAGTGTCTTCTGCAAATGCCTGCTGCTTCCGTATACACAAAAAGACAAGTACAACATGTTCTGAAAACAAAGTAATTTCATATTAATTAAAGAGGCCATCTACCCTGCATTTGAGCTCAGGAAATTGCAGCATTTCAGTGACTCAAATGCAGTGCTGTTAGTCAATTTTAAGCCATTAGTTGGATTACCTTCGTTAAAGATAATCCATTAAGAGGCTGCTTGTTCTTTACCTTTTAAAAACCTTAAAATTCACCCGCTCCCTTTTAATGCGGGTCTCTAAAAAACATGCACTGACAGGCAACGCTCTGAAGCAGCGCCTTGCATTGTTGTGATGGCAACCAACCACATCCAGCAATTTCTCACTGCATGCTGGATCCAAAGGCCTACACGTTGCTTTACTTCCATGGGTTATATTCATTCAGGCTCTCAAGTGGTACCCAGAAGTATGAGAAGTATAACCCCGAATTACACATCGAAATAACAACTCCATTTTTTTTTTCATCACTTCAGGCCATTTTCTCCATTTCATTTCAGTTGCTCCTATGTCTGTTGTGAGGGTCTACGCATGATTTGAGTCTCATGATGAGAGAGCAGGTAACTGATGGGGTGGTACTTTTCCATCCGCTAGCAGCTGCCAAACTGCACATGCCTGTTCGCTCCACAGGAGGTGCCCAAACAGCGCCAGCTGACCACCTCCATGCAGATACTGTGAAATGCAACACTTCTGTTATGCAGCTAAGGGTTCCAATTTGTGGTAATTTGAGGGGGGGGGAAAATGATGCTAAGTATAATCGAGAGACCCAAAAGTGGTGGTAAGAAGAATTTCTGCCAGAGATAGTGTAACCTACTTGTTACAAGCGTTGTTGGTCATGGAGGTCATACCTTGAATCCATAAAAATGAAAACGGTCACTAGGCTTGGCATCCGTATAATTATTGTGGGTGAGCGTGAGTGTTTTTGAGAGGACTAGTTTTGTTAATGTGTGTGAGGCAGTAAGGGTGTGAGGAGGAAGAGTGATGTGTTGGGGTGGGGTAGACCTTGTGAGGTCTGCGTGCATGCCAGTCCTTATGTGCACATATTACAGGCGGCCGTATGTCTAAAGGGATGACATCTTAGGGTGCTTCATCCAAGCTCTAATTGAATGTTTGCATATTTGTGTGTGTGTGTGTGTGTGTGTGAGAGAGAGAGAGATAGAGAGAGAGACACTGACCCTTTTGAGGACAGGTCCAGTTTGGGATCAGGCCTCTGCAATCTGTTTGTGGTACACATAAGGGTCGGCTTGGTGTACTGAGGATCAGGATAAACATTCCTGACTGTTGTCCAGGGCCACACACACAATACATTCTGTACTGAAATTATAATTATTTCCTGCTGCTATCAACTCACAAAGCTGGCTGTTTTAAGGCAGACAGGAGTCTGCTAACCTGGAGCAATTTTTAAAAAATAAATTAATATATAAACCTTCAAGGCTACCAATAGAACTACACTGAAAGTTTGTTTTCTATGAAATGAGAAATGTATCCTTTTGAGGTTCTATATGAATATAAACGTATTTAAGTTTAAATTGTTTCATTTAAGGTTAATTTAAATTGAAATAATTTTAGCAGATATAAGAAGAAAATGTATTGAAAGTATTGAAAAGTCAGGATTATGTAGCGGACACAGTATGCGTTTGGAATCTGTGTTTTTAATCTGGATTGCATTTGACTCAAAAATGTAGACCACTATACATAAATCACAGTTGTTGGGTCTTCACCGTTATCTGCCCATCACAACTCTTTCTTTACCAGCTCTGCAACTCTCGGCTGGAAGGCAAGTATTTGTACATTTCTAATTAGAGGCAGGAAATGTTTATTCGCGTTTGATTGGGTGGGTCTCCCTGTAATTCTGGGCACGTTTAAACAAACTATTTAAGCATCCTGTTTAAATTCGCTTTCACAGAAAAAAATGCATAAGTAGGGGTGGACTCCTGGACTCTTATGTAAGATGTGCTTTTTCTGTGAGAGGGAATAAAAGAAAAAAAAACCTTTAACACAATTATTCTCGGTGTCACCCGTGACAGACATCTCCCCTGCCAGTGTTATCCTTTTATTCTGTGCCCTAGAAGTACAGGAAATATATTTCTTTGTTCCCAAATTAGTGTGTGGTCAATGTGGTCAATGTTCTTAAAAGTGCAATGTTTTGTGTATGAAAAACCTAACTGGTAAAGGTGGCTGCACTGAATCATTTCCATCATTTGATTGTGATCTGGAGTCAATAGGTGCCAGAATTTTTTTCTGGAACCAGAACCTTTTTCTGGAACCGGAGACTATTGCTGTGTTCACACTGCAGGAACCCGGCCCAATTATAGTTCTTTTAAGGCAGTTCCAGAATCCTTTTTTAGTACCTACTGAAGACTAGGTACTTTTCATTCGAACAGAAACTACTGGGGAGGCGCCTACAGTCTTGCTAATTGGTTGACCACAAGCACCAGCGCTAATGTGGAAGTTACGTGGAAGTGCAGAAAAAGAGACGTACTGTAGTGGAGCAAAATTTGAACACGTGGAGTTATTTTTGTACCCCAATGACATTTATTTAATCAATTAGTGCATGTTTTGCTTGTGTCTCCATATTTATATATTGGAAAATTTGATCGTTAACCAGTACAGTTTTGTCTAGTATTTGCCATTGCTGTGTCCAGTTTTGATCGCAATCGATCCCCCCAGTAATTAACCTCCTCCACTGTTTGCCATGGTGGTGCAGTTTTGTATGAGATTGTGTGTAACGTTTAACCTACAAACTTTTTGCGTCTCCCTTGCTTGTTTAGCATAAAGGTCCCAATATTCCTGTTGTGTGGCGCGAAAGCTACAAAAGTTCCCAGTCCAGATACCCAGGAACTTGTAAACCAGGACCAGGTTCTGGAACTTTGGCGTGAAAGCACCCAGTGTGGGTTATGGCTACTTCTCCTGTTTATGAATTAAAACAAGGAAAAGACAAGATTGTTCTTTCTTCCTAGGAGGAAAGACAAACAGGTCTTACCTCGCTTCCTTAGCATTACCTCATCATCACTGATCCTGTAATAATACAACATACAACTGACTTATGAAGTTTTCTGGAAAAAGTCCAAGACCCAAACCTACTGGCATTTCTACATTTGATATCAGATTTTCTACTGTCAAACAGATATTCCCATGCAACAGCCATATACTGATTGTCATTCTTATATTACACAGCAGTGCACTTCAGTCAACCTCTCAGTATGACTTTGCAGACTGGAAACTCATACAGAAGAGCATTTTCGTCTTTTGAAATAAATTGCATTCACATTCAGTTCGCCAATTCACATTCACGGTTCACTTTTTCCTAGCAGCAAAAGTTACTTTCAGCCCTTCCAGGATGTGAAGAGGCCACTTTGAGTAAAGTGAGAAATGTTGATCAGAGCATTACTCACTGCAGATCAGCTATAGCACTTAAACAATGGGATGACGGAGCCAGTTTGTATTTTCATTGTATAGGGGGACTTTTAATATCCATAGAGCTACTGGGTTTGCATTAACACAATGTACGCATCATTTTGCAGACCTTTCAGTTACAGTTACATTACAGTTACACTTAATTTGCAGTTACGTATATACTAAGATTTGAAACATCATGTCCAGTAGCAATTCCTAACCAACACGAGAGAGAAATTTTATTATTAAGAGATCAGAGAGAATATTTTTCAGATCATCCTGGCGTGAAAAAGTGGTGGAGGCGCATCCAAAAAAAACTACAGTCATTACCAAAGGGGCAAGTACTGACTACTGGGGTGGAATACTAACATATTTATTGGTGCTCTAGTCCAATTTACTGTATTAACGTCAAGATGGCAGGTGCAAGGAATTACAATCAAAGAGTTTAGTTTGTTTCACCCGTCATTCACTGTCAAACAGAAATTGGTGCATTGTGTTCTGTAACCCTGGTAATGGGACCGAAGTTGGAGTATTGGAGAGTTGACAATACACTTACTTTCACCCTTTCCCAAAAGGATCATCTACATTTTGCTAATGGGAATGTCCCTGCTCTGGTCAGTGGGAGCTCTGAAAAGTGAATTGGATACTGTCAGTCCAAACACCACATGCTTTGTTCTCTATCCTTGCAGATGACCACCTCACTGTCGTTTTTGTTACTTTTCATGGTGCAAGGTCCATCGAGCACTCCTGCCACAACTTCTGTTTAAAACTTTAAAATGTGTCATTGTCGAAATGGAGATATTAAGTACTTCGCCAAGCCAATGTAAACTTGTAAATAAGTAAGTGAATGCTTGAAGTCCTCAGTGACTCCTTACCGACTTCCCCCTTATCTCAGGACCGACTCTTCTTTGTGATGGAGTACGTGAATGGAGGAGATCTGATGTTCCAGATTCAACGCTCCCGCAAGTTTGACGAGGCACGATCCCGTTTCTACGCAGCCGAGGTCACCTCTGCCCTAATGTTCCTCCACCAACATGGAGTTATCTACAGGTAGGGTCCTCATGGGCACCGTTCGGCGTTATGTGAATTTGATCTGGACCAGGCACCTTCATTAGAGAGGGTGATGTTTGGGTTTCTGTCTGGCTGCTAAGACCTCAGCTTCGCCCCCTTCAGGCTGCCTTGGTTATTAACAGACAAAGCAGGGCCATCATCCAACTGACAAAAACCTGGAGAATAAAATGTTGTGTGTTAATTATTATGAGGAAAAATAACCTTAAAAAAGTCTTCCATGTGGATACAAATTAATAGTCATTGAAAAAAATATTTTAAGTAATTGAAATGGGGGTAGGAAAGGCACTTTGGCTTTGTTTATTCTAGAATGTTTACTTTTCTGCATGAGATTCATTCTTTTTTGGGGGTTTTGTCTGTTTGTTTATCTTTCTTGCATTTATTTTCCGCCACTGAAGCTCATGGCATGTCCGAAGAGAAATGAGATGTTTGGGGCCTATGTCCATTTCCTTTCCGCACAGCGTTTAGATCGGGACTGCTCGTTGAGATCTGCTGCCACACACTTGGCACAGACGGGCATTCCTCAGGATTCTGTGCCCTGTTTGTTGCCCAACTAGCCCAGAAATTTGGCTACTTCTCCTGCTCATACCTCTAGAGCCACTTGAGAGGAAGTAGCCCACTTGAAGATTAAATTAACACACAACCCTATCCCTCCACCTCCTCGTGACCGCAACTTGACATCCAGTTAAAAACTGATGATTCCTTCTGAGCAGATGACCACTTCAGAAAGCCTTCATCCTCAGCTCCCATAGAGTGTGGGCTCCCTGTAGATCACAGTCACTTTGTCACATGAACATCCCTGACAGAATATAGTAAAAAAATATATATATACTTCAGGGACATGATAAAGTTGTGTAGTACAAAAACAAGCATTTTCTACAGCATTGGTCACTCTGAGTTTTTTTTTGATGGGGAGGGTGGGTGCACAATTTGAAAGATATGAAGCACCACATTTGTATGTGTTTTTGTTCCTCTTGAGAACAAAATGGTGGGAGTGTGTCCCATCCGTACAGGGGTGGTCTTTTGGGAGATCGTCTCTCCCGCCTCGTTGCTCCTCAGTGACAAGGGCAGCCTCCACAAATGGTAACAATCACAATACCAATGCCCGTCATTAAGACAGCCACCGCATTCCATCCCATTTCCAGTTACCCCGTTCAGTCCAAAAGGGGCAACACAAACATGGCAGGCACAAAATAACCCATGGATGATGTCCATCTTATGCATGCATGTGTGATGCACAAGGTTGTAAATGGATCATGTTACTCAGATCCTAATCTTTGTAATCATTCAGAAGTGGGTTGTCATGGAGTCGCTCTGAATTAGCCTGACGATCTTATCGTAGTGCACTGTTCCCAGAAGGGCTTTTTTCACCTTGTTTACCTGCTTGAACAAATGTGGATGGAAAATAATGCTAGAAACTACCAAATATCAAGGGGTCCCTCTTAAAAACAGCTCAAATATGTAAACACTTTACTTTAAATTCATTTGGCTGTTTTCCGGGCTCCCAGACCCAAAACAGCTTGCGTATTGGGTGACAATGCATCTCCCTGCAGTGTCATTGACATTACCTCCTTACTGCTCTCTACTGATCTAAGATCAGTGTCAGAAACAAAAAGCAACATCTTAAGCTGCATAATCCATGCTCAGCAAAAACGTATGAACAAGGCCCACTGTGCCTGAGCTAATCTATTCCACCAGCCTCTTATCACTGTTCCCATCGATGTGCTGCACACGTTGGGTTTACCCAAAGGGCCTAAATTTTAATTAAATTTAATTATGACCTGACACTAGGTAAGCAGTACCGAGGTTGTTAAATATATTTGTTAACACAAGCACATGTTTCACTAAGAGACCACCAGTAAAACAAATCAGTTTAAAATTGAGCTTGTTTTGTTTAATCCTGTAACGATCTAAACACAATTTTTGTACATTTTTGTGTTTCATTTCTTGGCATGTGATTTTAAAACCCGGAGCTGACAGTTTTTTAGTTTGTTTTATTGTCATCCTGACTGCTGTTCAATTTGTTGTGGTACCCTGGATTTGTGGATTCGCAAAAAGAATACGAAATAAAAATATTGCAATACAACACGGCAGCATACGTAACAACCAGATTCTTGCAGTTTCTGTTAACACTGAGACCATAGTAATACTGAATATATTATAATAATCGATACTTTATTGATCGCCATGGGGAAATTGTCTTTACGCCTCCCTCAGCTTGCCCTTTGTAGAGTAAGCTGTCTGCGAAAGGCAGCCACCCATAGCGACGCCAAGGGAGCTGGGGGTTAAGGGCCTTGCTCAGAGAGCTGTAAATATGCTGAGGCTGGGTTTGAACCAGCAACCTTCTGGTTACAGGCACACGCTACCCCCATTTTTATGGTGTATCATTTTTGAGCATTTCATTTTTAGGATACACTGTCCGTCTCCTCATTTCAGTTGGCTAAGTTGTTACATTAACTCAGTGTACATTAACTCAGGTGTCAGTCTATAGCAGAACACCCTCAAAACATTCTTAGCAGCAGGTTACAGCAGGGAACAAATATTGATTTCTTTAATTAGGCAAAGTGACATGCACAAAACCCTAATGGATAGTTTCAATACGACTAATGGTTGGTGCTGTGGTCTTCAATGCACTTGAAGGATGTGTGAATATATCTTGATGCTTTTAATCTACTGGGTCGAAAAGACCTTTTCATACTATGCGGTTACATTTGGAAGAAGCTCTTTTTGTAGTTGGGACTAGTTTAACAATTTTTTTCATCTTATATTTGCGTGTGTGGTCGCGTATATATTACATTGTGGGAACAGTTTATATGTGATAAAATGTGATAAACACCTGTTATTTTGACATTATGGGGACCATTTTTTCACCCCCCGCAATTAAAAACTCAATTTAATAAAAATCAGGGACTGCAATCAAATGGCAACGATCTGCCAAAATGTCAAAAGTCTCGTATTTTGTTTGGTTACTTATAGTTAAAGTTAGGGCTGGGTGGGGGTTAAGGTCGTCACATTTGGGATTAGGATTTTCCCCATAGAAATGAATGGATGGTCCCCACAAAGATATTAATACAAAAGTGTATTTATGTGGATATGAGTCTGCAATGCCTTCTGGGTGTCATATAAATTTCACTTACAAGTGAAGTTTTACAAACTTATTGTAAGGAGCCTTAAGCGACATAATCAGGAAAAAGTTACAAACCACAAAACACTGAGTGATACTCACACTGTCATGGCTCTTCATCGGCTTTCTGCTGCACCGTGGCCTAAATACCATAATTATGCTACTTAAATTGTCATCTTACATATGAACAGGTTCTACAGGTTTCTATGTGACATACAAGGTGTAGGGTGGGGGGGCAGCTGTGCTCTCTGCCTCGTGGTCAGTATACTTAGCTGTTTTTCAATTAGTGGCCCTGGGGGAATCACACCAGGCACCATCCAGCTGACAGAAAATCCAGGCAAAGTAATTACTCATATAGGAAGTAACTGGGAGACTGGGAGCTAGGATGTAATGTATACACATGTGTGTGGTGTGTTACTTACAGCTACAGGTGTGTGTCTGTCTGTGTGTGTGTGTGTGTGTGGTGTGGGGGGGGGGGGGGGTTTGGGTTAGGGTTAGGGGGGGGGGCTCTCCTATAGAGATTCTATATTTTCACGCAAGATCAAAATCACTATACAATGATGTGTAAAGGCAATGACTCAAGGTTGGAATTCTGTATTATTCCATCATAAATCTAGTTAGCTAAATCAAAAGCAAACAGATTATTTACAAGGTAATAAAATTGTTACATACATGTAAATGCGTGTGCATTTACATGTGCATTGTCTCGTATTGAAAATCTCACTCCAGCCAGCTGGCCAAAGTTCGCAACCCTGATGACTGTCGACACTACGCATAACCAATTCGAACATAATTCGAACGCTATCAATGTATTTGCCTTGGTTTACTGTAAGGTCATGTTTTAAATTACGTTTAAATGTAGTTGAGTGTGTTCTGATATTTTATACACAAGTATAAAGCAATGCATGAGTTTTAATGCAGGTTTCCGCCACTATCTGAAATTAGACTGTTCCTATGAAACCAACCAAGATGGCGTAACGTGAAACAGCAACCGTTAAGAGGAAATTTTTTGAGCGCTCCCAAACTGACAAAATAACTTACCAAATCATACCAAATAACACATAAAACCTAAAACAACACTAACATATAGTAAAAGCAGGAAGGATTTGATAAATACGCAGCGTATTTAAAGTGGAAATAATGTATGTACAATGTAGTTTCATTTACCAAAATCAATACAGCCATGCATATCTCAAAAACAGGGTTAAGGTACTTACTCAGATCTAGATGTATATAGCCTACCACCCACCTAAGCTATATGATATAACCTAAATAACGATTAAAAAGTATAGAACAGCAAATATATATCCTATAGTGCAGTAGGTTTCTTTACAGCAGCATTGTTATGATGGCTACGACGTCGCTAGGCGGTAGGAATTTTTTTAGCCATTATAATCTCATGGGACTATCATCGTAAATGCGGTCTGACATTGACTGAAATGTCGTTATGCGGCGCATGACTGTATATCTATAATGCTGTTTTCACTTTTCTCCTTTTTTCATAAAAGCGAAAAATTCTCTTCGGAATTATTTCAATTAGCAAAAACAAGTGCTAAGGTAAAGGCCTTCGGTAAAAGTGAAGTGACGTAAAGCACACGTCCTCTAACGCTGCGTGCTCTCGCGACCTAGCATTAGTCAAGAAACATTCTCTCACTAAATGGACAAAATCGAACTCATCTTAGATTCGCTAACATTATTTTTAAGCATGAACTGCTATCTCGAAAGCTAATCGGATTTCACATTTAAGGCATCTTTTTAAAATGGGCTGGCGTTTTAGCGGAAGGTAAAAACACGTAAATTAGGACAGAATCTATACATGATTCGCTAGTGGTGCTTAAAAAGTGGTGCTTATATAAAACCTGACAGCTGAACGTGTTAGCAAGCTCACTACGATAGCCCTGTTACAGTAACTCACACTTTTCAGTGAAACTGGGATTGCTTAGAGCTCAGCTGGCAGCCTCTCTGTTATACTCCTTTTTACCTCTTTTAAACAGTTTTATAGCCGATTCTATATCCCATTTAGGGTGACTTTAGCCAAATCTTAGAATCACCTCTGACGTTAACCCAGTCTGGCACTCACAGTGGACACCACCTGGCACACTGTGCTAGGCGCGCTCCCGTTAAACGTCCCCCTTGTTACCTGTTTCGCTTCTCCCATTGGTGCGATCGGCAGTATTCACTGGTAAGGAGTGACAGACATGCATCATGCATTTGTAAGAGTAGTTAGTGGTGCGGAATGAAATATGCATATTTCTTGGTTGTTGACCTCTTTTGTCTTTGCTCTAAAATATTTTTTTTCTCTTTGGGTGAAGGTTTTCGGCTTGTGGTATCGGACTAACGAATGCAGGATTCACCTCGTGATGCGTTTTTTTCTGTTTGGTTTGATGTACTCAGGGTAGTAAAGTACAGCATGTATTTTTAAATAGTTCAAACTATATTGTATATTTACTCTCAGAATATACAGAAGGTGACACATTGCCACTTTCACTTTTGAAAAAGTTATTAAAGTTCTTATGCCTGCTTATATATGTCAGAATGCTTTATTGTTAACATTTATACAATGTACTTTGTAATTTATTTTTTTATATATATATAAATGAAGGAGTTTCAGAAGTAGTCCCCCGACTTTCCGTTTCCCTGTGTCTGCTGAAAGTGCTAGGTGCCTATGCCCAATCATCCCAGTAAAAGTACACTGCTGACTTCATGCTCCTTTGTGTCTCCGGAACATTTGATTATGTCACCCCCTAGTTTTTGAGAACCCCAGGTTATTATCATCCACACACTGTGCTGGAGAGGAAATGATCCAACAACGTGAATTGTGTAGCTCTGTGAAAAGAACATAATAGGTAATCAACTTGTGCTTCCCAGAATTCCCCAGGATTAAGTTGTTGGCTCCAGGTTGCGATCGTGGTCTGTGGGAACCTGGCCTTGCAGGTGCCACTCCCTACACAACATCCTGGGAGCAGGGCATTCTGGGAGCAGGCACCAGCTCCTCCCGCTTTTAACTTTTTTTTTTTTTTTTGTGTCTCATTTCTCGGACCCAGTTGACCCCCCCCCCGCCGCCACGCCTGATGCAATGGAGCTGTCTGTGTTTGTTTGTTGTTCTGTCCCCACCTAAAAGCTTTGTGGAAGGGAGAGAAAGGAAAAAGCCACAAAACAATCGCTGCTTACGGAGAGCAGGGGAGTCAACCGGACGTCGGCAAGGAGCTCGATACGTGAGCCCCCGAGCTGCCGCTGAACTCACGCTGAGTGGGGCGGGGGTAGAAAAACACCAAGTCAGACATGAGCCCCTGGATGGGGAGGCCGAGGCCTGACGTATGACATGGGTGAGGAGAACGGTTCTACCACTGTTCCAATTTGACTGCCAATACACTGAGGAGAACTATGCTAAGAATGGCTGTTGCCGGCACTCCTGACTTTAAGTAAAACACGGTTTGTAAACTACCCAACAATCCATTTGTGCTGCTTTTCTGACGAGTACCTATGATGAATGAAATTAATCCTTTCCAGGATGTTTCAGATTCACATTTTTCCTTCTGCTTGGTTCTCCATGTCCTTTTGGCCATTGTGTTGTGATGGAGGTTCTGAGAGCAACTGAGGTATATCCTTAGTAAGTGCTTTGGTCTCTTTATCATGAGAATGTGATAAATATGACAAGAAAACTCAAGAGTGATAGGTGCCACTCGCCAGTGTAACCACGTCCTGCCTCAGAGACCTTCGGACCATTGCTGGCCCACCAGAGGGCCCTGTGTAAGCCGTGGCTAAATGCTGTGGTTATATAGCAGGGACTCTTTTGCCTCGTTTTCACCAACAAGGAGTCAGAGCTTCTGGTGCCGGTGCTGGGCTGGTTCTCGCTTGGTGCCTTTTGAGAACCTGCCCGCGTTTCCGCTGGTTTCAGAACAGAACGGAACATTACCTAGGCAGAAGTGAGAGTGAAATAAAGGTTCATATGAATTCCGTTTTTTGGATTCATTTTGATTGAAGTATTTATATAACCAGTTGATGATTTTAAGTTTTTAGAAGCTGCCGAACCGAAAATATGACCCTTTAAGTCACATAATTTTCAGAGTATGACTTGTTGCACTCTGTCTCTATTGCCTGTATCCAGTTTTGTCTCTTAAAGGCTGTATTTCTCCCCAGTCCGTGCGTGTATTAGGTTATATACTAGATCTATATATACTAGATCTGGGTAAGCAGCCTTACTTAACTTAACCCTGTTTTTAAGATATGCATGGCTGTATCGATTCTGGTAGATGAAACTACAAACCCAAAGTTGGGACGGTATGTATTTTGAAGTGAAGAACTGTTGCCCACCTTAAGACTTGTTTGCAAGAAGAATGGGACAAAATTACACCTGAAACACTACATCACTTGGTGTCCTTAGTCCCTAAATATCTTTTAATTGTTGTGAAAAGGAATGGCAAGATTACAAAGTGGTAAATGCTTTACTATCCCAACTTTTTTTGAAATGTGTTGCAAGAACCAAAATTGGAATACGTGTTTATTTTGAGAAAAACAATTAAATTCACGAGGAACACATTAAATGATGTGCTGTTGTATTGTTTTAATGTAATACAGGTCAAAGATAATTTAACAAAGTACTGTTTTCAGTTTGATTTTCATTTTACATACCGTCCCAACTTCTGAATTGGGGTTGTACATTTTAAATACATTATTTCTGCTTTAAAGTTTATTTTTGCTCGCTGTTTTACCGCTGTCCTCTTAAGGATCGTGCAGTAAAATAGCCTGCGAAAAGCTGAACTTTGCTGTCCACCTCATGATCTCTTTGCCATTCCAGTGTCATAATGTTTTCTTTGACTCAAGACACGTTTCTAAATATTAAATTTGGCCAGAAGATCGATCTTTTGCTTTTCCACAGTATAAACAAAATTCTGCAACGTTATTTTATTCTGCTAATACGCTGGGAAGTTCACTGCCGGCTACGGTGATAATAGACAAAACTATATAGATTTAAGGCTTTTCCACTTAGGATGCAATAACCCATCCCACGTTCGCTAACGTTACAGTTCCAAATTCTAAGACCACTTAATTTTGCGATGGAAACGCGTGGAACCAGTTCCGGACTGGGAAAGAGCCAGGTACCGGCTCCGGTAATGCGTTAGTGAAAATGGGGCATTTGAGGTTCTATAATCGGGTGCTTATGACATATTTCTTAATGATTTTGCGTACATAATGGCTGTCGAACGTTGGAATAAGTTGGAATGTTACTATATGTAGAGATAATCTGCCCATAAAAAGAGAGAGACGTTATCTCACTGAAGCTATGAAAGGTTTCGCATTTGCCCCAGATGAACTCCTTACCTCTCTGTGACCTGCCTTACACACCAGTTTCAAAAACAACTTTGAGAACACTATGTATGGTGCTTACCTCCACCACCCACCTTTAAAGGGGAAAAAAATACATTTTTGTACAGAAAGTAGCAGTTTGATCTGGCTGAAGGGGACATGTTTCTGCATGCCCTGGTGTAGATGGGCTGCCGTCCAGCATGCCACGGAGGACGAGCCTGATGATCTGTGTTTCCCGCCTGACAGAGTACAGGTCTGCGTGGGCAGTATTCAAGAGGGAGACCCCTTCCCCTGCACTCACGCCCCAGTCTTCTTTGATCCCCTTCCCATCCATTAGTTTCCCCTCTGACTCACCTCACCCTGACTGGACAGATCCCTGATATGCCCCCCCCCCCCCCCCCCCCCCCAATCCCTTTTCCCGGTTTGCATGTTAATATCTTTAAAGCCTGGCATCAGAAACAGGCAAACACACAGAAAACCAGGAAGTTGCTGCCTGGATTACCTCCTTTCACCTTTAGTCAGAGTACCCTTGATAGCCTATTCATGGAAGCCTGTGTTCTTACTTTTATCTGTCATCTGTATATCGCTCATGTCTCATTTTTTTCTTCTTTCTCTCGCCAGTCACGCTCCCCCTCAAAATGCTCTCCTTTATCACTTCTCTATTTCAGTACTTTTACTTGTTCTTTCTCTCCTTGCCCCCCCCCCCCCCCCCCCATCTTTTTTTGCTCTCCTATGAAAGACTCAAGTGGGTTTTAAAAACAGCCTGACATGGTGCCGGTCTAGTGTTAGTCATTTTCAAAGGAGCTGATGATAATTCGCTTAACAGCACATGGCTGAGGTTCCAAGTCATTCGGATACTGTAACCCAAGCCTGGATCTTTTGTCTACAATTTTTCATGAAAACTCATTTAAAGTTGACCTTTATTTGAAGAATGTATGACTTGTGTGCAGGGGCATACCTGGAAATTCTGGCCGCCCTGACTAAGTGTCATCTTCACCCCGCATGCCCAAATTTACAGGTGTTACATATTCAGGTACTGGGCCCCCTGAATCTGCTAGGGTGTCCATGCCCCCCGACATCATGGATTGTTTGTGTCATGTTCTTTTGGGGCTGATCCGGGTGGGGCTGATCATTGGTTAATTGACTTCTGACTGTAACTTCTTTAAAAATTCTTTAACTTTAAAAATAAACTTACACATCAAACCTTAATAGGTGACAAGTTTCTGCCGGACGCGCAACAGGATTAGAGTTTTAGAAAAAATTTTATTATAAATCAACAGTATTCTTTCCCACAGAAGTGCTGTAGCTGAACAGGATGATCTCCGTTTCTGCGAACTGCTCATCCAGGGCTGGGCACATCACGTCCATAATGAATCCTGCAATCTTTTTATACCTATTGCTGTTTTGCATGAACACAGGACATGTCAGCAGGACTGCGCTGGGAGTTATCGAGAGCACACTCTAGATGTCCACAGCAGGTGCGGGGCAGGTGTACGCCACCCCTGAAGGGGACAGTCAGGGCCCCCCACACCTGTGCAGGGAGCTGGAGGGGGCAGCTGGTGGCCTAGGCACCCCTGGGGCTGAGGTGCAGAAGAGAGAGTGCGTAACGGAAAAATCACTCCGCAAGATTAGCTGAAAACACAGGAAATACTTTTTACTGAGTTTGATTGCTATGGCCTTTGCTCTGCTTGGCGTGCGTGGGGGTGTGTGTTTGTGGGTGTCCATGTGCATATGCAAGAGCATTAATGATTTTTTCAATTGCTTGCCAAAACCTACAGTCAAGGACCGGTCGACATCGACTGCTTATGTACCTATCTAAATTATACACAAATTATTTCCAAGACTGTTTTACCTACATTGCGCTAAAAATCTATATAGTGCATTGAATTTTAATTTTTTTTTAAAAAAAGGAGATAAAAACTCATCGTGTTGTATGTAATTACTTTTATGACTGACTTTTGGCAGTTCCTTCAGACTTCTGAGTTGTCTGATTTATTCTTTAATTCTCTTCAATGCACTGTTAGTACATTTTCCGCAGCAGAACAAGGGATCCAAGACGACATTAGAGGATGTTAAAGAAATGGTCTCTTTGTAATGCCGTAATTTTTATATGTATCGTTTGCATCTTTGGGGAAGTGAACAGTAGTGAGTTAAGGGAAGCTCCTCGCTGAATGGCCGAGGGTCTGTGAGAGATAGTGGCTGGATGTGAATTAAAAAACACACAAAGGGTGAATTAAACGGAGTAGATTCCCGGAGATAGTGGGAGGTTAGGGAAGATGAGCAGAACCATAGCAGGGTGGAGAAAGAGGTCATGGATGTAGAGAGAAAGAGAGAGAGATGCTAACTGATCGGAGAGGAATGGAACAACACGAGCCGTTTGTAAACGGTGGGGGCCGAACATGGGGGCCCAGGGGAGAACCGAGGCAGCGGGTCACGTCGCCAGGAGAGAAAAGCGTATTCTGCACGTCTGTGTCTGTGTATACGTACTTGTAGGATTCGCATAACAGTACAATGCACAGATGTGCTTAACCCCAAGCTGTGACTTACACATTCAGACTGGATGCAGGTCCCCTTAAAGCCTACAGTTTTAATTGTGCCATTCTTAATGCCCCCCCCCCCCCTCGCCATGATCAGTGAGGAATGTGCTCTCTGAATTATGGTGACATATGTAAGCCTGGTGTGGAGACTCCCAGCACTGCATGGAAAGTATGTCTCGTCTCTTTGGTAGACGTGCATATCACTGGGGGTGCCCTCTTTGGCCCCCCTGGCACAGAACAGTTACATAAGCTACCCCCGCACTCTCTTGTTGGGACAGTGGTTTCGCAGAAAAAAAAACACCTTTACCTGAATGGCATCTGTGAAGTGCTGTTGACATTTTTTCAGCAATCAACCATCAAACTCTGACCTGCCAGGCTGCATGTCTCTTCTGTCATCTTTCATCGCAGAGCCTTATCTTCCCTCCTCATTTTTCCTTTCCCACTGCATTCACCACATGCTGCCCCCTCCCATGCATGTATGTCAGCGCCCGTGCGTGTGTATTCTTGGCATGTTAGCTGATGCGTGTTCCGTGCACGCTTAACATGTGTACAGGTGGACCTGTCCCCTAGATTGTTTATGTGCATCCGTTCATATTTTTAAGGGAGGGAGAGCAGGAGAGCAAAAAAACAAGGCAGAATAGAGGAGGAGGAGAGAGAGACAATCTTGTTTGTCACCTGATCTGAATTTCACTCCGGTACACAAGAGGTCAGAGCAAGGTCAGCGGGGCACGGAGTGGGATCAGTACGCGAGTGTCTCTGTGATGGGAGGAGACAGAGAAAAAGCCTCCTGTCTGGGAGAGACAGCAACCCCCTCCTTTCCCACCATCCATGGGACACGACTCAGTCTGCCCTTCAATGTTGTTTTTCTACCAGTCTAATCGAAAAAAAAAAGTAAAGGTTCTTTTTTTAACCGCATTTTATGAAATCATTTTTAATACACATCATACTGATTCTGAATCTGCTCCAGATGTTTCCGGTAAAAGTGCTCTTGCATAACCAGTAAATCTGAAAGTAAGTGACCATTGCATTTGACAGTCTTCACTTAATGCCCAGGGTTCTGACTCGGGATGTAACTAGTTTCACTAGTATGAGAACCACGCTCACACAGAAAGGTGTTTGCTGTTGACCTGTAATTTGTTTTTTTAAAATCCATCCATCCATCCATCTTCTAACTGCTTATTCTGGTCAGGGGGCATGGAGCCTTGTCATCATTTATTATTTTCGTGTGTGTGAGGTTTATTTCCAGACCCCCGCAACCCTGCATAGGACAAGCGGGCATAGAAAATGGATAGAGGAATCCAATACATTTCATGTTTGTGCTTGTTTGTCACGGATAAATGTGCAGCTTAACACCTGTTATAATGAGGGCAAATGGAAGAAGCAGGTACACTTTGATCAATCATCACAGTGGAGAAATTACTGTGCTCATGTAGGATGAAAGCAGGACAAAAATAGTGTCAGCATAACCACAGTACAACTGTGCGATAAGTGAAACAGAAAAAAAACAGTGATTACTGAGGCTGTTTGTTTCAGTCTTGAAACGATGCAGATGAAATGTGCATTACAGATATAAGGTGAGCCGTTCCTGGCCCCTGTCATGGGAAATCTCACAGGGTTGTCCAGTTTAAAGTAGTAAAGAGCGAAGGTGTAAGCTCATGCATCCGAGAGGTTTGCATGACTGCAAACAGTGGCCATTAGGCAAATGCGTGGTCAAACTCCAATATGCAAACTGTTTTCCTGTGGTTGTAAGGGTTAGCAGTTGGGCAGTTTGGGCAGCTCCTCCTGTTCAAAGGACCCCCCCCCCCTTTGGAAAACCAAGAAGAAGCATCTTTTTTCCCCACACTGACATCTACGTTATTCTAGAGGGGGTTTACTGGGAAAATGAGTAATTTCTCAAGCTGCCTGGAATAAACTGGTGGATGCAGAATGGATTGAAGCTGGACGGGCTCGCTTCACTGTCCACCCCTCGGGGCATGCAGATGCTCGTGAGCTTAATTGGAGGGCGTCTCTCGGAGAGGCCAGAGGCACACGGACGGTTCCGTCCGCCTTAGATAAGGGCAGGAAGCACGTGCCCGCCCGGCCTAGCTCTGACCCGCTTGAGGATGGGGAGTACGCTGGGCAGACCGCCGCTATCAGATCAGCTTTTCAGCGCATTCCTGATGGCGTTCCAGCGCCGGTCGCTTTAGGTCATGACGCGGGAGTCAGCGCCACACATGCCGTTGTGCAAGGGTGGAAATTCCAGCCGCTGCCACTCGTGCTTGGGAATGGCCATTGGACTGGGTCACAGACGCTCTTCTCGTCTCTTCCCATCCCGACGGCCCCCTGGACCCGGTTCCTGCCGTAGCCTGGTTGTTGTGCTGTGCCGTAAACATTCACTGTGTCAAATTTCAGCTTGTTTCTGGACTGAGTGTGTGGCTCCTTAGGACAAAAAAATTCTTGCATAATAATATTCCCTGCAATGGGTCAGCGCCCTGTCTTTCGGTATTCGCTACCTTGTGCCTGTTGCTTCTGGGAACTGGCTCAGGACCCCCACGACCCTGTAGAGGATAAGCAGGTATGGAAGATGGATGGATGGATGGATGGATGGATGGATGGATGGACGTAACTGTCCCAGAAGGGCATTGTTATACCTTGAGACCCTGTAGACCCTGTATCCATGACTAAAAATTTAAGTCATATTTGTATGATTCTGTATTGTGAGCCTTGGTCACCTCCCAGCGGAGGCTGAATATTCTGGGTTTCGGAGCTTAGATGCCCACAGCGTTAAGCAGTTGTGTGGCATCCCGGCACCAGGCATGCGAGGCTGTAGAGACAGCATGGCTACAGCCAATCAAGCTGACATCCAGTAGGAGGTGCTGGAGCAGAAGCATACCTGCACAGGAGGCGTTATGTAATGAGCATAACAGACAGGAAAAGGAGCACATAGACCGTATTGAGGCACAAGTACAAAACTTTCTCTTTTTTTTCCTCTGGGTGTAGGTTGCTTGTACCCTAAGTGGCAGGTATACAGACATAGATGTGTTAACGATAATTACAGAGTTACAAGGTTATCTCTACCTTTCCGTGATGCTGCCTCACTGACTATCCCGCTGGGATTCTGGGTACTGTCAACTAATGCCGTCCGCGCATTTAACAAAATGTAAGTAAATCATCGCAATATAAAGAATGGCAAAGGCAATGATCCGGCACAAAAAAAAAAAATTGAGATAACCCTGTTACACTCGGGTGTCTTTTTGCAAACCTTCTTGTGTGTGAGGGAGTATGTCGATGTGTTCTGGCCACGTAACGTGTGCAGGTGGCCACGTAAGGTATGCTGATGGCATGTGTAGCGCGCGTGTGCGTTATACACGGCCACACTGCCGGGGATGGAAGCGAGGGCCTTGCCTGTTCTCGGAGCAGAATGCACTGATCCAGGAGATACGACCCCCCCCCCCCCGGCAGCAGAGCAGTGCATCCGCTGGCTCCCATAATCCCCCTGTGGTCATCCACAGACTTGTCTGCTGCCCTGTCCCTTGATAAGAGTCCTTGTTATGACTGACAGGAGGATGGGGCTGCAGTGAAACAGTGCTGTGACGGAGACTGATGGGAGACCGAGATGCATGCTGCAGTGCGGGTGGGCCGCAAAGGGCATTGCTTTCTCTGGCCTGGCAGGCAAAACTAAATGCTCCCAGAGACTCACAAGACTTAACTGTAATCAGTCGGGAGTCACATGGTGCTTTGAATGGCTCTTGTGGATACAGGTGGATTCATACCAGAATCAGACTCAGCATTTATTGCCATCAAGTGATGTATGGAATCAAAATGAACAGTTGCTCTAGTCCCAAAAAAGTGAATCTATAGGCTGTGAGGCTCAGTGACCCAAAGCAGTCTGCCTCTGAATCCTGCTTCTGGCTCCATCACTCTGCAGGAAGAGTGCAGGTCCTCAGTGACAGATTTTGTCTGGATTGGCATTGAGAAAGGGGCGTACTTTTTGTATAATAGTTGCTTTGAACAATATGTAATTCATTGTTACTGAATGGTCTCTGAATGGTGCCATGGTGGCATTACCTGTATTGGGCTACGTTTGAAGTTTTTCGGGTAAAAAAGGTGCATTGAGTGACCTAAAGCTGGGAAGTTTAACCCTATTTCTACTGCCCAAGAACTGCGGTCTGGACACTTCAGTAAATAAAACTTTGAATTTGTTCAAAAGTGGCACTTTGCATTGAAAAGCTCCGAAATCTGCAACACGTCCAACACAAATGTTGCTAGTTTTTCTTGCCTCAGCAAGTGATTCTGTACAACTGATAAAGATGGAGATTAATTTTAGTGTGTATTTAATACAGTTTCTCTATTGTGTCATTCTAATCTTTTCCCCTGAGCTGTGTCCTGTTCATTAAAGCATATCCACACAATTATTCACTTTGACTTGTGAAATGTTCTGCGTGGTTTGTTTTCTCTTTTTTTTCTGCAGGTTATTCTTTGCCGAGCCGCCAGCCCCCGAGGACAAAGAGCCCCCCTGACCTCCCTTTTTCGAACCTCTGACACTCATTTCTTCTCTATCTTGCCCCTCTCAGAGATCTGAAGTTGGACAACATCCTGCTGGATGCTGAAGGCCACTGCAAGCTGGCGGACTTCGGCATGTGCAAGGAGGGAATCCTCAACGGGGTCACGACCACCACTTTCTGCGGGACCCCTGACTACATCGCCCCAGAGGTACCCCACCCACTTTCTCTACCACACCTTGCTGCGCTACATTTAGCTTAATGAACACTTGACCACTGGGACGTTTTTTTTTTTTTTTTGTGGTGCTTGTTCATTATATCTTTGGATCTGCGGGCACTTTGACTCTTGTGATGATAAATAAAAAGATGTGGAAGAAAGTAATGTCACTGATTCTGCATTGCTTTGCTTTTGCCATCGTCCCTCCCCTCAGATTCTGCAGGAGCTGGAGTACGGTCCCTCTGTGGACTGGTGGGCTCTAGGTGTCCTCATGTATGAGATGATGGCAGGGCAGCCCCCGTTTGAGGCGGACAACGAAGACGACCTCTTTGAGTCCATCCTCCATGATGATGTGCTCTATCCCGTGTGGCTCAGCAAGGAGGCCGTCAGCATCCTCAAAGCGGTAGGGGTTTAAGGATCTATTTTTTCTGCTTCTCTCCTCTTCCCGGCTCTCTTCCTTTTTTTCTGACTGGTCACTTCCTCTATCTGCCCATATGTCAGAGCGCTCTGTGCTAAAATAATTTTTCTTCTCAACTCCTCAGCTCCGTCACCTCATCCACCACGCTTTAGCTCCACACCCATTCCTCTTTCTCCTGCAAGTACCCCCTTTTCCTTGACCCTCCCTATTCATTTCCGCCCTTCTTCCCATGCTTTCCCCATACTTCCTCATGTTTTCTCTCTCTCTCTCTCTCTCTCTTCTCACATCCACATCTGATTAGCTAAGTGAGGCCCACTGTGGGAGTTCAGGAGAAGTTCACAGTGCCACACGGCCTCTGTGTGAGGGAGCCACAGCGAGAACGAGAACGAGGCCTGGGAGAAATTACACTTCTTGTGGGAAGAGAACAAATTGTTTGTGTTCGCCCGGTGGTTTTTCTAGATTGCGTAATCTTCAGGACGAGATGCGTGGAGGGCGATCTGGCATAGCAGGGCTTCCTTGCTAATCGCTCCCAGAGACCACATTGTGTGTGTGTGTGTGTGTGTGTCTGTGCGAGCGAGTATGTGTGTGTGTGCGAGAGGGTATACCTATCCTTATGGGGACCTTTTATATAACTCTATTTTATAAAAATCGGTGACTGCTATGAAAAAACTAAAAATGCAAAAACTCTTCTATTTTGTTTGGTTACTTGTGGTTATGGTTAGAGCTGGGTGGGGGTTAAGGTTGTCATAGTTAGCATTAGCATTTTTCCCATAGAAGTGAATGAGCGGGCCCCATAAGGATAGGTATATCCTACGTGTGTGTGTGTGTGTGCGTGTGTGCGTGTGTGCGTGTGTGCGCACACGCATGCATCCATGCGTCTGTATGTGCCTGTCTCTGTGTACATTATTGCCTTTTTCCGTAACATGTCCTGCATTGACTTTGCCTTTTTGTACGGACTTGTGGGAAGAGAAGCATGTTTGTCTTGGAAGGCTCAGTGTCACAGTAAACTCCTTCTGGCTGACATGTTGATCACATGACCCGCTTGGTGTTTGACTCATGTCATCCTTCCACAGGATCTGGCCTGATGATAGATATGTTTGCATTATTTCAGCCAAAACAAGCAGCCCTGGAGTTTATAAATTCCTTGTACTGGCCATGTATAGACTTCAAAAATAAAATAAAGATGACAAAAATGTAAAAAAAAAAAAAAATTAGTTGGGTACATTAGAGATTGAGCTTTAAAAAGATGTGTCAGAATGTTACAGTGAAAGCAAGTGAGTATCAATTTATTTTTAGTATTTCTCAGGGAAATGTGAACTTACTGTAAAAGAGAATTATTTTAGCGTATTATTGAATTGGTACATTCTGGAAAGGATACTTGTGTTTTATGACAGAGCTTTCACCAAGGCTGATCTGCCGGACATAGTGGTACATGACCAGTGATATGTGGGGGTCAGATGGAGATACTGATGACTGCGTTACCATTCCCACAATGCACTGCTTCTCCTTTTCTCTCAGATACCGCCTTTTTTACCCACTCTTGTATACTGACATCACGTGTGACTCACCCTCCTCCTGTCTGCTCCCCAGTTCATGACGAAGAGCCCCAACAAACGACTGGGCTGTGTGGTAGCACAGGGTGGCGAGGAGGCTATCAAGATCCACCCCTTCTTCAGGGAGATTGACTGGCTGCAGCTGGAGCAGAGGAAGATCAAGCCACCCTTCAAACCACGCATTGTGAGTCTTTTGACTGGTCACACAGGCCCCTATGAAGAGAATCCAGTCACACGGTATTATGGAAAGATCCCAGCAGTATTGTTTGCTCACTGGCCTGAACCAGACAAGGCTATTCGATAACAGTGGTCCCATAGATATTGCAGCTCATCAGACGTTTTTCCGGCAGATCCTGCGGCCCTAGAGCTGAAAGTGAAACTGCTTAGATTCCACTTCCACATTTTCATCACCCTATAGCACATATTGACATGAGTGAGGTCTGGTGGACGTTGGTGAAACCCCATTCCATATATGGGGTTGGTGGTTGCATCATTGAGCAGGAAGGGAGGTCAGAGAGAGGTCAGAAAGAGAGGTCAGAGAGAGGTCAAAGAGAGAGGGACAGAGAGAGAGGTCAGAGAGAGGTCAGAGAGACAGGTCAAAGAGAGAGGGTCAGAGAGAGAGGTCAGAGAGAGAGGTCAAAGAGAAGTCAGAGAGACAGGTCAGAGAGACAGGTCAAAGAGAGAGGTCAAAGAGAGAGGTCAGAGAGAGAGGTCAGAGAGAGGTCAGAGAGAGGTCAAAGAGAGAGGGTCAGAGAGAGAGGTCAGAGAGAGAGGTCAAAGAGAGAGGTCAAAGAGAGAGGTCAGAGAGAGGTCAGAGAGAGAGGTCAGAGAGAGGTCAAAGAGAAGTAAGATAGAGAGGTCAGAGAGAGGTCAAAGAGAAGTCAGAGAGAGAGGTCAGAGAGAGAGGGTGTCGTCTTGGTCCTACCGCACATTTGTACCTGCGTTGTTGGCCCCCTATGTGTTTCAGATTTTAAACCTGTCCCAATAATTTTTGCTGGGAATTTTCACTAGTGATAATATAAATATTTGTTAATATGGTCATGTGGCACCACCGTGAAGTTGCCGACTTATTTGCATTTGATGTGGAGCAAATCATTTGTGCTGTGTTTGGGCCATTTAAAAAATATTCCTGAGTTAAACGTCTTGGTTTATGGCATTACATGATTGGCAGACAGTGCTTATGGTTGTTTTCTCATTTGAACAAAAGATGTAGACTCAGCCAGCCCCAAGCCAGATACCGCGTATTGGGTTCGTGCTGAATATTCACACTAATGACCAGGAAAGTTCCGCTACGTAGGATTACTGCCTCCTTACATGCAGTTGTGTTATCATCTGTTCTGCCAAATGATCACGGTGCAGCAATTCTGTGCCTTAAATTGTGTGAAGCGAAAAGGTCAAACAATTTCATGGCTGCGTCACGTGACCATGTGAGCAAACATCTGTATCTCAGAAGCTAGTAGCACAAATGAAAATTGTAGCAGCAGAAACGACTGAAACCAGGGGTCAACTTCATGCAGCTCACATTTGGCCTTCTGGCTGACCCTTGGGTGAGACCCCCCCCCCCCCTTCGCAGGTGTAACCAGTCATCACCGTAGGTATCGCTGCTTACAGAGCTAGCTTGAGCTGTTAAAGAATCTAGTAAAATACATGCCAGGGCATCTTCTCTTGGGTCTGCTTACAGTAGCGTTCTTCCATCTGTCACTAAGTTGGCAGCGTCCTACTGAAGTGCATCTGAAGCAAGAAGATACTTAACAGTTTGCCAGTGGTAAAAGCAAAATGATTGTAATGTTGTCTAGAACGTTTCTAGGAATAACCTCGATGGAGCACTGTTACATGTTTTGATAGCAGTCATTGTGATCACACAGCCCCAGGCATCTTGGCTGACTACTTGAGTGACAGTAATATACCTGTTGTCACTCAGTGAGCCTTGTAACTGTACCTACAGTTCTGAAGCTATTGGTCTTAGCGCTGCTTCTTCACCAGAGCTCTCTTGTCGTCCTGTTACAGAAAACCAAAAGGGACGTCAACAACTTTGACCAAGACTTCACACGTGAGGATCCCGTGCTCACGCCCGTGGAGGAGGCCATCATCAAGCAGATCAATCAGGAGGAGTTTAAGGGTTTCTCCTATTTCGGGGAAGACACGCTGTCCTAATAACCCTGTCCTCCATCTACATTCCCTTGTGCTCCCTGTTACACTCTCCATACACATAGACTCATCCTCTGAGTCCCATTCTGGGGTCTAAACCCTTTCCTTCTGCACCCACCTAATTGGGCATGGATTTATATCTTTATTCTTTTACTCTCTCATTCCTAAGCTTCTCTCTGTATGCCTTCCCTTATTCTCCTTTCGGCCTGTCCGCATTTCACCCTTTCCCTTATTTAATGTGCTGTTGTAGAGATGCAGACCAAACATCGAAGAGAACTCCTCCTTCAGATCCTTTTCCTTGCGCCAAGCATCTCTGGACAAGCCGATCTCCCTTAGCTAGTTCTGTGCGGCGAGCAGAAGGGTTTAGTGTGACCTTTGAGACTGGTTTAAAACTCATAGAGAAATCTGTGGTAACTGAGAACTCCTGCAGTACAATGCCTTGTGCTGTAACCATCGTTTATTGAACGCCCTCACAAAACCCTGTGAAAGACTGAGACATCATAGACAATCAAACAATTGGAAAAGGTGATTCAAAAACAATGACGTAATAGCCACAGGGACGGAAAGGAGGACGAAGAGAGCACACAGAAGACATTGTCTGTCCCTTTCCAGTTTCCTTTTTATGCTCATACTGCATCATCACATAATTTCAGCATGGGACTGTTGTATGTCCTCTTCTTTTAGCTTGTAGCACGACCCTCTGTAGCTAAACAGGTTGGTGCTGCTGACCTTTCCGACTGTACTCCTCGATTCCCTCTTCAAGATCCAAATTCTTTTGTGCAATGTGTAACTGAGATGCACTATCTTAACCAAATTGTCAGTACCAGTGATTGTACTAAGGAAAACCTACTGCGTCACAGCATCAGAATTTGATATCATTGTGGAAAGCCCTTTTCTGAAGATCAAAATTTTGCAACACTTACAATAACGGTTAATGTACAGTACTTCAGACTGCCCTTTTGTGTGTCGGGGTAACTTTTGTGGACAATACGAGAAAGCTAAAAGCTCAACCGTTACCTACAGTAGATACGCTCACAGTGTTATCGTACTATTTCTAAATGTTCCTTATAGGATTTGTTTGGGTGTGGATGTACGTGTATTTGCTTGTATGTATGACTGTCCACCTGACATGATTTTGTTTTATTTTGTCAGTTATTTTTGTTGTGGTTTTTTATGATTTTACTGGATAGTCTTGTTGCTCAGATTTCGGAACTGCCGTCACGGTTCCCCGCTATGCAACAAGACAGATGATACAAGACTCACTATAGTGGGTGGCAAAGCCAGCACCTAACACCAGTGTCTTGCCCTCTGTACAGATAACACTTTGTATATAATTCTTGCTGCGAAGCCTGTGAAACTCTTTTCATTATAGAGGTGTCAACCACTGCATGGTCAGGCATATGATAGTGTTGTGTATTACTAGTCAATGAGATGAAAAAAGTTCAATGTGCAATACTCTGTGTCTAATGTGTTTGTTCAGTTTAAATTTTTGGTTTTGTCTTTTTCTTCTTCAGATTTTTGTGCTTTGGCTATTTTTCTTTAAAGCATGGCTTTCTGTAAAGCCTGATCCCTGCTGAAACCAACTTTATCCCTTCGGCTTATCGGTTTAGTGCTCATTCATTACCCAGCATAAACTGCATGTGGACTCTGAAGGGAGGAGGGGTGATGGGTGCGTTTTTGACTCCGCTATCAGGGCCTCTCGAAGGAAGTTTGTAGCACGTGGTCGAAGACTGGTCGAAATTAAGCACCAAATGTCGGATATTCAGAACCAAAAACCAGCTGTGACAAATTGAAATCATTTACAGAATAGTTCCCCAAAAACAACATAAAAATGCACAGCGAAATGATTGTAACCTGGTCCTTTGCATGATTTTGTATGATGTCATCTTTCCCTTCCATGTTTGGGCACCCAAGTAAGAACCGGAGCAGGGCCTCCCCTTCCATAACCAGCTGGTGCCCATACTAAAGGGATCTTCATTCTTATTGGCCAGAGGGACCACACGGACATGCATTGGTCACGTCTCATTGGCCCGAGGGACCAGAAGCGTAGACACTACCCTGCAAGTCCCTAAAAATATGAACTGTTGTGTCCCATAGCAACATAGTGGGAGTGTGTGGCGTATGGCCTGATGTGCGGTGTTTTTTGAGGTTACCTTTCACCAGGTAGGGGTAGGGGCTAGCACACAGATAGGTGAGTAATCATCTGTTTCTTGAGCTTCCTGTGTTTTCTGTGAAAGCCTTACATCCAGGCTAATCAGGCCTCACAGCCTCCCTCCTTACCTCCGATGGCCTATGTAGATACCGCTCCACATTTCATGGACATTAATAGACAGTGGATTTTTTTTTTTACAGATCCCGGTAGCATAAAGATAGTAGTTGTCATAGTGGTAGAAATTTGTTTTCTTAATGTTTTTTTTAAACATGGCGTTTCGGCGCGGTGTTTCTCATCTGGAAACTTACACAGCTGCTTTCCTGCTACGAGCAACATCACTGAGAGCTACCCCCCCCCCTTCCCGAGCTTATTGTGAATTCTCCAACTCGTACTTACCGTAACAGACAGCAAGAGCAGCAAGTTTGCCCCAGGCATCCTTGTTAGCTACTTATGAGACGACGTCATCACCCGTGCGTCTGCCTCACGCGCTCAGCTGTCAAGCCACTCTGTCTGTCTATACCACACACCAGTGTAGGCGTTTCCATGGGAACCCTCCCGCACGTGGACCCTTACTTCAGACTCTGTACTCTTTTTCCACTATATTCTTCCTCTGGCTGATGTACTTCACCTGACATTCAGATGTGTTTTTTCTTTTTGTAAATTCATTCCATCAACTCCTGGCCTCCAGCAACCACCACGTTTCATGCCAAAATGTCTTTCTGCTTCTTTTTATTATTTTTGTTTTTAAAAATAATATAAAAGTTTTAAAAAAACTATATAGGAAACACACTTTGGTCTGTTTTAAAGTCAACTGAATAAATATATTACAGCTGAAGAATTACCTCTTAAATTAAGTGCAAAAATGTGTCTGGCAGAATATTAAATAATTGTACATATAGTAGTATAATACATATAGGTAAAGGTCATGGGTATTATAATACTATATGTCTTATGTATACATTTAGCAAATTAATTTTTAATTTCTGTATTGTGAAGCTTTGTATGTACAGTATGGTTCGTTATGAAAATATTTTGAATTTTTTGCCATCCATTAGTGTTATCTCATTGTAAGCATTTTACTGTGTGCCAAATGTACTGTATTCAAAAGGATGTGAATGTGTATTGTTTGTTTTGGAAACCTATTAAATACTACGATGTCAAAATGAAGAAGCCTGGAGTGGCGTCATGGTGCATTATGGGTAACCCCGTGTCTGCACATTCACACACCACGGGGAGACTGTCGGCCTCTTTATCTGTGACCACGTGGGTGTCAACCAATGTAATGCAATGACTGAGAGGGCAAGAGTCCAAAGTCCTTGAGGTTCTTTGGTTTAGAGGTAAAGCAAATGTTGATACTGGGAAATCTGCCTTGTCCCCCGCCCCCCCCACCCCCCCAACAACATTTTCTGTCTGCACCATAGCACTGAAAGCGGATAAATTTTTCCAGAACAAAAAGATGTCCTCCACAGTGATTGCTGGGCCCTATCAAGGCAAAGTGGTTTTGCCATTTAACACTGTTACGATACTCTCAATGATTCAGCCTTAGGCTAAACTTTACTGATCATTATGACGCTGTTTAAATTTCCTCCATGACAGTTCTGCACACAAATCAAAAGCTACAAACACACAATAATACAGATTCACCTTGAATGCACACTGTTCTCTAAAGTGAGGTCTGCTCGACGGTATAGCAAGACTGTCACCAGTCTAAACAGTTTTTACCCCTCTGCAATGCACATGAAGAATGAAGAGCGATCATACTCTAGCTTCCATCAATAATTTCATATCTATTATTTAATATTTTTTGTATATATTCATGCTTCTGCAGTTCTTAGCTATTACATGTATGATGTGTCACAAGTGCATTTGTCTTGCGTCATTCAGTTCTTTTACATGTCAATGACAGAATGGAGCAAGTGAATTTTTCCATGTACTGATGTACAAAAATCAAATAGAGAACCCCGAATCCTTGAATTAATGATTCCTTATTAATCAAACCACCGTGGGACATGTGGACCCTGTGTGTTCCCTCAGGAAGGCCTCACCAAGTCATGTGACGAGGGAAGATGCCACGAAGCGATTGGTTGTTGGAGCTGACACAATGCACCTAGAAGAGAAGCGACCACACTGACCTACTTATTTCTTGTGACCTACATGTCTTGAAAGTCTTTCTGAGCAGGACAGGCAGAATCTCTCCAGAGAAAGTGGGGGGGGGGGGGCATTATCCCTTCACAGAGTAAATGACCCACTGAATCGAGATTATACAGCTCCGCTCGTTAAAATTAGCAAGTTTCCTTAGGCAAAGCAACATCCATAGATGAAGCTGAATTGTCGTCTCACAGTGAGTCTATGGAGGACAAAACTGACAAAAAACTATCAAACTTTTACTATGGAACCGAATTTGCGCATCTGTTTATTTCACTGAAATTGAATCAGGAGTTTTTCCTTAATTATGAATAATTTCACATAATAAATAAATCCTTCATAGAGTTTAGGCATAGCCTAGTGTGTCACCACGCAAGAACCATATGGATGGGTGCTTCTAAGTAACAGCTGGCCTAAGACCATAATGTATTAATGTCCCTTCATAAAAATAATGAAAGAAAAAAAAACAAGAGGAGTATCATCCTTTTGACGTTACATCAGTCCACATGAAAGCGGGGACTTCCAGGAATATGTGATTGCATGTTCTGTTAATGCTGCCGTCTGCAGATGAAAGCAGAGAGGAGCTGTACCTCAGCTCTGTTGAGTTCAATTAGCCATTAGAGGGAAGAGCAGAACAGACAGAGGGAGGGGAGTACATGGTGTTTTGGAACACAAACACACATACAGTACACGCGCACTCACGGTCACTGTGTATATAACGTTTGGTTCTATAATTATACGTTAATTACATCTGTGTAGCTTAGGTTTTAGTCGTGCACTACTCGTTAATTTTTTTAAGTGATTTCACTACTCTAAACTGGGGAGAAGGGAATGAGAAAATAACACATGAAAACATTAAGCTTGAACTGAAAACCATTTTAAAATTTCGATGCTGTCACTGTGTCCTTTAAGGTGAAAATGTAGGGAGTTAATAAAGAATAATCAACTCGTTTTAAATATCTTAAGCCAGCGCAGTTTATAGGAGACATGATGAAGTTGGAATTTGAAGTGTTGCACGTTTACTGTGTAGGACACTGGAGGGATATTTAAAAACGATCACTCGGGCTGTTTAAAACGTTAAAGGACACTGTCCAGAGCAGATAATTCCACCGTCTGCATGTGCTTCCTAATTAAAATGAAAACGTGACTGAAAGGTAGGAGGCTTCACATGTTAAAAAATAGCCACAATTCTTAAAATTAAAACGCATTTTTGACCTTTTTAAAACACCCTATGGAAATGCACTCAATTGTCCTACAACAGGAAAGTAATTGGCTGTTCCTATTTATCGTGCCTGTAGAGTTGACAACAATTACCGGCAGAAGTTATAATTCCTACTTCCTTGCAATGTTTTCGGTGCCAGCAAAGTAAAAGTGAAATCGAGCGACTCCGCGACCCAGATCGTTGAACGCTGACAGCAAATAAGTTCACCTGCCTGGAGACCCGCCCCAGCAGGACCTGAGTGAGCCGCCCGGGAACGAAGATGGAACCGACTGGCTGGGGAGAGCAGATCTCGGGTGCGGGAGTGGGCGGGTCCTCACGGGGATCTCGCCAATCACGGAGCCGAGATTGATTGAGCCGCTGTCACCGAGCCAGCTGAGCTCAGGGAAGACTGGTCAGGGACGTGGGCTGGAACTTTCCCAGATTAGCTGCGCAGTGAAAGAAACTTTGACAGGGGATTAGAAATCAACGAAGTTAAATCGTACGGGATATACTTCAGATTTCCCATCACAAAACAGGACAGAGGCTGTACAATCCTCAGCAGTGTTCTGAGACTGTATAGCCTAACCTACGAATTAAAGGACTCTCCTTTGGTTATGAAATGGACTTTAAGGGGGATCAAATAAATTAAAAAAAAATATATATATATATCGTCAATAAGTTTTATTTAATTTGTTTCTCGCTTATTGCGTATAACGCGTCTTTTCCTATCTGTATAACTTTCCGAAAGCACTTGGACTTCGTGGAGGACATCCGAGGAATAGCTAAAAGGACATTGGCCACATAAGAAAAAACCATGACCGCCGAAAAGGAAAAAAAGAGGTAGGGTTCATGTTATTAAATAGCTTTTGCTTGTTTGCATTAGCGTAAATGGAAATACAGCTTTTATAATGAAATTGATTTTCTAGCGCGAGTAAGTGAAATGCGTTTGCTCAGCGGTTATATCCGCGCTTGATGTCGATCCTTTCTTGCGCTTCCATGTTATCGTCAATGAGAAATAAGAACCTGTTGCGCGTTTCTAAGTATAACTCTTAGAGGACGACCAATTGTGCACCCTGTGTACAGTATATCATACTGTAACTGTGTCCCATACTAGCGATTTTTGTAAATGAAGGTTTAATTAGAAATCCAATGGATTTTTTTAGAGCGGTTATATAAACGTTTAGTTCTACTATGCTTTGAGGATTCACCTACATACTGTTATTTAATTTATTTTTATTATCTTCGCCTGATTGCTTAAATACAGTTTTTGATAAGAAAACGATTGCTGTAATCCTAATGCTCATCCTTGGAAACTGTACAGAATACGCCGTTCTCCTTAATTATACAACCAAATAATAGGTACATTTCTGCAGACGCTTAATTAAACATATCTCTGCCTGCCTCTGTCTTTTTATTATGTTGAATTTCGTTTGAATATTCTTTTTATATGTAAAATAACATGCTGTTAAAGCCGTGTTCTTCATCTTGCCATGTATCATTAGTAGTGTGAAGTTAGATTAACATGGCTACACCAAATAATTTACTTATTAGACATCTTAATAATTTACTTTGCTTATAACTCAAAACAGTTTTACTAATAATAATTAACTAATTATGATGACACCAATAGAGAATATTTACTATGTGCTTGCCTGACGCTAAGTAATACCACAGTATATGCCTGTAACGCCTACATGTGGAGAAAGTCCGCCGTAAATAAAATTTATTCTAAAATCATTTTCATGAGCAGCTAACCTGTTCACGGTAAAGCATTGTCGTTCTTGAAAAGCACTCTTTTGAGTTTGCATTGACGTTTGTAGTGATAAAACATGTTTATTTCCACGTGCGATGGGATTCATTTAAATTACTTAGAACTCTGAGTGGAAGCAAAATTTATTTGCATAAATAGGTGATAAAAGGGTTTAAGCGATTTGAGAAGCAGAGCAACAAACCGGTGTACCTGTAAGATTTTTGTTAATTCAGTTTTTTTTTGCCATTATAGTGAGAAAATAAGAAAATTAGAAAGACAGCTGAACAGTGTAGTCGTGGTTATGTTTCAGATTGAGGGTGGAAATGCAGCCCCCTGCCTGCGCACCTAACTGGTGAAGGCCCTCCGGGTGCAGTCACAGCACAAAGGGTATGCCAACCCCAGGCAAAACTCTTCATGTATAAGCTCAACAAAAATTAAACAATAATATCTTGTTGTCTGGTGAATCAAGTTGGCAGGTTGGAGGTGGGGTGATGTCCCACAGGTGGTGAAAAATGCAGATGCAGACTATTTGCATGAGTCTCCATTTCCAGTTCTAGTTAGACCTCATGCCATTGCCCGTGTCTCCGGTACCTGTACAGATTTGTTTGCTAAATCGGTTGGTAACAAAATGTGCTTTAGAGATATTAGATGCACCATTTCCCAGATGAACAGCAAAGGATATATGACAAACCAAAGCTAGATCTACCCAGCCCACTGATTAGTCCTTATTAGTGAACTTGTAAGTACTTTAACAGATGCAAAATATATAGATAGATAAATAAATAAACAAACAAGGTACTTAAAACATTGGCAGACCAGGTGTGTATTGGCTGAGCGGATCTGTTAATGTTTAGGCTCTGGCTTAGGCTTGTGCCCTCTGGTTAATATGGCACACATGCAAAAAAAGGTCTGCTATCTAAGAGAATACCCAGAATCGTTTTGGTGGCGGGTGCCAAATGCGTCGATCTGGAACGATACTGTATTGTGAGTTACCACTAGGGGGTGTTACTAGGGGCTGGGGCTGCCTTGATCCCGGGTGGGGTTAGGGTGCCTCTGTACCCCTGTTACATAGCTGTAACAACTTGTGTTGACTTGTCTGGGTTTTAAGTATTACTTACCTAATACTCATATTTCATTGGATAATTTAATTCAAACTAGCCTTACAGTGTTTTGAGTATCATATGCTTGTCATTTTTGTTATTCTCTGATTTTTCGACTGTATTAAGCTTAATGGTTGGGGGGGGCTGAAGGTATCACCAGGTCCCTTGTGAAACTCCTCCTTTGCTCCATTTGTCATGTTCTGTGTTCATTTCTGTGCCAGTTTGTGTAAAAAGCTGAGACTCCATCCTTTTGGAGGAGAGCCTTTTGATAATCTCAGTCCAAGGTGTTTTCTCCGGGGTTAAATGTATGCTTTGAACTGAGAGTGAGTAACTGGCGCTCTTCCACCCTGAAAAGGGCACAGATGCCATGCTTCCCGTGCCTTCAGAGCAGCCTGCGGGAGCCGCGACAGGCGAGCGACATTCCCTGCTGTCGTCCCGCGGTCAGGCAGGTCCTTACCTGTCTAACCCCGACTCCTGCACTCAGCTGACTGATGTCATTGTTTACATTTTCAGCCAGTAAAAAGCATCAACCCCAAATTTGTCATCCTCGCCTCAGTGGACCGTGATTCCATTCCACGGCTAAATTAGAAACGGCTTCTTATAAAAGAGGTCATAGGTCAGTTTTTTTTCTTTTTTATTTTTAAACTGTTTTTGTTCGCAAGGCAGAAGACAAGAGATATTGGGACAGGAGCTTCACTGAGTGGGGGGGGGGGTGACAAGGGTACGATTAAATTTTTAATTTAAATCTGTGTTGTTACCATTGCTGGTTTCATGGCGATAAAGACATTTGTTCAAAGTCCTGCCCTGACTCTCTCTCGTTACGTCACCTCTTGCTGTCTAATGCTCCCTTCTTCGGTCTGTTCATTGCTCTTAGAGACCGAGTCATTTGTGAGAAAAAAAAGCCCAGTGTCCCCAGCCTTGTTAACTCAGCAATTCTGCCAGTGTTTGCAGAGCGGAGAGCTGGCTCCACTCCCACCTCGTCGTGCCAGTTGTGCTGAACGGCTGCTCATGCCGGTCGGCCCGACTCAAGTGTATGGAAATGACATCCGTAAAATGCATCCCATCCAACATTATGATCCTTTAAAAAAAAACGTCCCATTTCCACTGCTGATATGACAGACGCTGAGTCTGCTGATGAGGACATTTGGCTGCTTGATTATCCTGGCAGCCGGCTGACACCTGAACCTGTCCCTAATATAACAGTGGCTGCACACGGCCCCTCTCCAGCAGTAGATGTCACAAAATGAGCAGACGTTTAGGCACAGCCGAACACCGGCGGTTTTAGCAGCAGGTGAGCAGTTAGGAGAGGCAGAGAGCAATAGGTTAGCCCAGATCCAAAGAGGACACGGTAAAAGCCACCAGGAAAAGGCATGAGAGGCAGCAGCTGTAAGAATGTGTGGAGCGTACAGGAGTCACTTGGCTGCAGCCTCTCAGTCAGGGAAAGCAAAGTTCAGCCATTATATGCCTGATAAACCGACATGCTGGATCCTGCCTTTCTGGTTTTCCCTCCTCTCTCGAGAACTTTCCCGCGGCCCGTCTATCGCTTGCCTTCGGCGGCAGCCACTGAGCGGTCAGCAGCTCAGGAGCCATTTCTCGTGTGGGTATCGTGCCTGCTAGAGTGCATTGTGGGAGTTTATGGGGAGGGCAAAGGGGGAGTACGAGTGGCCATTTCTTCTGGCCAGCTGTTTGACGTCTCTGTATTAAAGAATCCAGTTTATTGTGACAAGTTCTCAGGAGAGGCATGAATGTGGGCTTCTGTGGTCCCCGGCATGTTTCTGGGTCTGGGAACATTTTCATCCCCCCCCCCAGTGTTCTCCTCTCTCTCTCTTGCTCCCTATGTGTGGGGTATTTAGCTTGGCCTGAGTAGGGGCCTGGTTCCTCAGAGACCAAGCCGGAACTCTCTCCTTATCCTCGCCAGTTTCCACCTCTGTCCTTGTCCCCCTCCAAGAATGTCTCCCTGCACTTCCTCCCTCCTGCTATCACCATGGCAAACTTTGTGTCGGCCCAGGATCTCTGGTGTTAAAGCCCCCCCACCCCCCAACCCTGGGGGGGCACCAGCCCAATCCCATCCTTGGGGGAATGCCTGATTCTGCTTCACTTACCCTAAAACCAAGGCGTTGTCCATGTTTCCCGCGACCCTGAGAGGTAACGGCAAACATACCTAAACCAATGGTCAATGCTAAAATAAATCCACATTCTTCAAAAGATTTAAATTCTTTCCAGTTTAGACAAAGGTTTTAAAAGTCAAGCTGCTAACCGATAAAATCATATTCTTTCGCCCCTGAAGACTGATTTTTCCCTGTTCTAAATAAGTAATTGTCCTCCTCATATTTTTGTGCACAATTGTCTCTTTTCTGGAAGCGATTTCCGCACTGATCTTTCCTTCTTCGTTATGATCAGACTGAACAGAGAGAACTAACACAGTGGGCAGATATTTGCATTTATACTCAGGACTCTTTGAAAGGTCAGCCTGTGTGAAGCACAAAAATGTGAAAACAGCGTATCTTTATTCATGGTCAGTGGAAATGCTTTGGTGTGCGCAAGTGTTATCGCTCCAGTCTGGAGGCTCGATCTTTCTGTCCCTGCCTTGCCTCGGTCCTTGAGCCAAGCTCCTGTTTTATAATCTGTGCCCAGGTGGCACTGGCTGACAGCGGGCTGCCACCCGCGGGCCCCAGGAGCGGCGTGCGCTCCGCCGCTTCTCGTTTCTCTCATAATCATTCCAAGGTGCAGGTCTCCTGGTCATTGTGATTATGTGGTTTTGGCAGCCTTCGTCCTTGGGGCTGCGGTGTTTCTGAGCCGCTCCTTAGTCACTCGAGGACGTGGCCCAGAGCTTTGGCTGGAATGGATCAAATGGAACGACGGTGACAGGGAAGGAAGAGGTGAGAGTTGAAGTGTGAGCATGAGAGAAGAGGGGTGGGCAGGACGTTTTGATGCTAGGCAGTAGGGGAGAAGGGCCCAGAAAGTCTGACTCATTGTGCGCGGGCACTTCGGATGCTTTCCTGCCGTGCCGCACAGTCCATGGCACTTATTGGGTCACATGGTACACCTGGGCTATTTCTGCAGCAGTCAGTAACATCTGTGCAAGCACATCGGATGCTGGCATGGCAACAGGGGCTTTTCGTGGAAACTGACACCGTCCCACCCTGACGTCTAGCAGTGCCCGCTGCATCAGATTAAATCCTTGGGCTGGTGTGCATGTGTGAGGCAACATCCCCCTCCCTCCTGTCCCCGCCTCACCCGTCATCAGGACGTCCTTGTCTGACCGGCACGGCTGCCATCTGAAGCTAGCGGCGCTCTGGTCATGGTGCGATCATGGGCGGTTGCACGCTTACTGAACGCCGCGGTTTCCGTAGCGCCAGGGTTGATGTTTAGCGGATGTTAGGGAACAGCGTATCAGAAGCACAAGACTCCTCCCCCCCCCCCCCCCCCCCCACCGCGCGGCAGTCTGAGAATGGCCCGTTCACACTGTTTGTTTGGCTGTGCTGGAACATGCTGTTCCACTGCACCAGACATTAGTGGGTTATTGTTCGCTGTTTGTGTGCAGCGAGACACTGAAATGACAGGAAGACGGGCTGGAGCTGCACAGGGGAGGAAATGGAGCAATGGCTCTGCTCGATTCTGAAACTCCTTGCTGTCTAACAGTTGGTTGTCATGATTAAATATGTGTTCAGTGTGTTACACTTTAAGTGTCTAAGAGAAAACACCAGAAGGTTTTACGCCTAAACCTACACTAATCCTAAATCCTATTGCAAATTCATGAGTCCAGTGTACAAATACATAGAATTTATTGTGTATAAATGTAAGACTCCTTTATTTAATATTTTTCAGAAAGTACTTTGTATTTACGTACAATCTAATGCAATCTTAGAGGTTCCTACACTGGCCAGTTGGAAAGTGTTCTTACATGATACTGTAGCATCGTGGGATGTTATTTGTGTGGGGCCATTTCCCATAATCCTCGACTTGTCCAAAAGGAGCTGCACACACGCTCCTGCTTGCTGAGTACATTCATTGCCTTTGACATTCTGCTTCCCCAGATCATTCATTCGAAGGGCTCAGTGCAGAGTTCGGGTCTCTTCTGATGTCTGTACTGATGTCAGTGGAAACCTCAGCGGCTCTTCATCAATCTTCTGCAGCCCGCCTGCTAAAATGTCAGACTGGCGCACGGCACGTTGCCCGCGGGCCGGGTGGCAGACGGGTGGGAGTGAGAGTGACGGCAACAGGGCCGCCAGCAGTGTACACCCTGCTAGGCTGAAACCGGAGCCGAGAGGTCTGCAGAGGCCCAGTGGCCGGAGACGGAGCCATTTGCAAAGGGGGGGGGGGGGGGGGTCAGGGGTGAAAAGACCACAGTCTAGTCATGTGACCCATAACTTATGGTTGGCTCAGCGTGCATATTTTAGAAATGGTGGCCGTAATGATAAAATGTTTGTTCTTCTCCGTGTGCAGGTGCCTTTCTGTTTGCTTTGTGCGGTCAACCCCCCGGCCCACATCCCCTAATTTAATTTAGTTCAGGATGGCTGCTTATTGTGTTTCCTGTGTAGCTCTCATCATGGGACCGCACCCAGGTCCCGGGGGCATGCGGGAAGGCTCCCTCCAGGTGATTGGCACATTTAATCAGGAAACACTGGATGAGAGAACATTCTGGCAAGAAGTTGTTGAGTCCAGGTGAAGGCGGCCCCACAGTACTGAGGCTGTAGCGCCACTCTGATTTGCATCTCCCTCTTGAAAAATAATTTTCACGTATGAAAACAGAATTGGCCATCGATGAATCAGTCCGTTACACATATATGCGGTACTTTTATGGTCTTTCTCGTAAAGTCACAGACTGCCAGGCTCTTGTTTCTTTCAGACTCCCCCTTCAGTGCGATAACATCAAGGTAATAAATTCGCATTCAACAAAAAGGATCATTTAGGACAAATTGCCAGATCAGTTATGGCCCTATTTACTCCATCCCAACATGTGTGATTACATGTGAACATGCTGGCAGGGAGCAGAGAGCAAACCGTCATTGATACCAAGTAATGACCTTTCAACGTTTCTACAGCACATTTTCTCTGCCGTAACTCATCCCCAATTTGCCTCGTGTTTGTTTAGGGGAACCCAAAAGCGATCATATAATTTCTGACAATTTCTCTGAGGGCTATTTTCGTGTCCCTGATGCCTCGTCCAGAGAAAACAGATTTAGTGAGTAATGGTTTCTCCTCAACTTTGGTGGAGACGTTGAAGAGATATTCAGAGAACGGCAGGTAACTGCACACCGGAGTCCAGGAAAAACCCATAAGGAAAGGTCTTCCCAGACAGCTCTAAGTCAGACATCTCTCTCTTTTTATCACTGCCAAGATTTGCAGTTCAGGGTATCACTATCTACAGCTGGAGTCTTCCTATAAAGTGGAACTGAGCTCACGAAGGAGCAGATGAGTTATTTCACGCAGGTTGGTACTTAGCTTGGTGAACTTTAATCTGCCTGAGCTGCAGTCATGGAAGATTCCAGAGTGTCTTAGCAGATGTGCTGCTGTAGGATCACGCTGCTGTAGAATGTCAGATGCTACATTGTACATCCAGACTGGAAACCAGAAATTTAGAAACCATGTATTTCTGAGACACAAGTTTTCATCCATTCATTTATGAAATAAAACTGTGCAACTGCCTCTTTTAATATGTGAATAATGAAGAGGTTGGTTATGCAAGTGTTTATTGGGGTAAGATATCTTCTCTTATCAGAAAGATGTTTTAACACCATAAGGCAGTTGTGCAACGGCTAAGCCTCTCTCCCTTTCGTCGGAGCTTTTAAGAGGTTGATAGGTTGCAAATGTCTATTGAATGAAACCCAGATTAGATTTGTGTTTGGCCAAAATTTGAGGTTTAAAAGGATTCGATTTGAGCTATGCCGTCTGTGCAGAAGGTCGGCCAGCGGCTCCGTCGTCCCTCTCGCGTGGACGGCCAGCGTAATGGAGCGTGGCTGCTGGTTCTCCACCTTTAGTCCCTCTCCGTGCCCTTTGATGCTTCTCCACTGAGCCAGCTCTGCATATCCCTGGTACTGATGGCACCTGCTGGATCAATGCGGATTTATGCTTGCCAATACAAATTAATTCTGTTTCACCTTACTAATCCGATAATTCCTGGAAGATTATTAAAAATGACTTTATAATTTGTCTAATAAAGAGGACCCTGGCTAAATTCACCCGTTGATCAATAAGCAGTTTCCTTTAATTTTGAGATGCATGAACATCTTACCAGATGCAATTTTTTCATTGGTATTTTAGAAACCACTTCTTCACTCCATCTAGGCCGACGCGCCTAAGAGTGGGCTACTTATCCACCGTTCCTGTTTTTAGTTAAGTCACAGATTCTCTCCAGGTGACTCTTATGAGTCTCTGCACCTTCTGTAGATGTATTTGCCTGGACATGTGTTTGATGTCCAGTAAATGACGCAGTTGGAGTCAAGGAGTGACAGCTGACTGAACGATTCGGAAAGTCTGTGACCTTCAAGATAAATTGCCTGGCACAATTAATAAAGTGAATAGTTAAAACGTTCAAAATTAACTAAATCTGCCCATTACATTAGTCATCCTTCTGATGACAATTTGGTTGAGCCTCCTGGAGACTCTTGCTCATGGAGAAACTTACATGTTGTTTTATTTTTTTCTCTGCCGTGCGAAAGTTTGTTAGTGTTTGTCGAGTGGGCGTTGAGCTATGAGGTGAGTTTTTGGTGACTGTGTTTGTGTTTGCATATGTATGTTTTTTAAACTCCTTCGTCAGCTCCTGTGGCGTCTGTTGGGTCGATGCCTCAGAGCCACTGCGACTCAGAGACCCTGCAAGAGCACTGTGCCTCAAATTCTTCTCCCAGGCCAGAGCCCTATAGCCCCAGAGCTGTCCAGACTGGATTTTTGGAATGCTGGAGGCTGGCTTGCTCTCACAAGCTGCACAGGTGCTCAATACCACCCATGGCCCCATTGCGACCCAGGCCTGGGCGGATCGCACAGCCACACCCACCCTGCTTAGGGACCCAGCCAGCAGTGCACCGTGGGGATTGCAAAGTTTTGGCGGTGATATCACATATTAATTTTTCCATCTGAAAAAGCGCATTTTGCGTTGCTTTGGGTACTTTTTTTAAGGTACTTGTAAGGTTCTTTTCCTGATATACAAATGAAATAGTATTTCGTGCAGCTAAAACAGAGAACTGAACTGTCATTTTACCTGCTATACGTCCTTCATCAGTAGGCACTTCTATGCTGACTTGTTTAGGAATTCCGTGAGCAGCAGAACCCACACACTTTGCACATCATTTGGGCTTCCATATTTCCATATCACCTCAGGATATAAAAGCCTTCCCACTTCCTGCTCTGCCATACCATGATTCATGTCTCTGTAACCTTGTCGTCGTTCTCCTTGTCCCAAAAATCCTTGATGCTCTGAAAGAGTAAATAACAGGGTGAAGACAGAAAACCTTTACAGGATATTGCATCAAAAATTGCTACAAGATGCCGTAAAGAAAATTGTAATACAACGACAAAAAGCACTATGTGGAGTCATTTATCATCGCAGCAAACACACATAACAGCATACGGAATTCCTCTTTAGCAGAATTCCCCTTTTCCAGAGTAGAATCTTGATCTTTGCTCACAGCTAACAGATGGACTTTGAATCCCTTTATGGGTTGGAAGGGCACCCCTCTGCAGCACCCCTCTGCAGCAGTATTGGGACAGAGTTTAGCTCTGGACCGTGATCAGTGGGTAATTGATACCCATAACTCTATATATACACTCTAGATTTATGTGAAAAGATGAGCTAAACTGGGAATAAACACGGACTGATTCTGACTCTCATCTTCTTAGTTCTTCTGTGTGAAAGTTTTGAATTGCATCTCCTTAGAATGGAGCAGGTTGAACCAGAGAAAGCTTTGGTGCTCAAATGCCTGCAAAGCCTCAGAGATGGAGGTCTGGTCTGGACCAAGCAACAGTGGAAAGCAAAGGCCAGCAATCCAGCTGACGGTAAAATGGGAGAAGCTTCCAGGGTGAGCTGTCACTCAGAGCTGACGTGCTTCACCGTTCAAGGTCGCAGTAGCATTCTCTCTGTAGGAAAAAGGTCCAAGAGGAGCCTTGCTAACAGGGCTGTAGGACGGGGGCTTATTTTTGGTCGGGTGGTGCAGGACAGCCGACCTTTCAAGGTGTCACACGGCAGAACAGTTTTTATCATTTGACACGTTGCCCTGAATGTATCATGGTTAATGAGGCAGAACTGTGGCTACACACGGGAGCACGGATTTGCCTGGGTTTTTCATGACTATTTCTATTAAATTGTTTGTTTGCATTTCTTTGTGTGTGTGATTAGAGCGGTAATGCAAATATACACATATTATTCCACTTGCTGACAAAGAACCAAACCATCCAGGTGTAATCTTAGGTGAGATCGCAGAGATCAGCTGATATGTTGTTCTTTGGGTCAAATGTCAAAATTCAGTGGTTTCCGCCATGTTCAAATATCTGATATGCGGGAGCCTGGCTGCTTCAAGGCAGTCATGTGCGTTATATGTGACATCCAGGGACTAATCTTGCTTGTCAACCTCACATAGTTCACATTTCTTTGTGACGTGTTGACATGGTCCATTATCCTGCAGAATAGTTCAGATTTTCAACACAGGTTCACTGAAGTGACCAAGTTCAGGATGAACCAGTGCTATTTATGGGAAGTGCTCCTACCGTTCAAAAGACATACCGGCTTTCAAAAGGAGGAAATGCGTACAGTCACTGTGACGATAGTGGCACTGATAATCATAATGCATATCCACCAGGAGGCTGTCACAGGGCCATTGCCTGACTAGGGTTTGGAAAGCTGGGTCTTAGTGTTTTTTTAAATGCAATTCAAAGAGATTTGTCATGTAGATTGTTAAAGACACTCTAATGCAGGTGTGTTGATACAGGACTTCAGGATTAAAATAGGTGGGACCTGCTATTTAAGTGCCCCCTTGCTGTCCCATGCACCCCCCCCCCCCATACCCCAAAGATTTCTGCTGTGTGCTGTAGATCGCTTTGATATATGGATATATTGCAGGTTATATACAATAGGAGGAAACACCAACCCGCTTTTGCCCTGATGAAGTCTCGAGGGAGAGTCATCAACACCACTAAGCTGCTGTTGTCGTGGAAGTGGTTGTCATGGCTGATTTCTGGGCTTATAATAAGTCCATCATCACACACAGCATCTTGCTAGGAGAGCTCAAGGTCATTGAGGCCCAGGTTTGAAGTCTTAGGAAGCTTCATTTGCAGGCTTAACCTGGGTGCAGCTGCCATACCTACAAATAGCATGAGCTTCTGTTATATCTGCCACCAAGGACCATCCTTTACCCCGAATGTTTTTTTTTCAAAGCATGAGCACTTTGCAGTTTTCTTGGGAAATTTTGGTAACACATTTTAATGTAACTTGCAATGCAACTGGCCTTGGTAACACTGTTGGTCTCATTGCCTCTGCTGGCTTGTCTGGATCTAACGGCATATCTGAGCCATTGGCACAGGTTCCCATTTCCACCTGTGATTAGAAAGAGCAATGGGGAGCAGGGCGGCCCTGGGCACCAGGAGGAGTGTGAAGGGCGTGGGTTTGAGACCCGACAAGCTGACCCAAATGCACGGTGCCTATTGTTTCATATCCTCCAACTTCCAGGGGGGCCTCAAGGCAACAATGGGATTGTCAGTGGAACAATGAGTCAGGGAGCCAGGGGCGGGCTGACCCCCCCATCTCAACTTGTCGTGGCGCCTCAAGGAGGCTCCCAGTTCCTCCTGCTGCCCTCCACCTGCCGCATTACAACGGACTGCTATCCACATCCAGGCACCCAGGCTTGGCACCACTCTGAGGCCCTGCTGACACAGAAGACAGTGGGTCATGTGACTGGTAAATAAGGCATCATCAGCACCATCTAGGTCGCACAGGCGGCCCAGTCCAGATTATAATTTGGAGATTTTGAAAGTCTGTAAATCTTTGCCCCATCTCTGGGGGGGGGGGGGTTGCATCTTTATCTGTCCTCATTGATGGACGTTTTACTGTCAGATGTAGAGAACTAGTGAGCACTGCCATGAAGGGTCCCACATCCTGTTAGTCCCAAGACTGTCCTGATCCGACACTTACAGATAAATCCCGCTCCTTCCTTTCCCGCAAGCAAGAATTAGCAGAGGGAAAGATAATCGTCGTTGACAATTCATATTTAGCCCTGGTTCTCCTTGAGACATTGTTTTTGTCTTAAGCGGCCTCCATGGAAACGCACAGAATACCTATTTATTTTCTCAAAAATAGAATGAAAGGAAGGGGGGGTTTGATATCGTTGCCAAATATGCAGCCCTATTGTGAAGAGGTGATCAGGACACTTTCTGCCCTTGCCTTGGCACAGAGCCAGTTGCCCCCCCCCGTGGTAAGTGCTGCATGTTTAGCGTACAGCAAACCAAATCTAAAATGCCCTGACCTTAACCCCCCCCCCCACACACACACACATTCCAAATTCCCACCCGTCCTGTCCCAGTTGCGTATTTTGCCCTTCCCTTTTGACAGTCACGACGGGCCCTGAGTTTTCATTCTTATGAATCGCATTGTATTTTGTGGTATCCATGGCGGCACTGCAGACGTGTGCTTTGCCACGGTCTCTGCGGCAACCTTCCTCTGCCCGCCGTCAGCACTGGCATGGGGTTGGCCAGAGAGCAGGGGAAGCTCCGTGCTTTCCAAAGCACGCCGGCGGCACGTGCCGCTCTCGCTGCGTTCGCTGCCGTGGGCATGTGGTGCTGCGGTGCGCCACAGGGACGGGCGCATAGAGTTCACCCGGTCCTCTGCCACGCGCCGTGCCCCTTCGCCTCACCCGCAGACCACAGCCCTGGGAGACCTGAGCGGAAGTTGTCAGATAGAGCTGTGCTCTCTCACTCTGCTTTGGCCAGAACTCCACTACGCTGTTACTCAGCGCTGCAAAGGGCCTTGTACTTATATCTAAATGGACTTTTTCTTTGTCTTGAAGCCTTTCATCATATGGACTGAGGATCGAGGTTCAATACCCATGATATCACATCACTCCTTATACCTAATTGTTATTAATTCCTCTGCCACTCTTTAACACTTTAAGCACTGGAAAGCTGACAGGCGTTAGTTTCTTTGAGTTTTGTGAAATCCAGGATGCGTGACCCTTAAGTGTCGGCCCTGTTATGGAATGTCAGCCTTAATGCTTACACAATGATCCACTTAAGTCCTACTCTTTCTCTCCGGGGGAGGGGGTGGAGGAGTGACTGGTGTCTTACCGGAAATATGCAGCTAAAGTTGTCATGTGATTTCTGGCAACTTGTCCCCATTCAAAAGACTCACTTATGAATTATATATGAATTATTCCCTATAACAAGCAACCAGAGTCTTTTCATTAGTCAAGAATTTTTCTCAGATTTTGAAGAGCTAATGATGAAACACAGTATTCATCTTGATTTCCATGGCTACCATGGAAGGGTCCACACAGCATGCATGGAAGTAATATGCATAAGTTATAGTATTTTAATCAGAGAGTTATGCAACTGAGATTGGGCTTCCTTACCCATCACTCAGTTGGGGAATGGAGCCTCTGGCGTGACCACGACTGCTCTGTTTTTGATTGCTAGCAGCCCAGCATTGTGATTGGTAGATGCCCCTCGTAGGAGTGTGTCAGGGAGGCGGAGTTTGGCCGTTATTGACCAGCCTTATGCCAGAGGACGGTCATTGGCTGATTGGTGTCATTTTGCAGCTGTGGGGTGGCAGTAACGGAGCCTGACCTTGTCGGGTGAAAGACTGTAATCCAATCATGTACCTGCCAGACACCCTGTTTGTCTTTCTGTTTGTCTAAAGCCTTGGAAAGAGCAGCTCCGAGTAATGTGTTTACCACACCAGGTACACATGTGCGTGTGTGTGTGTGTGTGTGTGTGTGTGTGCGTGTGTGTGTGAGCGAGTATACCTATCCTTATGGAGACACAATGTCCCCATAACGTGATACTCTATTTTATAAAAATCGGTGACTGCTATGAAAAAACTAAAAATACTTGTATTTTGTTTGGTTACTTATGGTTATGGTTAGGGCTGGGGTTAAGGTTGTCATAGTTAGTGTTAGCATTTTTCCTATAGATGTGAATGAGTGGGCCCCATAAGGATAGGTATACCCTACATGTGCGCGTGTGTCCATGTGTGTGTGTGTGTGTGTGTATGTGTGTGTGTGAAAGAGCTGCCCTTTGTTGGGTCTCTAGTCAGGCAGCCAGTTGATGACACTGAGGTTCTCTGACTGATAAAGGGGTGAGATTCCATCCCCCATCACGTCTTACACAGTAAAGGCTGAACCGATTGAGACAGTTTCACCTGTTCGTTGGCAGCTTAATTGGTGGACAGACGTGAGGAACAGACCACTTTATCAAGCAAACCTTTGTTGGTGATGTGGGCCTATGTGGTAGATGTAAATATCAAACCTTGTGTGTGTTTGGATTTCGCCCGCGCTCATCTTCTTTCCATGCATGTGAGACTCAAAGCTGAGGCAGATAGAGAGATAGGAGAAGAGAGACTTATTCATTGATAGCCCCAGATGGCCAGATCTACACAAGGCTTGCTCAGAAGAGAGGTGTTTTAAAGAGACAGAGGAAGGGCCAGCAGACAGAAAAGAACCAGCGAAAAGACTGCAGAAGGCAAAAAACTGAAACCAAACCTTTAAGAAAACCAGAAAACAGAGATTGTGAAACTTGGAAAAATGAAAGACATTATCCTGATGCGTGTGCGGTAACATGAGAAAAGAAATCAATTTAAAAACGCCTTATACAACCATATAGCAATTACCACCTCTTGAGAAATTAAATAAAAATAAAATTGGTTTTGAGATTACAATTTTATCAAATATTGGCCACCAGGTGTTGCTGAGCTCCTTACAGACAAATAGCGTGTTTTTAAACAAAACCGAGACAAACCGACAAACTCGGAAAATACAGATGAATCAGAACAATAATCTGTGGATTCGTTTTTTTTTTTCAGCATAATGGCTGGCAGAAAACTGACCTTGCTTATTGAACAAATTATTTTAAGGTGAACATACTAAAAGCACTAATAAACATTTTGAAGCATATAAACTGCAAATATTTTTCTGCTCGCCCTTCTTTTTTGTCAAAAAAAGGAATCCGACTCCGGCCCACCATATGCCGTAAAACCGGAAATACTGAAAAATTGGGGATTATTCTTATGATGATGGAAAAAGAAACTGCCTCTGATCTCCTTGACAGAGCAGCGTAAGTCTGTCTGAGCCACACGCTACATGCAAGATAGGAGAGAGTGTTACTGGTTATGCTTTTACTGTCATATGTGGAAGAGTAACTTTGATATAAGTAGGAGCCAAGTGTTTCTAATTAACCACTAAGAGGACATGGGAAGACGGCAGCCCTACTGTGCATGCGGGCACCCCGGGTGTTTCCGTGGAGACCGTGCCCGGCGCTGACCTGTGACCTCTTCCTTTCGGTAAGGAGCAGCTCCGAAAGGAGGAAAGAGAAGTCGCGGGACGCGGCCCGCTGCCGCCGCAGCAAGGAGACAGAGGTGTTCTACGAACTGGCGCACCAGCTGCCCCTGGCACACAGCATCAGCTCGCACCTGGACAAGGCCTCCATCATGCGGCTGGCCATCAGCTTCCTGCGCATGCGCAAGCTCATCTCCTCAGGTCAGAGTCCCCTGCCGCCCGCACCCCCCCACCCTCACCCCAGGTATGGGTGAACGGCCTTGGTGCTCCTCCAAGGTGGTATGTAATGCCCTGCGATGACGTCACGTCAGGGTTGCCAACCCTCACGCATCTGCCATGACACTCACGCTTTTATGCCAAATCTATATTACCTAAAATTTGCAAACTCTACAGGCTATTTACAAGGTAATAAAACTGGTACATACATGCAAATATGTGTGCATGTGTGTGCAGACTTGTCTGGAATTGAAAATCTTACTCCAGGGGGCTGACCAAAACTGGCAACCCTGTCTCGTGTCATAACATTAAACTGCATAAATAGGAAATGATTGTTTTACACATGGTTGTTATATGTCTATAAAGTAGGCTTTCCTGTAGTAGGAAGTGCTTGCTGACATGAACCGGAATGAGAGTGATTCATTTCTGGAATGGGAGATACTCGGCTGAGGAGGACAACTCCTCGCGCGTCAGGCAGACCTTCACAGAAGCTCTGCCGCCCTCGGGTTGCGGCCTCACGTTCAGGGTCTGCGTTTCCCGCGCTTTCTTGGCCGACCCAAACTTAGCCTGTGAGGGTTGGGGTGAGGGGGCTGGGCGCTGTTTCGGGGAGTTCGAAATGCTAGGTCTCTGGGGGAAGCCTGCGTCTGAGAACAGAGAAGGACAGCGCAGTGGAGATATTCTAGAAACGTCCTGCAAAGCCAAGGTTATCTCTGAACCAAAGGCATGGTGCACTGGACCCTGAGACACAATTTTAAAACGTGTTTGTTTCTTAATGACTTGCCAAAGTGAGACTGGATTGTAGAGAGTCAAGTGCAGAAACAGAGCCTAAGCAGTATGTTCCTGAGCCAGCTATGCAAAGTGAAGGCAGATGACAGTTACAGCAAATCTATCTCAAAGCGAATAAGCAGCATTTATATATATAAACTCACTTTGGTAAGGCAGCTATCTGAATATGACTAAAATCGCATTTCCTGTGTGTTGCGAACTGGTTTCATCGTTTGTCATCTCACAATTTTGTTTTATGTGATGAGGAAAAAAAAGCTTCCCCAGTCGAATGCGAGCTGTGAGCTGTGGGCTCTGAGCTGTGAGCTGTGGGCTCTGAGCTGTGAGCTGTGGGCTCTGAGCTGTGAGCTGTGGGCTCTGAGCTGTGAGCTGTGGGCTCTGAGCTGTGAGCTGTGGGCTCTGAGCTGTGAGCTGTGCCGAAACGTTTGTTTGTCTGTGAGCTTTTAAAACTGTAACCGTGGTACTTTACACCCCATGCTGCTCCATAAATAGTAACGGCATTAATCTCACAGTCTGCAATGAGAAGTAATAATGGATTAGCTTCACATATATTGTTCTCCCCCTATAATCAGATTAGGGAATATTGACCACCCCACCCCCCCCACCCCCCAACACCTGGTATCATAAAAACTAAGAAGCCATGGCAGAAAGGCCATCCAACCCTCTGTTCCGTTTGTTTAATGAATTTGCATTGAAGTCCGAAAGGATTAAGTCATAGAAATGAATTACGAGGCAGCAGCATAGCCGGAGGACATTGGTGGGGTCGTGAGGGATTTTGGGACTATCTGTCCCGCCTAGCAGGCACAAATATAGGAGTAGGACAGTGGTATTAGCTACACACACACACGCATGCACACATGCACGCACACACACACAGACACACAGATGTAGGAGGACGACAGTGGTATTAGCTACACACACACACACACACACACACACAGATGTAAAAGGAGGACAGTGGTATTAGCTATACACACACACACGCACACACACTGATTTGTAATTATATCTTTGTGGAGACTCTCCATTCATTTCTATGGGGGAAAAATCTTTTCATAACCTGACTACCTTAACCCCTCCCGAGCCCTAACCTTAACCATAAGTAACCAAACAAAATACGAGACTTTTTTTACTTTTTTGATTCCAGCCACAGATCTTTGTGAGGACCCGAGAAACAGGTTTTTATAACATTGTGGGGGACATTTGGGCCCCACAAAGTAATATAATCCTAATTCACACACACACACACACACACACACACACACACACACACACACACACACACACACACATACTGTACAGCATACACACACACAGCTGCTGCAGTGCATGATGAGATTTGAATCTGTGGGACACAAATCATTCTCTCATTGTTCCAGAATTAAAGCTTGGTCCAATCTGGAACCAACATAAGATGAGGGAAAAAAAATTAAAAGCAAAGAATGAACCGTCATTATACAGACTCATTTATGTAGGTCTTGGAGCTATGAATGGACTATGCGGCCCAACCATCGAAGAATAAGATGGCAAGAAAGAGTTTCAAGGGAGGACTTCACAAAAATGTCAAAGGATGAGAAAGACAGAGAGAAAGCGAGAGAGGGAAAGAGAGAGAGAGAGAGAGAGAGAGAGATGACGAGGAGTAGGAAGTGTATCTTTGGCTAAGATGGCACGACAGATGTTATCGGCCTTCCTTATCTGCATCCCTGTAGCTCTGTTGTTGCAGAAGGAAAGAAGAGTACAGGGGAAAACTGGGGCCCGATGCTGGTGACTGCCGTGCGACGGGCCGTGTCGGCCTCTGCCCAGCCAAAACATCGGCCGTCCCTGGCGCCGCGGCCTGCCCCGCCCCCCCCCCCCCGCCCGCCCCCACCCACAGGAAAACACCTGTACTGAAGTTTTACATACTAGCCAAGATCAGGACACACTGGCCCACAGGAACAGGGCTCTGACCCGGAATGTGCTGGGATCTCGCTCTGCTGTGCCCCCCCCCCCCCATGCACAGACACCTGTTCTGAGAGCCTTCACTGAAAAACATGTTTGACGAGGTGAATCCGACAGCTTGACAGTGTTTCCGTCACTGACCTGATGCCTTAGCCACCCTAGTTCCTTCAGGAGTACTATATTAGTATTACTTACAAAGCTGAACATTTCACAGGAGTAATTCAGGTTATGAAGAGGTACAAGAGCAGGGACTCCAAGTCCTGAACTGGCAGTTTATGAGTTACTTGTCCTTAAACTGCATGATGGAGGCCAGAACATACCAACAAAGCAAGGAAGCTCAGGATCTGTGAGCATCGCCAATGATCCCTTAACTGTTTACGTCAAGCCTCTGTGAGCCCGAGTGGTCAACACAAGTTGGTCCCTTCGCAACTTGTACTTCCTGTGAGCTTCTCCCGGCTTCTCCCACCAGGTTCTGGGCTATTCATCCCAGCTGCCTAAAAAAACGGCGGATGTCTCCCATTTGAAGTATAAACAGTGGCTTGTTTATAAGTGGCGCCGCCTGCTACTGGGCTCGGGCCTCTCTGATTTCCCAACTGTCTGAAATCTAAGGATACCCAGCCGTGGGCCCTCGGCCCCTAGGTCATCCGACGGGAAGTGGACACTCACCGCAGGAAATGGTCCGTGAGGGGCTTCCTGCGGTAGTCTGTGGATCAGATTGTTTACAGGCGACTATATTTGTCACCAGGTTCAGAATCTCAGCTCACCATGTCTCTGCCCAGTCCTCGATCGGCTCCTGCGTAGACGTGGGCCCATCCAGAAAATTGCTTCCGTACCAGAAATATTGGAATCTAATCAATAAGCAAAGTGAATTGACTCGGCGTCCTTTCTGTCTATCGAAAGCCATTTGAGGCATGTACATTCATACATCTGCATTCAGTCTGGCACCAAGAGGCACACCAGTTACACCACAGCAGCATATGAACTGGCGGCCACTTACCCCATACACTTTAAAGGTGTATAAATAAATTTAAGCAGAAAACCTGAACCGTTTCAACACAAAAATTTACAAGACTCGTTAGAACGGCATTTGAAAAAATGCAAATTTTTGGGGTATTTGATTGTTTGTCGTGGGAGGGAGGAATCACAGTCAAAGGGCTGAGTGAAACTCTGGCCCCAGGACTCTGCAGGCCTAGAGTTCTTATCGGAGGGAAACACAGGGACCTTCAGGCGCTTCCTATCTCCCAGCATGGTGCTGTTTGCTCCTTTCTTCCCCTTGTAGGACTTCTAAGTGTCCTTTATACCTCCCTTTAGAGCTGACGTGGGTTCCCCCCCCCAATTAATGTCGTCATATTGCTTTGTTGCCAAAGTTGCCTTGTGGTCCACTGTGTTACATTGACAGAGTGATGAAAAACAAGCAGCATTATTTACACTGAGTTTCGAACATCGAGCCTTTCACTGTACTTAGTTAAAGCTGTCGGGAAGCATTTTGTGGTGAAACTGAAGACGACACATCTCTGAAAGACGACAACTTCTGTATCCAGTGCTATTGTGTTTGTGTTTCAGTGTGTTTGAAGGCACAACAATACTCCACTGAGTAGATTATTAAAAGTGATTTGGGAGCTGTGTGTGTGTGTGTGTGTGTGTGTGTGTGTGTGTGTGTGTGTGTGTGTGTGTGTGTGTGTGTGTGTGTGTGTGTGTGTGTGTGTGTGTGTGTGCGTGCGTGTGTATGTGCGTGTGCAGATGTCCCAAAAGTGCGTGTGCAGACCAAATGTCCCCCAGAATGTAATAAAAAGCTGTTTTTTATGTTGTGTGGACCGTTTTCAGGTTAAGGTCATCATGTTGTGATTAGAGTTTTCCCCATAGAAGTGAATGGAGAGTCCCCACAAAGATATAATTACAATACAGGTTATGTATATATTACGTTGTGGGGACTATTCTTTCAGTTCCCACAAGGGGTAACTCAGTTTTCTAAAAGAAATCTGTGACTGAAATCAAAAAACTGAAAATGCCAAAAGACTTTTTTGTTTGGTTACTTGTGGTAATGGTTATGGCTTGGTAGGGGTTAAAGCCATCATGTTGGGATTAGGGTTTTCCCATAGAAATGATAGGACAGACACCGAGGATATGGATACAAATGTGTGTGTGTGTGTTTGTGTGTGTTTGTGTATGTGTGTGTGTGTGTGTATGTGTGTGTTTGTGTGTGTGTGTGTGTTTGTGTGTGTGTGTTTACTGGGGAAGGAACTGAGGGAAGGTTTGGGATTTTGGGAGTGTTCTGACTTGCAGGATGAAATCCTTCTGGTTTATTTTGGGTGTGTGCCAGGGCTTCAAGGAACAAAACAAGCTGGACACACATCAACACACACACACACGCACACACAGACACAAATGCACACAAACATACCATCAAAATATCGTTCCTGTCCCAAGAAATATTAAGATATGCAAAGTCATGAGCATGTGATCATAGTTATGGACACTAACTTGATATGTCTTTATGCCTATGGGTCATAGGCTGCGCCAACAGCGGAACAGAAGACGACACAGAGATGGATAACCTCTACCAGAAAACTCTGGAGGGCTTCATTACTGTGGTAACATCAGATGGAGATATGATCTTCTTGTCTGAAAACATCAACAAGTTCATGGGTTTGACTCAGGTTGGTGACAGATATATTACTTGCATCACCTTGAATCTGACTAGGCTACACGGGCAATGACAGATGTGCACAGCTAATGTGATAAATTGCAAGACTTCGGCACTGATATTGGTCACGTGACCTCACTGTCCCCTCCCACATCCCTGAGCTCAGCTCACTCGCTTACCCTGATAAATGCAGAGACACACTGCGTGCATGTTTAGCCTTGTATACTAGATGCCCGGCGCTGCTGGAAAGCCCTCGACGGCCACACAGCAGCACTGTGACATGCCCATTCAGAAGATCGGCAGCCGATGACCAGCTTGATTCACAAATTAACCAAAACAAGATTCACAACTTAGAGCCCAATCATCATTCATTTAAGATCGCCACGTACTCAAACGTGCTGGTGTGTCGGCTTCACATATGCCGGGCCTGGTAACTCTAGCGATTAAACAGACCTAATGCTTATATCGCACAGTTGTTGGCCTTCTGTTAGCCCTGCTTATAACTGGGCACTGTTGTAATTTACAGGTGGAACTCATGGGACACAGCATCTTCGACTTCACCCACCCCTGTGACCACGAGGAGATACGGGAGAATCTCAGCCTTAAAGCAGGTACGCCGACACTGAGAGAAGAGCTGAGGCGGAGGTCATACCTGGCAACCTGCGGAGAGAGCATAGCGGGGAAAAGACAACTTAATTTTCAGCTATATTTCATGTATTTAACAGAAACAGGACTTCATAATGAAAGTCTAGAAGACTGCTCACATTTAAACCAAATGCTCAAAGGAAAAAATATATTTCCATTAGTCTTTTAATTAATCAAACTAAAGAATAGAAAGACTGGCTTATTCATAATCTGTATGCTGGTGATTTGGAAAATCAATATTTAAACAGCCTGTGATGCATAATTAAGAAGATTACATCACATCTACATAATTTACCACCTTGTTTGTACGATTAGAGGGATGTATGATCAACGTCATGAAACTGAGGAGGCCTCTCTGACTCTCTCAAAGCCATTTAGTTGTCCGGGTGCCTTTATTCAGGGAAAATGTAGTTTCGTGGTATTGGATGCTGACTCCAGCCTGCTTTGGGGTAGTTTCATAGTGTGCCTGTCGTCCATGGTGGACGTGCTGCTGCTGACGTCTCTCCCCTCCCCCTTATTGTGAGGCCCCGCCCATAGTCCCAGTGCAGAAGCGCGCTATCTGCTCTCAGTGCGTCAGCTGACGCGACACACACTGAACTCTGGCCTTGAAATGTAGCTGCTGCCCTCTCTGTCACTGCCTTGCCACTGACTTTTGGACTCAGTTACAGCAATACATGTGTGCAGCCGGAGAATATTCCGGCAACAAGGCCAAAGTCCTAAGTGTGTGAGCTGGAAAGGCTGGCAGAAAGCCTCCCCCTACCTGCTCCATGCCTCTGGTTGTAACAGTTCTAAATGTCTAAAAAGGTTACTGTCTTTCCTCAAAAGGTACAAGCTTTGGGAAGAGGAATAAGGACGTGAACACAGAACGAGATTTCTTCATGAGGATGAAGTGCACTGTGACAAATCGCGGACGCACCGTCAATCTCAAGTCCGCCAGCTGGAAGGTGAGCTCTGCCCCAAAGTCACATGACATCTGAGAGAAAGGGCGTACCCACAAAAGAAACTCCATTTATGAAACATATCTTGTAGCCTGCATTCTGTTTTGGGGAGGCGTGCCTTCCAGTCCCCCATAGGTGTGGTCCTATCCTGAGGTTGTGTCTCCCCAACCTGTCCGCCCAGGTCCTGCACTGCACCGGCCACCTCAAGGCGTACAGCAGCTGCCCGCCTCATGTGCTGTGTGGCTTCAAGGAGCCCCCGATGACGTGTGTCGTCATGATGTGCGAGCCCGTCCCTCACCCCTCCAACATCGACATGCCCCTGGACAGCAAGACGTTCCTGAGCCGGCATAGCATGGATATGAAGTTCACCTACTGCGATGACAGGTGATGCCCTCAGATACTCACAGACATCTGTAAAGACAAGCAAGCATGCCTACGGTAACAGCGGAGGCTTGGTTTTCACCGGAGCCTCGGCCAAGCAATTACCTCCAAAGGAAAAGATAATTATCCCTAAAGGTGATGCCTTGTTACAACTCTGAGTCACGGGAGGTTGGCAGGTAAGTTGTTTTTCAAAAAAGTAAAGCAGAAAAGTCTCCAAATGGACAAAGCTCAGGCTGGTAGTGTCCCCTGTAACATCACTTCTCCATCAGAGCCCGGTATCCTTGGGCTGCAAGGAGAGGGCAGAGTTCACCTTTTACACACTTGCCTGACTGATGACTCTTGGGAATGGGCTGCGCGATCCTAGGTGGGGCATGGCATGCAGAGGGCTACGGCAAACCTGTCGTGTTTTTCTGCATCATCTTGCTCTAGGTAATGACACGACAGGGAAAGGATGAAAGTGTGGGCGCGCAGAATTGTGGTACGCAGAAAGGCGAAGGGTCGATAGCCAGACAGAAGTAAAGGAAGCCAGACAAATCCAAAGCGTGATCAAAATCCGTACACTAGCAGAAAGTCAACACGGGGAGCACAGGCCAAACAAGCAAATCCTAATCACCAGACGGAGAGCTAAACAAAAAAAAAAAAACAGAAAGAAGGTGGGACTTATACACAGAAAGCATATCAAGAAGCAATCACTTAATAGGGGGAGACACTCAATACTTCACAAGGAGGTAATTGAAAACCAGGTGCTTTCATACCAGGCTAATTAATCGAGTGGATGAGCTACAGGTGTGCTTTAAAAATCAGGCGGTGGTTTGGCCACCGGCCAGGCATGGCTGGATTTCAGCTTGAATAAATGTTCCCGCCATACACCTTTGACCAGGACAGCAAACATTTTTCTTATTATTAACTTTATGGTCATTGCAGTGCTGATTACAGGCGGTTTGCATATCTAGCCTGTTTTGATCATTGTTTAGTTCACCCAGCCAAAACCTCTGTTTGTTGCATTATACCATGCAGAATTGCAGTGGTCTCCTGCTTCCCGCTCAGAGGTACCACCTCATCCTGTTATTCACTTCCCTCATCCCTTCTCTGTCCTTCTGGCTCACGCCTCCTCTCTCTCTGCCTTTGCCATGATAGACAGGGGTAAGGCAGCCGGGCAAATGAGTACTGCCTTGGGATGTACCCATGGAGATGAGTGTTTATAAGTGGAAGGAGAATAGGTCACTCTGTTGTCCTGCCACGCACACAACCCCCCACCAGCCGTGCACCCACCCCTCCTGAGACACAACTCCAAATCCACAGAGAAGATGGGAGGAGATCGGTCAGTGAGACCCAACCAGCTGCAGAGCACCAATGCACAGATGCACACTCATGCATGCTAAGTGCATCGTCATCCCGCCAAAATGAGCCAGAATGGCAGCCTGTTGGGGAAAGACAAAGCGGCGTCTCTCACTCCCAACAAAGACAGATTCCTGCGTCCTAAAAAGCTGGTGATGCAGCTACGGAGTTCCGCGCGTGAAATGCCGTGGACCTGCAATGTGGTGCCAGGGATGATTTAAACAGTGGTGGTAATAAATTGAAAAGCATGCCCCCCCCCCCCACCCCACTTGAGGTAGTGACTCAGAGCTTATCTGAATTCCACAGTGGCTGCTGCCGCCGCCGTTGTTGTAACTGAGAGGAAACGATTAGGAAAATGGTTTCAGAATAGATGGTCTTTTAACCCCAGGCAAGTCAGGGGGGAACTGTAGAGCCGAGGCAAAGCAGCAGCTGTTAGGGGTTATGTAAGACTGCCGTTTGGCGGGGGGGCTCTGCGGTGGAGGGTGGGGGCCTGATCGTCACCAGGAGGGGGACACCTTTTTAGCAAAGCACGTCATTACAGTTATGCAAATGAGTATTGGCGTGTCATTGGCAGAGACCTGCAGGGAGATCTTATTCTTGTTGACTCTGCTCACTTGCCGAGTTGCCCACAGTCACAGGGTAGATTACACGGAATGATATATGAATCCACTGAGAGTTACTCTGGCAATAGGCCAAAAAGAATTATTCTTTACTATTTACTAAAATCATCAGCAAATACCTCAAAGGCAAAAACACGATCCCAACCAGGATGAAGCAGATCCCGCTTCAGATAATTACATGATACCTCTGCGGCCTGCCAGTGTCACGGGTTCGAACATTCCTTTGGAGGAGCACAGTTTGCCCAGCAGGGTGCAGTGCCACGCTCTCAGGCCCCTGCAGATATGTCAGCTGTCACGGTCAAGCTGTCTGGGAAGTCCGAGACGTGGCTGTGTGGTGTGACTTCTGCGTCTGTGTGCCACAGGGTGAACGAGCTGATGGGGTACTGTCCCGAGGACCTGCTGGGTCGCTCCATTTATGATTTCTACCACGCCCTGGACTCTGACAACGTGGCTAAGAGCCACCAAAACCGTGAGTATTGTCCCTGCGGGTCACCTGGTTTCTATCCTCTTTTCTCTCCTCTAACTGGCCCATCCTACTCCTCTCTACCCACCCAATATGGCTCCAACGCCCATGACCAGTAACATTCAAAGGATATTTTTCTGTCAGGCAGAGACACACAGATTAGGGGGTGTCTGACATCTTGCAGCTAATCCCTAACAAACCCTCACACCCCCCCCCCCCCTGTCATGCTGGCTGGAAAAGGGGGTTATAACAGGCATATCCCAGGACCCTTGTGCTTTCCCATAAATCCCAGTAAGCAGAACAACATGGCAGGGAAGTGTGTGGCACTCGTGGCTTGAGGTCCGGCACCCAGGGATGCTGGCTTTTTTAAAGTGCCATAAACCAACACCGCCACCCCACACACAGGCCTGATTTACGTATCCCTACGCCGCCCAGCCTTGGGTTCAGAGGGACCTCTGTTCACCCACCGTTGTGCTGATCACATGGTCTGCAAGTTTGGGCGGCAAAAAAAGAAAGAACTCCAGGACTCACTGTTCCCTTGCAGGGCTGTTAATTACTCGCACGCAAGAAACCTAATTAGCGCTCATTTGCTAGCTTGGCGAGCCAGCATAGCACTTGGAGTGAAAGCAGACTGAACGGACAGAGGAGAAGGGAACAAAGGGAGAAGGTGCATGATCTGATTAGTCTTTGAGGTGCTCCGACAGTCTTCCCAAGGTTTATTGTTACCGTGCGGGGGCAGAGGACAAGGCCGTACGAGCCCTGATACGATGTGCTCGTGCCTGGGCTCTCTCAGCTGTTTTCTTAGCCGCCGACTTTGTTTAGATTTATTTCATAACGTCGATGAATCTCCCTTTGTCTCTTGCGACAATAAAAAAACACAAGAGGACCCTGTTGAGGTGCCAAGACTGCTCTCCGGAACATTCTCCACCCGGTTGAGGACACCTCGGGCATTCTCCGCGTTTCAAATCTCTGCGTGTCTCCCAGTCTGAAAATCCGTCATGACAGAAGATCGGCGTTCGTTTGCGCCGAGCTGCAGCAGACATATATAATATCGGCGCGGCTGTTCGGCAGACCCGGAAAGCAGCAGGGTGCCCGTGACATGCGTCGTACCCACAGGGCACTGTCCGGCAAATTAAATTCCAGACGCATGTATGATTTATGAATACAATTTAAAGAATCCTTATTAGATTGCTGCTATTACACAGAACCTCAGCTCGCATTAAGATGTCTTGAATCCCATTATCTGTGACCTGTGAGAGAGCGGATAACAGACCACATTTCCCAGTGAGGGTGTGCTGGTGAGTGGGCCAGGTGTCCCCGTCCAGACGGCCTTCACATTAGCTGCTAATGAGCCTTTTAAGGAAGATGGCTTCTCTCCTGGACAACATGTACGATTAATTAAGAGATTTCTCTGCTTTATTTGTGTCGGGGACACAACGCGAGACACACATGAACACGCCGGCGTCGCCATAGTTACCATTTTACCGAAGAACGGATTTGAAGGGGCAACATGATAGACGGTTGACAAGGGCATGCGGAAGGACGCATGTAAGCGCTCATAGGCGTGTGACCAGGCCTGCTTTCCAGGGCTCTGGGGCACTGCACAAGTCTCAACGGCCACTGGCATGAGTCTAGGCCTTGTCCCAACAAGAGACGGAGTGCTGGAGACAGGCCGAATGTGCTGTTTGGTTCCCACGCAGGACGCGTAGAGGCACGCTCGGCAAATGAGCTTAAAAAATGCCCAGTCAGGCCTTTCAGGTGGCTGGTTAACGAGTACGATGGCTGTGGACAGGCCTCATCGGCCCACTGGCAGTGAGGAAAAGATGGGGGGGGGTGGGGGGTGAACGTGACTGGACGGCAGGAGTGGCGCAGAGTAGCAGCCCGTGTTTATTCTATCTAATCCTGCCCGAAATGAACTCGGAGACCCCGTTCCGCTCCGTTCCCACGCCAGTGCTGGGCCTTTGCATCACAGCTTCCGGGCCAAGACAGTGGGAGGATGCATCCAGGCAGAAGTGTAATCTTTGGGCCTGTTAATCCTCTCTCCACCCGGAGTGTAACACTTCCTCCTGCCCTTTCTCTCCTCCCCGCAGTGTGCACCAAGGGCCAGTCCGTCAGCGGGCACTACCGAATGCTGGCCAAGCACGGCGGCTACGTGTGGGTGGAGACTCAGGGCACCGTCATCTACAACAGCCGCAACTCCCAACCCCAGTGCATCGTGTGCATCAACTACGTCCTGAGGTATTTCGGGCATCTCCAGGAACCGGAAAGCTGAAGAGGGTGGGAAGGGCCCGTTTTGAGCATGGCGCTGTCTCTTACGCAGTGCCGTCGAGGAGGAGTCAGCGATCTTCTCCACGGACCAGACGGAGGCGTTCTTCAAGCCCACGCTGGGCATGCAGAGTTTCTTCAGCGCCGGCAGTGACGCGGCGGCAGATGACAGGGCCGGCGAACTCTTCACCAAGCTGAAGGAGGAGCCTGATGACCTGGCACAGCTGGCTCCTACCCCGGGTGATGCCATCATAGCCCTGGACTTCGGTTAGCAGAGCCCAGCCTCTTCTGCCTTGTTTTATTCCCTCTGACCCCCCTCGCCCTACCCACTCCATGCTGAAACACTCACAGATCGGTCCTTGTCCCAGCTTTCATTCAGCCCTGCTCAGATTTCCATTCAGCCGCTGTAGGCTGCTTGTTTCCCACTGTCCTTGTTTCCTGCACACAAGTGCTCGGACAAACGCTGGATTCAGAGCACCAGGTATTTTCAGACCCCCTTCAGGAATATTTTAGGCCCAGATCTGTTTTTAGGTTCTGTTTCTTTTGACTAACCAGTTGCAGTGATGTCACACAGATACAAAGAACAACATTAATAAAGATTAGAGATAACGGTTCTTGGTGCAATTCGATACATGGAAACCACACAGGGTAAGATAAGCGTATCACTTAGAAAGGTGAGGAGATTGCAGGAAAGAGTCTTATTCCCAGTGGGTGACATCCAAATGAGTCCTGCTGACTTCTCTCGTAGGATTCTGACATCGTTATACGGTTTCTTTTACCGTCTCTCAGCTTTAATTCATAAGGATCCCCAATACCAGTCTTTCGAGAATCGAAACCTGTTGGTTTTTAACATTCCCCTTTTAGTCAGTGCTGTAGTGACTCCTGCAGTACAGGATGGCATCAGTTATGCTTTGACCTGAGCTCCATAGGTGGCAGTCTGCACTCACTCCATCGCACGCTCAGCTCCTACTGCCGGACCTTGCTTGCTCTTGCTTGAGTTCCCAGCTCCCCTGCTCTTCAGGCGACTGTGGCTTTTACTGGTGTCACAAAACAGCTCTTCTCCTTCTTTCCCCACTCTCCTGTTGACCCCCCGCTATGTCTGCCTTTCCGTGTGCTTCGCTGACCTCACAGGAGAGCCGCCGTTCAAGGAGGCGCAGCTGTACGGCGAGGTGTCATCCATAGCGCCACCTGCCAGCCAGCCCTGGAACAGCGATGCGCCCAAGACCAGCTCCACTACAGAGGCGTCTGGCAGGGTGGCCCCATTCTCAGTGCCCCAGCCAACACCAGCGGACAGCGTCACCCCCAGTCTGAGCAGCTGCTCCACGGTTTGTCCACCTTATTTTTCTTCTTATTATTAAAACTCATTCAGTGATGGATAGTTCAGGTCCAGAGAGTAAAAATCCAGACCAAGACTTTGTTTCAACCAACCAGTTGATTATACAGAGTCACAGCTGCAGAGTAACTCAACTGGTTGGTTGAAACAAAATCTTGGTCTGGATTTTTACTCTCTGGATCTGAACTAAAGCCTATAGGGCTTTAGTGAGCATCTTGTCTCCTTGCCTCTGCAGCCCAGCAGCCCTGACGACTACTACAACTCCATGGAGAACGAGCCGCAAGTAGAGTTCACCGAGAAGCTTTTCGCTCTTGACACCGAGCCGAAGAGCTCGTGTGCCGCTCAGGTCAGTCCACTGAAGAGAGGGACACGACCTGCCGCTCCCTCAGTGACGACTGGCCAGTCCCATCGGTCCCCTTTACTCACAATGGGCTCAGGCGGTTCACTTCAGATCAGAAGCCAAGCAACTGGCATCCCACTGTTGCTGGTACTGCTTCCACATGTAGAATAAAAGCCAGCTTTCACGTACCCTGTGGATGTCTGTACGGCTGTTTTAGTTTACAGGCAGTTCTTGACTGACATAAGTAGTGTTGCACAAACCCTTAAGTAAGTAAGTCATTTAAAATCATAAGCCAGAAATATACTTGTAATATTACTAAAGAACACATGCTAATTTGTTAGCATTTCCGCAGACTTCTATTATGGATTTTCATTTACAAGTTGATTTTGCGTGAGCGCTGAGCTGCCTGTGGATTTCATGATGTGCCACCATCACCCCCCTGTCCCCACCACAGACGGACCTCAGTGATCTGGACCTGGAGACCCTGGCCCCCTACATTCCCATGGACGGGGAGGACTTCCAGCTGAAGCCCATCTGCCAGGATGAGCCGCTGCCTGACACAGGCCCCAGCAGCACCCACAACAGCTTCAGCAACATCGCCAGCTTTTTCCAGCCCCTGGGCACCCCGCCGCCTGCCCTCTTCGGCCCGTCCGTACGGCCTTCAGGCGATAAGAGGGGTCCCGGGAGTGACTCTATGGATCGCTGTCCCCACCTGCTGTACCCTGGCACTGCAGTCATGCCCCCCTACAATGCCTCAGCCAGCACCCCCCTCTCTTCCATGGGTGGGCGTCAGAACCTACAGTGGCCTCCTGATCCACCATTACCATATACGCAGACCAAAAGGGGCATGATAGAGCCGCTGACGAGTAGCCGGGCTTGTGCCAACCCGCCCCTCCTCAAGCAAAGGTAACGAAGGCTATGAAGCTTCGTGAGTTTGGCCTCATATTCAACGATGAGCAAAGGCTAATTCAGGACTCTGTTTCGCACTGTGTCTTCCCACAGGTCCATAGAGAACTTTTTCCAGACCAACAAAGACATAAATCCGGCCCAGGTTGCCCTTTCCAACAGCTACAAGCGCAAGAGGCAGCTGAAGTTTGGAGATGCGTGTGCCTTTCTGCAGATGGAGCCGGTGAGAAAGGCCACAGTGTTATGAAGGATGGTGCTCTCCGCCGCACATACCAATCACCCCTGATATGTGTTACTGTTCTGCTTAATGCAGGACGAGGCGTCCCAGCCTAAGAGCCCAGAGATGATGTGGAAGAGGACGAAAAACGAGAGCTGCGCGTTCATGGAGAGGAAGTCGCTCAGCAGCAGCGCACTTACAGGTGCCACCCCGCCTCCCCCACTGCCTTACCGGCCCCAGGCACATACTGTATTCTTTTATGTGACACTTCAGATGTGCTGGTTCTGCAATGCTGAACGTAAGCAGGACATGAAAAGTGCTCATACTCATTTTCATCCTACCATCCATCCATCCATACATCCATCCATCCACCTGTAATCGCTTGTCAGGATTAGATCCTGGATCTTAGGAGTCAGGATTGAATAATAATAATAATAATAGGATCGTTGTCCCCACCTGCTGTACCCTGGCACTGTGGTCATGCCCCCCTACAATTCCCCAGCTAGCACCCCCCCTATAATAATAATAATAATAATAATAATAGGATCGCTGTCCCCACCTGCTGTACCCTGGCACTGCGGTCATGCCCCCCTACAATTCCCCAGCTAGCACCCCCCCTATAATAATAATAATAATAATAATAATAATAATAATGCATTTTATTTATATAGCATTTTTTATAAACCTCAAAGACACTGATGTCATCCTCATTCCTGGCACATAAATTCAGTTCAGTGACCTAGTTGCTCACTTCAGATAAATACCCAGGCCTGCAGCAACGCACAGACCAGCATCTAAGCTCCATGCAGCGACACAGGAAGAGTCAGTATTCCGGAGGAGGTGCCGGGGAGCCCACCATGCCTTTCCCTGGACAGTGCTACGGCTTCAACTACCGGGAATACAGCATGCTGCCTTCACCCAAAGTGGAAGGTGAGCTGACAGGGGCTGAATCTGATGTTTCTCACCCATGACCGTCAGTTTCGGAATCGGTAGCTGTGACATTTGTAATTCTTTGTGTCTCGGGACGTTCCCTCCATTGTGCGTTTATCAGATTGTCACCAGTCACGATATTTGCTTAGTGCAAGCTGCTTGGCAGGCTGTTTGACAGCTTCAGTCGTTCTGGGCTTTACTCGCTCTCGCATGCCGGGCTCTTGCTTACTGCTTGATGCCTCTTCTACCGCAGGCGTGGCGAGGCTGCTGGGCCCCTCCTTTGAGACATACTCCCTGCCGGAGCTGACACGCTACGACTGCGAGGTCAACATTCCTCTGCAGGGGAACCTGCACCTGCTGCAGGGCAGCGATCTGCTGAGAGCACTGGACCAGGCTACTTAGACTTGCTGGGCAGGATGTGGACCTACCCGACCCCAAGCACACCCACCCACTCTGGATGACACCAGCTGCCCTACGGCTTGCGGCCAGCTACCTGGCTCAGCTACATCCTATCAGCAGCAGCTTTCCGGTCAATAATTCTGTTATCTTCATCATCCTAAGTTATATTCATTTTTCACAAGGCGATGACGGTGAATCTTTCCAGAAGCAATCTCGCCTGCTTCATACATTCTCATCAAAGCGCGTCCCTCCCACCCCAAATGTGGCCACTTGGACTTGAAGACCATCTCTTGCCTCTCGCCTCACCTTCTGCTCTCTCTGATCCCCGCTGTCACAAACACACAAAAATATACATACACTCGGAAGTTCATTTTTATTCCTTAAAGGAGGAACCATTCATAGATGATACTCATTTTGTCTATTGTAAACACACATTAGCTGTTTGAAATAAAAGCTTTATTCCTTCCTTTTCTGAGGGAAGAACCTGTGTTCTCATTCCTTCATTCTTCTGCCCGATCTCTCTCGACCCCAATGTAATGTGTTCCCAGTGAAAATGCGTTGTGATGCGTGCAACTGCGCGAATCCCCCTGCCCCGATCCCTATAGCCACCAAGTTGTGCTCTGAGGATGACGGTTAACCCAGTACACTGAGTATGGGCTTGACCGTCAGTATTCCTGCTTTGGCTGCCTTTGACAGAAAGCTTGTGTCGAGGGTGAAAGGTCACGTGACCCCAGACCTCTCTTCACGCTGGAACTGCCTCAGCACACCCTCTCCCTCTCTTGCTGTCGCCTGACCCTTGTATGTGCGCTAGCCACCTTTAAATATAGATATATATTGGCATATATATATTTAAAGAATCTCTAAAGTTTCTATGATATTGTCTATGATGTTTAGTATTCATGTGCCTTGGTACTTTGTCTTATCTACTCAGTAGATGCATATCAGATTCTTGTTTGCTTTTATTGTTTAAGGAGTGGATTTTTATTCCCATTGTGCTTGTTTGTCTTGTGTTTTAAAGTGTAATTTTTTTCATAATGATGCTAACCTTGTTGGCAGGGCCAGTAATTTTAGAAAAAAAAATGGAAAAAAATGGGAATTGAAAAAAAAAAATTAAGAAAATATCATTGTTTTTCCACTCTTGACATGTAGCAAATTAAATGTTTAAATGTTTAACAAAGAAAAACAAGCAAAAATTAAAAAGAAATCACTTTTAAAATATTAAAAGTGATGGTGCTTCGTAGGTATAACCAACTTGCTTTTTTTTTTTAAAGAAATAATTTTATATTGTTTCTGGGATCCACCTTCATTAACTCTGTACTTTGCTTTTTCATTGTTGAGATGTTGTCTTTAATGTTGCTCCAGTTGTAACATGGCCTTCAAGTTCACGAGATTCCTTTGTATCCCTCGATTTTTAGACCAAAACACATGTAACCGGCAAAAACAGCAGAGCACACGCAGAATCAGGCATAACTGCTGGACTAGAAAGTCCATCCTATAGCGCAGATTCATTTCATTTCATAGGTATTTTTCTAGGAAGTCAGCCTAGTGTGGATCATCCCAGTGTCTAGCACTTGGTGCTTTCTGATGCCCTTCTATGAGACCGGGATTTTTGATTTTTGTTGATGACGCTGCCGAGGGCGGAGGATCAGAACCTCAAATTTGGTTGTCCTCCTTGGGAAGCTGGCACTCAGTCCGGTCATGGCATGAGGGAAGAGGCGTGTGAGTGGCGTGATCAAGAGGCCACCTGCTCAGCCAACCCACTGATGCAGACCTCAGCGCCCCTCTCGGCCCTGGAGCCGCTTGCAAGGCCTGTTTTCCACAAACTGCCTGACCCCAGCAAGCCCTGGGACAATTTGACAAGTCTACGTCTGCCAGCACATCAGCGCAGGAGCTAAAAGACCCCTTTATAAAGACGTGTCAATTAAAAAAAAATAATAGTCTTTACAAAAGCCAAAGCAAGTAGGATGTCAGATGCATGAGTAAACTGCCTCATTCCTATCATGTAAAATGTGTTTTAGGGATGCATGTGTCTGTTTTTGTGGAAGTTCATTGAAGTTCGTGGCCATGAGAGGTTTCCCCAGTAGCACTCTGCCGGTGAACCTGCATGTCACGCCCGCAATACGCAGCCTGTCGGCTGTTCAGAGAGGCCTGTCTGCGTTTCTGTGCCTGCAGTCAAAGACCTTCTTCCCGGGTGGCTTTCAGGGATACCGAGACCAAATTCAAATGTGGAAGGAAGACACACAGTGAAATGTGAAGTTCAGAGCCTGCTGTTCACCATGCCTCAGATGGACTTCGGCGTGACAGTTTTTAGCCACGTTTTAGGGCCGAGCTGAACCTCGGTTTCCAGCCGAAAATAGCTATGTGGGGAAGTTAAAATAATGGAAAGTCAAGGAGGCGTCTCAGCAGCCTTAGCAGCGTGTACTGTGCTACTCGAAGGCCGGCAGATAGACTCACACATAACCACTGGCATCCTTTCCCGAATCCACAGTTTTCATCAACCTTAAAGACAATATCAACATTCTACTAAATATGAGGGTTTCTCTTCTCACATTATTTGCTTTTATCAAGTTTATTTTGATGCCTTACAGTTACATTAGCTGATAATATGAATATTTTAATATGCTAAATTCAACATTATAATTATTGTTATTACTGTTATTATTATTATTATTATTATATTGTTACAGTATGGGAACCTTAACCTAATAAAAAGTTGTATTTCTGCACTGATATCTATCTATATTAAAATATATTGATCTTACTGCTCCCGTTGTTGTTTGTTTGTGATTAATACGAAGCTCGGGATGAACTCTCACCATCGTACGCATGTTGCACTACGAAGCCATTTTGACTATATATAACAAATGAAAAGTTCTTTTAATGCTAAAAGTTAGATGACAGACATGGCCTTCCATCTGAATTTCTGAGCCGTTATAGACAGAGACGCAAGCACACTCTGAACAGAAGTGTGACTGAGAGTAAGCGGAGATACTGTAGTAAGTAAAGGAATAAGTGGCATCGTGTTTCTCCATCATCCTTCAGGAGCTTCGGAAAGACTTATTTCTGAAGAGGTCTGAGAAAAACTGTTGCCTCATGCCAAAGAGGTATATTTTAACAAAACCAACAGTAATGATTCTGCATACCAACGGACACAGACTCAGACATGTCAACCAACAGTTTGAACTGACTTCATAAATTAGGGAGTGTCAGGTTTGACAAGCAAACAAAGCACATCTGAAATGTTTCTGCAGGTATTTTCGCTGCATCTGTGTACTAAGTACATATGGATCATGGTTCAAAGCGCAGAAGATGCCTGAGAGCAGAGCCAGTCACAGACATAATCATAGACTAACCCAACTAATCCTACGGATAAGAATCACTTAAAACACCGGGGACAATAAGGAGAACACTGGTTACCCAAGGATTGTGGAGCATCATGCAATGTCTGAAAAAACATTTTGCTGAAATATTTAAGCCTTTATATAAAATGTCGTAGGAAGAGGGGCTCCGCAGAGTAACCTGCTAAGGAACCAGAACACAGTAAAATCCACTGCCGGCCATTGCATTGTTACAACAAAGACAATGCACAATAGTTGTACAATTACTGTTCAATATTGCTTCTCTAGACTACCAGTCACTGGTAGGAAACGACATCCACATACGTTACTGACATTAAGCAGGGCAGGCACTGACCATATGTTGTATCATATCCTGTTTGGTAAAAAGCAGTTTACCAAATGAATACCTTGACACAGACTATATTGAATATTAAAATAAATTGCTGGGACATTAACAGCATGTCACGTTACATCCATTGCAGGAAAAATACACAAACTAGCACAAAAGTTGCACAAAGGAAAATTTTCTCACATCTGACGATTTCCCTTTTTTGGTAAACCCCAAACCACACTCTCAGTACATTGTTTTCGCATGCTACAAGCTGCAAGATACTGAGACATCCTGCGACTTTCTGAGGGCACATTTGCCTGTGCATAGACATCTTAGCCTGCAAACATGGAATAGTGAGCACACATTAGCCACCAAGTACACAGATGAAAATGCTGATCAAAAATAGATAAGGCTCTGCAACTGTGTATAAGACACCCTTGGCGTTAGCTGCGCAGGGTGACTCTGCAAGTGCGTATAAGACACCCTTGGCGTTAGCTGCGCAGGGTGACTCTGCAAGTGCGTATAAGACACCCTTGGCGTTAGCTGCGCAGGGTGACTCTGCAAGTGCGTATAAGACACCCTTGGCGTTAGCTGCGCAGGGTGACTCTGCAAGTGCGTATAACACACCCTTGGCATTAGCTGCGCAGGGTGACTCTGCAAGTGCGTATAACACACCCTTGGTGTTAGCTGCACAGGGTGACTCTGCAAGTGCGTATAAGACACCTTTGGCGTTAGCTGCGCAGCGTGACTCACAGAGAATTCCCAGCATTCTCAGTTAAATGTCAGTCTGAGGCTAAAAGTTCAAATGTCAGATATCAAATTTTTATGTCTATATGGTCCAGTCCAAAGTAATGTGATTTTCACATGGGTGTTCCAACCAATCAAAGATGTGAAAACAGTCACATGGTATCAAAACCAAGGTTAAAGCTATGGGTTAGAGTGAAGTCAAACCAACCTTTTATTAGCTCAGTGTCATGGTGATCATATCTGCCACATGGCCCTGAACTCAGACAAACCATCTGGCTTGGCTAATACAATGGCACACATAGAGACACAGACACAGACACACACACACGAACACATAGTCCATGTACTCATATCTTTATGGGGCATTCACAGATTTTCATAAAATGAAAAAAAAAATCATAAAATTGTCATAAAACCAAAAGAAATTATCACATTGAATGGAAATCTAGTCTCACAATGCAATAATTACAAGCACACACACACACACACACACACACACCGTTCAAGGACTCAAACATTTTCATGGTTTCATTGGCAAACTATCGACCATTAACCCCCCCAGAAGCAATTCTGTGACACGTCGAAAGAAAATTCTAAAGATGCTGAGGAACATCTTGGTGCTGTAGTAGTACTGTGGAACATTCCAACACATTCCTAGTTTGCAAACACTACAACTGTAGCAGAAACTCCATCAGCACCACCCATAAAAGGAATAAAGTACACTGAGTTTATTTCAAGTTCGGTCAGAGGTGGGGAAGTACCACAGCATTAAAGAAAAATGTTAATTTGTATTTGGCCTTTTGACTTTGGTATTTCTGTACACCAGCATAACCCAGGCTGTTACGTATTGGTAGAATTACTATAATTGTGAGTAGGTTACTCAGACACCCACAATCTTTTGATGTCAAGGTCCTCTTTCCAGAAGCAACCTGCCCTACCAGAACCCTCAGAAGATCGAAAAAACACAGTTAAGAAGGACGGAATACTGAAAAGAATCCAAAACTGGACTCTCTGGTCATGTGACTGCTTGTCTAGCACCTTATACTAGAGATGCAGCTCAAGATTAAAGCCAGGAAACCCGTTTTACAAGGTTGTTTTAAAAGGTGTTTAAAGGTTCACACTGTGCCTGTGGCAGAAGCTCATGCTAATGTCAGTTGGACACAATAAAAACCTGTGCTAATTACCCACAATAACCATTTGTCATACCTGGGGTATTTCATAGTTAAATTACCATGATATTTTGCACTGTTTTAGTTTTTTCTTATTTTGTCTATTTTTGAAGAAAATTTGTAGCAGCATTTGATAAAGTAAAAGACAAAGATACACGAACATAAAGATATACACTGCTGTGTGGTCAGAGAATTTTTTTCCTTAAGGTCATCAGCTACCATCTACAGGTGGACCGCTACAGGCACCTAACTACGCTGCAAAAAAGATTTTAGTGCAACACCTGACAGTTGGCCTATCAAAGCAGCTTTTAGTGCAACGCCTGATAGTCGGCCTATCAAAGCAGGTTTTAGTGCAGCACCTGACAGTCGGCCTTCTAAGCAGCTTTTCTCAGTGTGTTCACCTTCATTTTACTCCTACCGTATACCTCCTGCATGCATTACGATCTGGAAGCAGCAAAGTTGCCCCTGCGGCTGGGCTTACTGACCAGGTTATTGTTCGCTTGTCCTTTGGAAGCTGCTTGTCTTCTCAGGAGCCCCTAATAGGCAGCGGGCAGCAGTCCAGACTCTGGCCTGGGAATTCCATCAGGGCCTGGCAGCACCATTCTGGGGGTCCAAGCCTGACAATGGAACTTGTGTTTTTGCAAAAATTCCAGGTGTTTGGATACAGTTATACACTTTTAAAGAACGTGTAAAGCTGATTTTTTAATTTTAATACCTGATCCCTGAAGCATATGCAATTTTTTTGGACTGGACACTCAGTGCTGTACCAAACAGCTTCTGCATTCTGGAAAGGAGCCCAAAGGTTTTCCGTGACAACATATTGTTTTAAGTGGTATTTTGAGCAGCAAAAAAAACAAACGACACACCATGAAAGCCTCTCCATTCCTCTTTTTTGGGTTATTTCCGGGACGCCATGGAGATGCCACCATATCCTGACAGACCAAAAAAGTGCCGCTGGTCTCCTGAGGTAGCAGGTCTCAGCCCAAACAAACACAAGTAGCCTGGTCCATTGTGAACCTTTTCCTTCCGAAGCCAAGCAGCCTGTAAACCACAATCTCTCTTGAATGCCACTTGGGTCCCAAACTACAGAGATTTCCCCTTTGTTTTAGGTCAATTCAGACTTCAAAAAAGAAAACAGGAGGGCTAAAATAGGAAGAACGGGCGGTGAAATTCGCCGACTTTCTCAACGGTGAGTTGAGTTGAAACTTCTGTTTTCACAAGTGCGGCATTTAATATACACTATATTGACAAAAGTATTGGGACATCCCTCCAAATCATTGAATTCAGGTGTTCCAATCTCTTCCATAGTCACAGGTGTATAAAATCAAGCACCTAGATATGCAGACTGCTTCTACAAGCATTTGCAAAAGAATGGGTCACTCTCAGGAGCTCAGTGAATTCAAGTGTGGTACCGTGATAGGATGCCACCTGTGCAATAAGTCAATTCATGAAATTTCCTCACTACTAAATATTCCACGGTCAACTGTTGCTGGCATTTTAACAAAGTGGAAGCAATTGGTAACAACAGCAACTCAGCCCTGAAGTGGTAGGGAATGTAAAATCACGGAGCGGGGACAACGCATGCTGAGGTGCACAGAGTGCAGAAGTCGCCAACTGTCTGCAGAGTCAATAGCTACAGACCTTCAAACTTCGTGTGGCCTTCAGATTAGCTCAAGAACACTGCATAGAGAACTATTTAAAACTATCCAACCCTCTGGTAACAATGTGGGGATGGCCCTTTTCGCTTTCAACATGACTGTCCCAGTGCACAGAACAAGGTACATAAAGAGATGTTTGGGTAAGTTTGGTGTGAAAGTACTTGACTGGCCTGCACAGAGCCCTGACGTCAACCCCATCAAACACCTTTGGGATGAACTCCAACAGAGATTGCCAGCTAAGCCTTCACATCCAACATCAGTGCCTGACTTCACAAATGCTCTTCAGGATGTACAGCAAACCGAAAAGTTAGTTTCGATAACCGCTAATCCACTACCTTCAAAGTTTAATTCAATAACGCTAAAATAAGTCGCTAAACAATTTAATGGAAGACAATGATAACTGTTAAGTTTTATTACAGAAGTTTAACTTTGGGTTGGTTTTTGGCACTGAAACCCTTACAAACATACCTAGAGAGCTAAAATTTTTAACACATTTAGCACTGAAGTCCCATCTGTCAGATTGAAGCGATTACCAGGAGACATACAGGACTTACCCAGTTAGGTATTGTTGGAGTCTCTGGAATAAGTTTGCTTAGAAATTTTATTTCTGTGATATTGCATTTGCGAAATATAACCGTTTATGTTGGAGAAGCCCTGTTTCACAACTGGCCCATGTTGACATTTTGCTCATAGTGAAGCTGCTTGGAAACTACAAACATGGCGCTGGTTACCCAGAACTAGGAAGGAGGGTCTCAGCTCTTTATTGGTCTATAGCTCTGTCAATCAGAAACTTGAAAATACAACAAAATACTTGTGAGATTTAAGGTAAATTTAAGGAATTTAAGTGAATGAAGATAAAGTCCATTTAAATTAGTGTACGTAAAATCCTAAAAGTTTTCCAACTAAGCAAGAAATCCAGCTTTGTATTACAGGTACTTGTTCTCCACTTAGTTCAGGGTACCCCAGGTTAAACTGACTTTATCTTCATTTACTTACATATAACCCACACTACCTTAAATCGGAAATGTTATCGACCACGTAGTCAGCCAGCAGTGAACCAGACAGACTGTTGGAGACACGCTCACAACAAACAGGAACAAATAAACATTTTTTTAGACTGTTAAACTCTATTCATTTTACCTACAAAAAAAATACAGTTTGTGGAACTAAATTTAGCTAATTGATCCACTAAATGCTCCACTAACGTTTTTCAAGTTTAGCAGAAACGCTAATTCGCTAATGAAAAAGTTAAGCTTCACTAAATAACGGTGGGAAAATGGGCAAAAATTCCAAAATTTGGCGGAAAACCTTCCCAGATGAGTGGCAGCTGTTACAGCTGCAAAGGAGGGATGAACTCCATATTGATGCCTGTGGATGTAGAATGGGATGTCATAAAAATTCCTGTAGATGTAATGGTCAGGTGTCTCAATACTTTTGTCGATATAGTGTGTATTTATTGGTACTGATGATAGTATTTTCCAATAGTGTTGTGAATCTGTCTGTTGTCACTTGGATTATCTTTGTTCAAATGGACCCGAGGCCTGATTGACCTTCTAAGAGACACACCAATCAAAAAACTGAAACTAACAAGGCTCGTGCTCTCAACACAATAACAAACACTAAAGTTACCAGATGAACGTGGGATAAATCATTTTGAGATTTTCGGCAGAAAAAGATTACACCAATCTCAAAAAAAATGTAAGGAACAACAGCAGCAGTCAGGACCCAGTCAATACATCGGTAATTGCCTTAAGCTGCAAAACAAAAGGTTGCTCAGCCTTGCCTTTGAGCTGTGGGCTGCTGCAGATTGTAACCTTCAACCTAAACCAGCCATGATACCGCAGATAACACAAACTGTCAATGAGCAGTGGGCTCGTAGATTATGGTTGGCCAAATCACCATGAGCCGGAAGCCAATGGGTCTCTGTGTCACCCTGCCAGCCATCGATGTAAGCTAATGCCCAATCTGCAAAAGGGGAGAGACCAAGTACCTAATATCAGACTGGGCCAGATTTCAGACAGTTTCTTCAGTCTATAATAGAATCGTCATACTTTATTAATCCTTGTGCGGAAGCAGTTTCTTCTTCTACCCCATCTTGCTCTACATGACACACACAGACACATGCAAAAGTGAGAACAAGCTTGGGGGTCACAGTACAGGATCAGCCAGCCTGCAGTACCCCAAAATTGGGGGGTTAAAGGCCTTGCACAGGGCACTATGGCAGGGCACAGTGCACAGGGCACAGTGACTATTCTGCTAAGGCTGGGGCTCAAACCAGCGACCTTCACAGGCATGGGGACTGAGCCCTCTGGGCCACACATGACCAGTCTAATGACTTAAACAAACAAACAAACAAATAAATACATTTATTTGTTTAACAAATGGAGCGTGCATCGTAGTTATATGTGGTCTCGCCCACATTTCCTTAACTATGGGAACTGAACCCTGGCTTTACTGAATATGTCTTACATGAAGCATCAGGAGATGGTGGATATAATCTCGAAAGGCTGAACATCACTGCTGAGTGTGGCGATGAAATGACAAGACACATGACACCAAACAGCTAAGTGTGACTTAATTCTACTCCGCTGCTTAACATGATGAAAGAAGAGGCGCCAAGATGCAGGCGAGCACAAACATCTGCGGTCACTGGGAGACACACAGGCCTTCTGTTGACACTTAAGCCTGAGCCTTACCATCTAATGAGGAGCTCTTCATCAGCTTCTCAAAGGGAGAGTATTTGCTGAAAGATGGAAACTTAAGATTTTCTCTGGGGTGACAGGAGAGGGCTTGGACAGTTGCCAGCTTGAAAGGTGGAGTCTTTAAGGATGTTGAAGCAGAAATGAGCAGATCTTTGTAAGACCTGGGAATTTACGAGTGTCAGAAGCCAGGTCAGGACTTGGAGCTACAAGTGTTTGATAAATTCTAGCACAATACTGTTAAATTCCTAATTAATATCACCCAGTGATAATGGATGTGGTCCAGCATCTTCCAGTCACATTATTTTTCCATTTAATTGGGGCTACAAAGCACTCCATAACTGTCCTAAATCATTTTCAGAGAAGGCTGAGTGGATCAGAGGGACCCTTAGCCACAGCACAGAAAGCAGCCTCAGAATGAATCAAACAGCTTCCAGAAAGTGCTGCGGGGCTTGTGCTGCCAGTCCACGTGTCCCTGTGCTTAAGCAGCATGTTAACAGGCAATGAAATGACTTGGTCCTACCTCCTCTAGTTACTTGGACCCACCTCCTATACAATCTGATAGGTTCAGAGAGATAACCAATCATTTTTCATTCTGCCCTAAGAACATTTTCGTATAAGTAAAATTCCCACAAGCATCCCATTCCCTAGGGCCCTGATTATTGGTGTCTGAGGCTCTACGATGGTTCCATAACCTGGCAGGTTAGTCAAAGGACTTATTAGCCCACATATTCCATAGATGGAGCCAGAGACAAAAGAGAGGTCTCTTAGGGCCACAGCATGGGCACCGGTATGGGCCAAAATCGATGTGTCTCATGAGGTGATACCTTATCAGTGATCAGAGCTACTCTGGGCCCTCGCTGCTCAGGGTGGCGTTGGATACTTGCTGTCAGTATCCATACATCTGCAGATTGGCAATGAAAGGCTTGTCCTTTTCAAACCTTGTTAAAGATTTTAAGGATCCATGTTTTTACAAATGAACGTCACAAGAAAATACAAGCGGTTCACTTGCAACTTACCAACCAGTGTGTGAAACCAACATCTTCCTCCATGTCGCAGTCACCCTGTGGTAATGCGTGTTCCCCACCGAAGCACATGAGCGATACCACAACAAAATGCACGTGCTGTCCCAAGACTCAAACCCCTCCATTCTAGAGAGGGGACCCCTACCAAATGCATTCTCCACTAAGGAACCAGAGTTGTCCACGCTTGCACTTTCTGTCTCATGTGGAAAAGCCTGAAGGCCACATGCTGGTCCTAGGTTGGAGTGACTCAGACAGGAAGAGCTTTCTTGGCAAAGGCATGGGCACAGCTGGGAAATGCACTTTCTGGCTGTCACGGGGACCGCTGATGTCCCTCTACGACGATGGCCTTTGTCCTGATTTCTGGGCAGTTTGTTTACTTCTGTAAACAAACATGTTTTTCTCATGAACGTGTGGCCAAAGGAGGAGCTCTCTATGGATCGCGGACACATCTATATGGGTTGCAATGGGCTGGACATAGACTCCCCAAGCTGCTCCCCTGGGCTAATGTCAACAGGGATGCCAGGTGTCTTTAGTGTATATCACCAAGGGCTGTTACTTTGTACATAAAAAGTAATCCTGAGAGCATATTTGGTTGCTTGGCAGTTTGAACCATACCCTCTCCAGTGGAGCATCTCAGACCAAAACTCAATAGTAAGGGAGTTTCCGATTTCACCAGATGCCAATTATGGGTGTTAATGACTTACTTTAGTTGAGAGTTAAAAGAAATGTATTTGTTGAGGCTTTACATTAACTGCACCTTTATAATGCCTTTATAATGCATTCATAGAACATTCATAAGCAGCATGTAAGTACACCATAACATCCTAACATATATAAACATCTTTAATATACGTCAATAACAAATATTATATGATAATAACAAATATTATAATCAGATAATCGCATAATGTTTGTTATTATCTCATATAAATCAAAGCTATTAAGGTAAGTTAGGATGTTTCATAATGCTTATGAATGCATTATAAAGGCATTGTGAAGGTGCACTAAATGTTCTATGAATGCATTATAAAGGCCTTATGAAGACGCAGTTAATGCAAGACATTACTATTTTATTCAACTGTTCACTGTGGGAATGTCTTTGTGAGATATTTCTGCATCCCTTCTTGAAGTTTCAAAGAAATGTCTGATAATGGAAACAGGTTTAGCATTTTTGCATCACATGCTTTTTAGGACTGTGAAGATGAATAGCATGAAATGACTGAGAAACTCACATTACATCAATACTATCCTGACCTGAAATGCGAAGACTGATGTGGGGGTGAGGGGTGTCAGTTTAATAATAACAAGTGAGAATGTCTGTCATTCTGTTCTGTAAGAGCAGGTGAAGTCACACCCGGGAAGGACACAGAGTCCTTATTAGCAGAAAGAGATGCCAAAACCAGGCTGAACCCAGAATGGATGCTGCTTCTCCTAGTGACCCGAAGACAGAACCAAGAAACAGCGACCACAGGCCATGCCTTGGCCGTGCTACTGCCTCTCATGCAAATCAGCAAAACCCCTGTTTCTGAGAGGACAAAATGCCTCCTTTCGACAAGCCAAGAGCAAAGATTTCATGTCACCCCTCCATTCCTCCGCTGTGCGTAACATGCATATGGTACCTTATGGAGATCCGTCAGAGAAGCAGTGAAAAACAGAGACGCTCTAAGCCCCCGTGTTTCCCGTCTGACCTACTAACTTCGGAAAAAGCTCCTAATCGCAGACTCTTTTGCTACCTGCACCATGTGCAGCACAGTAAAAAAAAGAAAGATCGAGATAGGAAAGGCAGTGATGCCGATGGCGAATCACACACAGGAACCCAAACAAGCGGGAAACTTATAAAGAAATAAAGGAATAAAGAAATTCCAGTAGCTCAACAGTAGAAAAGTTCATGAAGTTATTTTTTTGGGCTCTGGTTGCAGTTAGTGTCAAAAACAAATCAAGTGAAAATAACTTTCATGCCACAAAGGCTTTGACCCGGCTAGTATCTCTGTGACCGATCCATCACCTCCTGAACCAGGGTCTTGAGGTTTCCACCAGCTGGTTCACATGACTGACACAGAGCATCCCCGTGACCTGGGACATGGAGCCGCATGGCGGCTGCAAGCGCAGCCTGGCGAGCGTCGCGCTGTAACCGCGCCGACCACAGCTTCCGCCCTGCGCTCTGCTACAACAGCTTTCTCATGGGAACCTTCTAAGCTCTGTACCTATCGGCCACCCACCCCCACGAACGACTTCTGCCCCGGCCTGAGCTTGCACGCGTCACATAGCGGCTGAGGGCAAGAGTTTTTGCAATTGTGCGGTCTATTAGGAGCCATGCAGTCCAGCACCAAAAGCAGAAACGGACAAAGAATGCTGACAACCGCAACCAGAGTCGGACGAATGACGAGCTGGAGGCCCCAGGTCATAAACAAGTACGAGATCATGCCGAATCGTCCCCTGATCCATTGTACCCCTATTCTGACACAGAAGCCTAGAGTCCTGGTGACGCCCCTCTGCTGATAAAAGAGCTGGGGTATGGGGCTCTTTCCAAAGTGTTTGGAACTGGCAGGAAAAAAAAACTTTGTGTTTGGTCCAGAGATGAGAGGTGAGGGCTATTTGCCAACCCCCCCCCCTCCAAGGCAAACCAGTACACAAACATACTGGGAGGACAAGCAACATTCTGTGTTTGTGATTAAACTGGTGATTAAACTGAGAACACTGTTTGCTGAAATGTTATCTATTCTCCAGATCTGGCACAAGAGAACTGGGGTAAAAGTGTACAATTGCAGTGAGTTCCACGTGAACAGCCACCTCTGAGCCATTTGAAATCACAGGGGGCCCTTAGTCAGTTCTGCACCAGGCTAAGCACTGAAACTCTGTTTACTGCATTTACTCTGTGGTCCTCAGCACTGTGCTCCTCTCTTCTCTGACGTTGCGTACCTTACTGAGAGCGATGCTCCCTCCTGCTCGCCTCAATGCCGTGCAAATGTTTCTGCGAGAGACTGACCTGAATGCATGGGCATGAATAAAAAACAAAATCACAATTTTATACTAGAGATCCTGTCGAACCCAGTAAATTAATTTGGATTAGAATTCCGCTTTGAACAGAGTGCAAAATTAATTTAAAATAGACAGAGCGAGCTCTAATAATGCGATAAACCACTTCTGTTTTACATACTACATGAGTTAATGTAAGGCAAACATCTTGTCTAAAATGGTTTTCATACCGTACAGTTCAATTGATGATCTGCAACCTTTGCCAAAAATAAAAAAGTATTTTTCTTGCCTAATATTGTGAAGTGGGAGCCGCAGCAAAGGAACACTTCCCCAAATACGTTTTTAACACTTTTGTGGGGATATTTTAGTCAGACCATCGGTCTTACAGTTTCTCACGCAACTTACAGCACGTTAGAGCTTCAAAGAAGAAAGTGCAGCCCGTGGACAAATCGATGGACAGTCATACAGTGGGACAAATACTCAGCTAATACTCCTGTATGAGAAAACAATCAAATAATCAGAAAAACATGCAGGATAATTAAGCGTTAATTAGAGTTAATTTCATTGCAGTGTTAAGATTTGATGGTCTTGGGTTTTCTTACATTAAATTAAGAAATTTCAAATTTCAGAAGTTTATTGCAGATTCAGAATGCAACAGCCTCCCTCTAGTGGAGAAAAGAGGCCATTGCAGTTTTTTTTTTTTTTTTTTTTTTTTTTTAATATTATTTTAAACCGCCCGAAGAAGGTAGAGTGGGTAGGTCACCTCACGCTTCCATGGCTGGGGGAATTTTAGAGCTGGAATTTTCTCCCTGTGCCACATAGCTGTCCTCCTTGTACTCGTGTTTCCCCCCACAATAGATTGCCTTTAGTGTGTACACATGAGTACGTGCCCTATGATGGACTGGCATCCCCCCCAGGGTGTACCGCTGCCTTATGTCCTGTGCTGCCTGTGATAGACCGTAGGCCCCCTATGGTCCTACACTGTATGGGTAGTTGGAAGATCGATTGACACAAATGTAAAGGTTAAAACATTTCTCCTGCTTCTCCTTCCCCATCACTCACACAGACACGTTGACACGTGACCCAGATCACTTCCACTCTTTGACACAACTTGCTCTCTGGGTAACCATTCAAGCCAGTTCCCTTAAACCACCACTGAGGCCGAGAGATGAAGAGTCTCCAATAGGGATGCAGCATCCATCCATTTTCCAAACCGCTTTCCAAACCCAATCCTACTGGGTCGCGGGGGGTCCGGAGCCTATCCCGGAAGCAATGGGCACGAGGCAGGGAACAACCTAGGATGGGGGGCCAGCTCATCGCAGGGCACACTCACACACCAGTCACTCACACATGCACACCTGTGGGCAATTTAGTAACCCCAATTAGCCTCAGCATGTTTTTGGACTGTGGGGGGAAACCAGAGTACCCGGAGGAAACCCCACAACGACATGGGGAGAACATGCAAACTCCACACACAGAGTACTAACCACTGCACCACCTTGCCACCTCTGGGATGCAGCATACAGTGTGGAATTTGAAGTGGCAGCACAAGATCACAGCCCCGTTATATTCCAACAACGTAAAACAGCCCCCAACTCAAGAAGCTGAAATGCCCCCAGCAGAAGACTGAAGAGTGATTTTCCAGTCAGGACGGCAAAGGGTTCACCACTCCCTCCCACCTACCTGTGGTACACAGTCTCACTTTTCCATTTTATCATGTGAGAAGGATTTCTCACTTCATGGCCTTAAGGATTATACCGAATTGAGGTTTTGCTGGGATTTACGGCAAATCGGATTTGCTGCATGGCAGGGTTCCACTCGCCCTGTAAACATTCTTAAAAATCCAACAATAAAGCTACAAAAAAATCTGCGAGAGGCTCTTCAGTGTATGGGCCGTAATCTGCATTCCCTCTAAGTTTAGAGAGGCTTATCGCAGTGTATATATATTTGGTTTTGTGTGCTGATATGAATGTTCTGGGGATAAACCCACCATGCAGCTTCTCCGCTGGCTAGCACTGCAGATTTACTGACTCACACATATGTTTTGCTAACCCCTACCTTTGGGGGCGGGGGGGGGGGGGGGCTTCACACTGACATAAATGTCAGTGTGAACACTAACAGAAAAACTGGCAGGCAGACACACAAAGACTCAAAAGGAAGAAAAAAACACGCAAAACCCCCAGGTTCCTCTTTAGCTTGCAGGATGAGCCCTTGACATTTCCATCATGTACCGTAAGCTTAGTTTTGCAGAAACCACAACTCTTCCGAAATGTAAGGCACTCACGATGCAGTTGGATATACAGTACATCATACTCATATGGATAAACAATCTGATGAATTTCAAGGTGCTGGAAGGAGGGCACAGCTGTTGTACCTTTGAACAGGGGCCTTAAACTGAATTTCACCAGTTTATAAACTGGTGAAAATGGCAACTTATTTGATCTTGTTGATACTGAAACTAGTCATAATTGTAAATAACCAGCTAAAATCAACTCTATGTGAGCTTAACTTCATTTTAGGTGCAAGACTGGAAAAACCCATGACTAATCACTATTACTACCACAGTCACAGACTTAACAGAAATCCCTAAACCAGAAATAGGTTAGACCAACCTACTCCACAAATAGCATCAGATTGGGGTAACCATAGAAGATAGAAACATTCCATAATACTCCTCAAAACTACATGACAACATGTGCCAAGATCTCTTGGAATGCACCCTTCCCAGGAACAAAGGAATTCTGTATCACGGGATGACTATTATGAGAAGGTAACACAGCACCCTGTATCTCAAAGGATGACAACAAGCCAGACCAAGGCTTGGGTGCCACAGCACCCTCTATCTGCCAGAGACAGTGTATGCATGATGGGGCCAGACGAAGTAAGACTCCTCTCTCTACTGCTGCACCAAGGTAACTTCTCTGGGCTGATGCAGACTACTTCTTATAGAAACAGAGGTCTGGCCCAGTCAAAATTTACATCATATCATGGTGCCCCTCTGATAAAGTGCAAGGATAGTAGTGCAGGTTAAGTAACTGATGCAGTAAGAATGCTTTTGTTGACATAGAAGAGAATAAGAACTATACAGAATAATGATGCAGTTTTTTTACAATGACCCCAAGGTTAAGTGATAGACAATATGAACAATCGTCGTTTAAGATCTTATGCAATCAGGAAAAAGTCTTTGATGAAATTAAAGGGATATCGTTACATTCATTAACTTGGCTGCATTGGTTTAACAGATATCAAATGCGATGCAATTCCACTAACTAGTTTGACTCTCCATCAATCAGTAAATGAGCACATTTAATAACAATTAAGCCTGATTATATTAGCACATAATCCCACCATAATTCCACAGTGTATATGGGAGACTAAAATGATTTTCCGTATGTTCGTAAAAAGACGTGTTCTAATGCTCTTGATCTAAATTTGGCTCTCTGGTATAGACTGGTGCATAACCAGTGATGCTAGAAAAATGAGTTCATTAAAACTTATACTGAAAATTGTATTTTACATTAAGCATAAGTGACATCAATTAATTGGAAGACAGAAATGACCAGCTACACTCTCATTTTATGTATATGATATTCACACACCGGCACTGTTACATCCCATTTGTGTAGACATTATGCAGCCCTTGTGTTTCTCCACAGATTTTAATTATTTATTTTATTTACATGATGTTTTATGTACTATGCTGTATATTGTTTAGTGGGGGTTTGGTACCAAAGCGTGCTGGTACCGTCATTAACCACTAGATGTCACCATTTTATTACAAAGAAATGCCTTTGCTTTCTTAATCCAAAAACGTTTTTAATGCACCACTCACAGTGCAGCTGTACGATAGCAAGAGCAGATAAAAGGTCAAGTTAGCATTCTACACAATTTAAGCATAGAACATACGTCATACAGTTGCATATGTCATACGGTTGCAAAATCTTAACTTTTCTTTAATCGGCAAATAATTATAGTGAACTGTAACTGATACGATGCACATTTTAATACACTGCAGAATACAAAAGAAAAACAGACTGCTCTAGAATTAGTTGATTTACTGGTTCGCATTTGAAAAGAACAAAACAAAAAGAAAACAAAATGGCAAATAATTGTGACATCATGTTAAGAAGTTCGGTGCTGACAGACTAATGTGACTCCAGCGTATAACGAAAGACCTGATCGTTTTGAAATCTGCTGAGTATTGATGGTTTTTCTACTAATACACAGACACGACATTATGTTTTCCATGGAAATGTGCCACTTTTCATAAAATTGTATTTATTGAGCATCCAAAGTCACATGCATTTCTTGAGAAAACTGAATCAGACCGTTCATGGTTTGGGGCCCAAGGGTGACTTCACTTTGCCAACCTAGGGAACTGAACCAGCGACCGCCGCATCTTAACCCTCTGATCCACACACTTTCCCATCTCTCAGGCAAAATTTTGACATGTTTTGAAAAGGTTATGAAGATTTTGGAAAGTTCTTGTCCTATCCGCCCACAAACGAAGGCAGTCATGACTACTTTCCAGAGTGTGCAATTTTCTGCAGAGAATAACTGAGTTTTTTCATGTGAATATATAGAGCTGAGGACATGCAGGTATAGGAAATGGATGGATGGATGGATGGATTATATAGGTTGATATGACAACAGCAAAATTTGCATTTAAATTTGCCAAAAAATTATTCATTTAAGAACAATATGTAAGAACTGAATATTTAAAAAAATCTGTCATTTTTTTACTTCATTCAGGGTCCGGTAAAATATTCAGGAAGTATCCAAAGAGTCTGCTGCTGCCTCGGGTGGATGCAGAACAACATATCTGTGGGACCCAGAACCAAATACCTAAGGGTGTATCTGAAATGAGTGAGGGAGCACGATCCATGCAACCGTGTCACTGTCATCTACTGACAGACTCCCTCCTGAGAGAGCACATTATTAATCGCAGAGTGGTGTACACCCTTAGGCACCGCTGTAAGCCGCATGTCTACTTTGTGCCAACACTACACAGCTGGACAGCTGGGCACCACAATCCGCTTTAACTTTCTTTGCATGGCTGCTAAGGAATACACTACTCTGACTTAAAGTCACGAGCACACTAAGCAGATGCATCAAATTCTGGATGCAAGGTACTTACAGGACTTACTTAGTGCTACCCAGATAACCCCCTTTTCTCAGTCTTCGGAAACTGTCCTCTGATTTGAGTTGTCAAGGTCTCACAAAAAGAGAAAGTGCTTTGAAAGATGATGTCTTGCCCTTGACAACAGGAAGGTAATTACAAAGACTCAGTTTCCTTGTCCTCCGAGAACAGCATTCCAGGTGAGTCAGCTGTCCTACCCCCCCAAGGAATGTCCAATAGAATAGCCAAGACTAACTGTAACTACAGTTCAATATTTTTTTCAAAATATCATTTTTAAATGATACTGTTATACAGTGAAACATCTAATAATTCACATTACAATTAAGTTTTAAGTTGGGCTCAATTCACAGTTGTATGTAAAGTATTTAAAATATAATATTCGCACGAATCTAAGTAATAGGCTGAAATAACAACTCGAGTCGTCCTATAACTTGTGATCACACGCAAAACAAGAAAACCACGATAAATCAAACACGAAGAGCCCTGGGGTACCAAACGCAAAAGACTCTTCCTTCCTACCGTAGGTCGCACTTCATACTGGATGGTCCCGACTTGTTAAGAATCCAACAGCGATCCACTTCCAAAGTGAAGTTTCAAGTAAAGCTACTATTAGCGCGCATTTCACCAGAATAGCCGCAATGTACGGTGCGTACAGTGGGAGACTGTCAGTCCTCCTCCTAGCAGACGTTCTTCATTTACTTTTCGGATGAGAGACCACTGGCGCTCCGGTCCCTCCCTTTCAGAGACACGTGCGAACATTCACATCGTCTCCTTACGCTGTCACTTCCGTGTCAACAAAAAATAGATTATTAACCTACCACGCATATTAATACTTAAACGTGAAAGAGCCTTCCAGGATCAGTGACAGTAACGAAAACATTTGATAATTGGAAAGCATCTTTCACACTGTAGTGCCGTCCAACTAAAACGCAATGTTGGACGAAATATTACCAAGAAATAAATAGTCATTGATAAATAAATCTTCGATGAATGATATAAATCAGATTTGCATGGAGAAAGAAGAATATTATTGGAGATGTCAGCAGGCAATAAAAAAGAACGTTAGGAGGACGGGAGTGGCAGAGTTATGATAAGATTTATTACAGATGCCGGGGAAGGCGTAAAACTGAAATTGTTCGGGGGGGAATTGTGAGCAAAGAATATCAAAGAATAAGACCTGTGAAAAACGATAAGAAACAATAGCAGGTAGCAGTTACTGTGGTCGGTTCTTTCTTGAGCACCTGCACAACAGCTCGTACATGTAACACCGCATCTAAAACCTCAGCACAGGATCTCCTTAGCGCCTGGGGGGTGTTTAAGACAGGAAACTTTGGTCGTTAGAGCATGAAACGGACATCACAACTTCTTGGTTATGATTGTGGATTATCAAAGGTTCCTGGGAAAATGTATGTCCTCTGGGAAATATCGGTGACAACCGTGAATTAGCGATCACTATATGGAATAAGGATGACAATTTAATACAGAGTCCTTTGACTGCACATCTCACAGAGGCAGCAGTCCCGAATTGGGCGAATTAGGCTACAGTATATGACTTACCGTTTTTAACAAGTTAACCGTTAAAACATACGCAAAACTTATATGTTATGTTCTCTCAACGATTCCTTTTCCTATAAACATAAACAGGCAATAACACAGTAGATGGTTTCCGTCCGATACGCAAACGGTCCCAGCCAATGTGTGACGAAACGCTGTAGGTTGCGCGCGCCTTCATTCCTCACGCGGGACCTGCGGTCAGCCGATACGTGCGACGGGAGCGACGCTTCCTGACAGCCGTCCCCGCGTACGTGATGCGGAGCACAGCCAGCGCTGTCGCACGTCAACATTCCGATTGCGGTTCAATTAAAAGGTCGAATGCATATTGAACTCAGTTTAGCATATCAAAATGCTTAAGGTGCTTCTTTAGAACAGCACCAGAATTTTCACACAAACAGAACATATGACTTGTTTATATCGACTTTAGGCAATGCATATATGAGCCAGAGCTGTAAGTTATTAATTGTGCTCAGAAATGAGAAGGACTGAAAAAGCCTTGTATCCCCCAAGTGCTGCTCGTAAAGGCCCAGGCGCCAATAGTGCGGTCCCCGTGCCTATTTAACTTATTTCTTCTCGCTTATATATTGCCGTGCAGTCCGGGTGCCCGGGTAATTACATTTTCTGCTCATGCACAAGAGTTTTCGTTAGTTCTGTGCAGACATCCTTACGTACTGCTGGAGAAATGAGGTGAGATAACCGCGACGGAGGAGACAAATTACTGGAGCTACCGTTTTTTGGTGCGCGCTCCTTACGGGAACTTAAAGATTTAACCACTCACACATTTTCACGTTGAAATATTATCCTTAACACACACAATTATAGCACAAGTTTCCAATAATAACTTTTCATTTTATCTAGATGCTGAAATAAGTGAGCAAAGAAATCCGTTGTGTCATTTTGGATCCTGATGATTATTAAAAGCAATTAACATGGGCAGACTGGGCTGATTGTAAGCGAACTCCATTTCCAGTTTAAATGAATCGGGCGCGGGTGACGTCACGTATGTGAGGAGCACATGTGGAACCGTTTTAGTAGATATTAAAATACAGTGTCAGGTTTGAGAGAACCGCAACATGGGCCAGCAGCTCTGACGGTCCTGCGGAGGACAAACAAACGTACTTATGAAATGCGTGCTTTAACCTCATCAACCTATGAACCAGGTGGCTCCAGAACTAGACTCTAAAATAAACATGCACCACATCTCTGGGGGGGTTGGGGGGCGGAGAGGGGCTACAGTGATTCCAAGGCTATCCATCTCCCCTCTGACTGTAAGAAAACTCGTCCCTCTGAGTCGCACGCAGTAACCAGGAGAGAGAGCACCATGTGGAAAGCATTACTCAGCCAAGATGGAAAAAGCACAGGTTTGGTTGTGCTTTAAGATCACAGAAGCAAATCTCCATAATTCTTGACAAAGTTCCAGCGCACATTTTAACATGCGTTTTAGGTTGTTTGGGGAATGTGGCTTGTAGATCCCTTGAGCCCAATGCTGGTGAAAAAAGACCAAATTCAATTTCTAGATGGGTGAGAAGGTGAAGTGTGTCATATATTCCTCATATGCAATAAGAAAACAAGCCCTGGCATATATCAGATGTCCTGAGGAGCAGAACCACACGGCTACTTCATGGAATTTGGTGACTTTTGATGTATAAAGGCAGCTTTGATGGCTTGAGCCCTGATTCCTGTATGTTTGGCCTGGAGTCTTTTGTAGACGCAAATTTTTGTCCTCTGCTTCCCACTCGCATGCCACGGCCACCAAGGGAAGAAAATAAAAGGAGCCTGGGTGAAGGGGGGGGAGCCTGGGTGAAGGGGGGGGAGCGTGGGTAAGGGTGGGAGCGTGGGTAAGGGGGGGAGCGTGGGTGGAGGGTGGAGCCTGGGTGAAGGGGGGGGAGCGTGGGTGGAGGGGGGAGCGTGGGTGGAGGGTGGAGCGTGGGTAAGGGTGGGAGCGTGGGTGGAGGGTGGAGCGTGGGTAAGGGGGGAGCCTGGGTAAGGGGGGAGCCTGGGTAAGGGGGGGAGCGTGGGTGGAGGGGGGGAGCGTGGGTGGAGGGTGGAGGCGTGGGTAAGGGGGGAGCGTGGGTGGAGGGTGGAGCGTGGGTAAGGGGGGGAGCGTGGGTAAGGGGGGAGCGTGGGTGGAGGGTGGAGCCTGGGTGAAGGGGGGAGCGTGGGTAAGGGGGGAGCGTGGGTGGAGGTGCGTGGGTAAGGGGGAGCGTGGGTGGAGGGGTGGAGCGTGGGTAGAGGTGGGAGCGTGGGTAAGGGGGGAGCGTGGGTAAGGGGGGGAGCGTGGGTAAGGGGGGAGAGCGTGGGTGGAGGGTGGAGCCTGGGTAAGGGGGGAGCGTGGGTGGAGGGTGGAGCGTGGGTAAGGGGGGAGCGTGGTGGAGGGGGAGCGGGGGGAGGTGGGTAAGGGGGGAGCGTGGGTGGAGGGAGGGGAGCGTGGGTGGAGGGTGGAGCGTGGGTAAGGGGGGAGCGTGGGTGGAGGGTGGAGCGTGGGTAAGGGGGGAGCGTGGGTAAGGGGGGAGCGTGGGTGGAGGGTGGAGCGTGGGTAAGGGGGGAGCGTGGGTGGAGGGTGGAGCCTGGGTGGAGGGTGGTGAGCGTGGGTAAGGGGGGAGCCTGGGTGAAGGGGAGGGGGAGGGTGGAGCGTGGGTAAGGGGGGAGCGTGGGTGAAGGGGGGGGGAGCGTGGGTAAGGGGGGAGCGTGGGTAAGGGGGGAGCGTGGGTAAGGGGGGAGCGTGGGTGGAGGGTGGAGCGTGGGTAAGGGGGGAGCGTGGGTGGAGGGTGGAGCGTGGGTAAGGGGGGAGCGTGGGTGGAGGGTGGAGCGTGGGTAAGGGGGGAGCGTGGGTGGAGGGTGGAGCGTGGGTGAAGGGGGGAGCGTGGGTGAAGGGGGGGGGAGCGTGGGTAAGGGGGGAGCGTGGGTAAGGGGGGGGGAGCGTGGGTAAGGGGGGAGCGTGGGTAAGGGTGGAGCGTGGGTAAGGGGGGAGCGTGGGTGAAGGGGGGGGGAGCGTGGGTAAGGGGGGAGCGTGGGTAAGGGGGGAGCCTGGGTGAAGGGGGGGGAGCCTGGGTGGAGGGTGGAGCGTGGGTGAAGGGGGGGGGAGCCTGGGTAAGGGGGGGAGCGTGGGTGGAGGGGGGAGCGTGGGTAAGGGGGGAGCGTGGGTAAGGGGGGAGCGTGGGTGGAGGGTGGAGCGTGGGTAAGGGGGGAGCGTGGGTAAGGGGGGAGCGTGGGTGGAGGGTGGAGCGTGGGTAAGGGGGGAGCGTGGGTGAAGGGGGGTGGAGCGTGGGTAAGGGGGGAGCGTGGGTAAGGGGGGAGCCTGGGTAAGGGGGGAGCCTGGGTAAGGGGGGAGCGTGGGTGGAGGGGGGAGCGTGGGTGGAGCGTGGGTAAGGGGGGAGCGTGGGTGGAGGGGGGAGCGTGGGTAAGGGGGGAGCGTGGGTGGATGGTGGAGCCTGGGTGAAGGGGGGAGCGTGGGTGAAGGGGGGGGGAGCGTGGGTGGAGGGTGGAGCCTGGGTGAAGGGGGGAGCGTGGGTAAGGGGGGGAGCGTGGGTGGAGGGGGGAGCGTGGGTAAGGGGGGAGCGTGGGTGGAGGGTGGAGCGTGGGTAAGGGGGGAGCGTGGGTAAGGGGGGAGCGTGGGTGGAGGGTGGAGCGTGGGTAAGGGGGGAGCGTGGGTGGAGGGTGGAGCCTGGGTAAGGGGGGAGCGTGGGTGGAGGGTGGAGCGTGGGTAAGGGGGGAGCGTGGGTGGAGGGGGGAGCGTGGGTAAGGGGGGAGCGTGGGTGGAGGGGGGAGCGTGGGTAAGGGGGGAGCGTGGGTGGAGGGTGGAGCGTGGATAAGGGGGGAGCGTGGGTGGAGGGTGGAGCGTGGGTAAGGGGGGAGCGTGGGTAAGGGGGGAGCGTGGGTAAGGGGGGAGCGTGGGTGGAGGGTGGAGCGTGGGTAAGGGGGGAGCGTGGGTGGAGGGTGGAGCGTGGGTAAGGGGGGAGCGTGGGTGAAGGGGGGGGGAGCCTGGGTAAGGGGGGGAGCGTGGGTGAAGGGGGGGGGAGCCTGGGTAAGGGGGGGAGCGTGGGTGGAGGGTGGAGCGTGGGTAAGGGGGGAGCGTGGGTGAAGGGGGGGGGGAGCGTGGGTAAGGGGGGAGCGTGGGTAAGGGGGGAGCGTGGGTAAGGGGGGAGCGTGGGTGGAGGGTGGAGCGTGGGTAAGGGGGGAGCGTGGGTGGAGGGTGGAGCGTGGGTAAGGGGGGAGCGTGGGTGGAGGGTGGAGCGTGGGTGAAGGGGGGAGCGTGGGTGAAGGGGGGGGGAGCGTGGGTAAGGGGGGAGCGTGGGTAAGGGGGGGAGCGTGGGTAAGGGGGGGGGAGCGTGGGTAAGGGGGGAGCGTGGGTAAGGGTGGAGCGTGGGTAAGGGGGGAGCGTGGGTGAAGGGGGGGGGAGCGTGGGTAAGGGGGGAGCGTGGGTAAGGGGGGAGCGTGGGTAAGGGGGGAGCCTGGGTGAAGGGGGGGGAGCCTGGGTGGAGGGTGGAGCGTGGGTGAAGGGGGGGGGAGCCTGGGTAAGGGGGGGAGCGTGGGTGGAGGGGGGAGCGTGGGTGGAGGGGGGAGCGTGGGTAAGGGGGGGAGCGTGGGTGGAGGGGGGAGCGTGGGTAAGGGGGGAGCGTGGGTGAAGGGGGGGGGAGCGTGGGTAAGGGGGGAGCGTGGGTGGAGGGTGGAGCGTGGGTAAGGGGGGAGCGTGGGTGAAGGGGGGGGGAGCCTGGGTAAGGGGGGGAGCGTGGGTGAAGGGGGGGGGAGCCTGGGTAAGGGGGGGAGCGTGGGTGGAGGGTGGAGCGTGGGTAAGGGGGGAGCGTGGGTGAAGGGGGGGGGAGCGTGGGTAAGGGGGGAGCGTGGGTAAGGGGGGAGCGTGGGTAAGGGGGGAGCGTGGGTGGAGGGTGGAGCGTGGGTAAGGGGGGAGCGTGGGTGGAGGGTGGAGCGTGGGTAAGGGGGGAGCGTGGGTGGAGGGTGGAGCGTGGGTAAGGGGGGAGCGTGGGTGGAGGGTGGAGCGTGGGTGAAGGGGGGAGCGTGGGTGAAGGGGGGGGGAGCGTGGGTAAGGGGGGAGCGTGGGTAAGGGGGGGGGGAGCGTGGGTAAGGGGGGAGCGTGGGTAAGGGTGGAGCGTGGGTAAGGGGGGAGCGTGGGTGAAGGGGGGGGGAGCGTGGGTAAGGGGGGAGCGTGGGTAAGGGGGGAGCCTGGGTGAAGGGGGGGGAGCCTGGGTGGAGGGTGGAGCGTGGGTGAAGGGGGGGGGAGCCTGGGTAAGGGGGGGAGCGTGGGTGGAGGGGGGAGCGTGGGTAAGGGGGGAGCGTGGGTAAGGGGGGAGCGTGGGTGGAGGGTGGAGCGTGGGTAAGGGGGGAGCGTGGGTAAGGGGGGAGCGTGGGTGGAGGGTGGAGCGTGGGTAAGGGGGGAGCGTGGGTGAAGGGGGGTGGAGCGTGGGTAAGGGGGGAGCGTGGGTAAGGGGGGAGCCTGGGTAAGGGGGGAGCCTGGGTAAGGGGGGAGCGTGGGTGGAGGGGGGGAGCGTGGGTGGAGCGTGGGTAAGGGGGGAGCGTGGGTGGAGGGGGGAGCGTGGGTAAGGGGGGAGCGTGGGTGGATGGTGGAGCCTGGGTGAAGGGGGGAGCGTGGGTGAAGGGGGGGGGAGCGTGGGTGGAGGGTGGAGCCTGGGTGAAGGGGGGAGCGTGGGTAAGGGGGGAGCGTGGGTGGAGGGGGGAGCGTGGGTAAGGGGGGAGCGTGGGTGGAGGGTGGAGCGTGGGTAAGGGGGGAGCGTGGGTAAGGGGGGAGCGTGGGTGGAGGGTGGAGCGTGGGTAAGGGGGGAGCGTGGGTGGAGGGTGGAGCCTGGGTAAGGGGGGAGCGTGGGTGGAGGGTGGAGCGTGGGTAAGGGGGGAGCGTGGGTGGAGGGGGGAGCGTGGGTAAGGGGGGAGCGTGGGTGGAGGGGGGGAGCGTGGGTAAGGGGGGAGCGTGGGTGGAGGGTGGAGCGTGGATAAGGGGGGAGCGTGGGTGGAGGGTGGAGCGTGGGTAAGGGGGGAGCGTGGGTAAGGGGGGAGCGTGGGTAAGGGGGGAGCGTGGGTGGAGGGTGGAGCGTGGGTAAGGGGGGAGCGTGGGTGGAGGGTGGAGCGTGGGTAAGGGGGGAGCGTGGGTGAAGGGGGGGGGAGCCTGGGTAAGGGGGGGAGCGTGGGTGAAGGGGGGGGGAGCCTGGGTAAGGGGGGGAGCGTGGGTGGAGGGTGGAGCGTGGGTAAGGGGGGAGCGTGGGTGAAGGGGGGGGGAGCGTGGGTAAGGGGGGAGCGTGGGTAAGGGGGGAGCGTGGGTAAGGGGGGAGCGTGGGTGGAGGGTGGAGCGTGGGTAAGGGGGGAGCGTGGGTGGAGGGTGGAGCGTGGGTAAGGGGGGAGCGTGGGTGGAGGGTGGAGCGTGGGTGAAGGGGGGAGCGTGGGTGAAGGGGGGGGGAGCGTGGGTAAGGGGGGGAGCGTGGGTAAGGGGGGAGCGTGGGTAAGGGGGGGGGAGCGTGGGTAAGGGGGGAGCGTGGGTAAGGGTGGAGCGTGGGTAAGGGGGGAGCGTGGGTGAAGGGGGGGGGAGCGTGGGTAAGGGGGGAGCGTGGGTAAGGGGGGAGCGTGGGTAAGGGGGGAGCCTGGGTGAAGGGGGGGGAGCCTGGGTGGAGGGTGGAGCGTGGGTGAAGGGGGGGGGAGCCTGGGTAAGGGGGGGAGCGTGGGTGGAGGGGGGAGCGTGGGTGGAGGGGGGGAGCGTGGGTAAGGGGGGGAGCGTGGGTGGAGGGGGGAGCGTGGGTAAGGGGGGAGCGTGGGTGAAGGGGGGGGGAGCGTGGGTAAGGGGGGGAGCGTGGGTGCGGCTCACTGTACTGTGCGACTGTTGGGTAGATGTGGCTTTGGAGATATCTGGGCTTGAGTATCACTGTCAAAATGAATTAAATACCTTGACCGTGACTCTGACACCCCCTATATCACCACAGCACCTGTGCGTGTCCGAGCAGTCAGTGTGGGTCATGTGATCGTGTTCCAGGTGTGGTCTGGCCCACGTATGCCAAGGCCGCACAGGTAACACCCTGACTTCCTGCAGAGGCACAGACGTGATGCAGACTGGTGTTCATATGCTGCATATGCTATGTACTACTAAACTGACAGCGCAGGATGGGAATGCTATTGCTGTATCGCTGCATGCAACTGAAAGTAATGGTTGCTGTGGTCCCTCCCCCCCCAGCTTCCCCTTGAGATATAAAGTTTGCTTTCAAATCAGAATAAAAATATAACAACACTTGATGAAGTCATTAATTTTTTGAGGGCTAATCCATTGACAGCCAGACATTTTTATTATGACATACAATTAATCAGGCCAAATATTCTTAAACAACTAAACTGGCAACAAGTCTTTTTGCATTAAAGTGTTTAAAGTGCATACACTTGGAATAAGAACATTTCAAAGTAATATATTGCTCAATCCACTCTGTCTGCATCCTCTTAGGGCAGAATATCATGATAAGCTTTATATAGAGAGGCGGAACTTTAAAAAGCATAAATAATACGATAAATCCTTAAATTCACACTGTGATGATAGTCCATATACTACATCCCCACCCACACTTCAACATCGAAATACTTCAGGTACCCCATCTCCATCCCTCCCTCTCACCAGCAACCACCGACACACAACCCTTAGCAGCACCAGCACCTCATCAGTATTTGATACCTGGACCGCCTTAAAATAACACAGAATGATTGAAAATGGAGACATGTGCAGTGATATACCGTAAACGTTGCTGTTGAAGGTTTTGATTCCACAGAATGTCAGCTGGACCTGGTGATGTCATTGTTTATAAGGTCCGTTGATCATGTGAATGTGGTATGCTGAGTACTGAGTGTGTACCGCCATAATATGCTAGTGTGAGTGTTAGTCTCACACTACGTGAACCTCTACATGAATAAACAGAAGGGGTCTCCAAGGGCGTGAAGCTAGTGCAGGTAATCAGGAAGCAGAGACAGATGCCTTTAAATCTGCTGGTGTGATGCTTGATTTGGGCAAGTTACAGGCCATATGTACAACAATGCTATTTAACCTTTGGGAGAACTTTGAAATATGAACAACCTAAATCTTTGTTCTTTATCGGGAGGTTAGTCTGGGACTAGGCTGGAGTATCATTGCTAAACTCCTGAAATACTTCAGTTGGTACTTTTCCTGAATTGCTGTAATGAAACATATGATGTGCTAAAGAGTCTCTGGAGTGTAAGTTGCCTGGGCAACAAGCTGAGGAGCCCGTGGCAACAATCTCAGAGGCACAAGCGTCGACCCGGTTAGTCAAAGACGGTATTATTGTCAGCAGCGCCAAGAGGCTCAGTGCATCGCCAGGCGGCTATCGAAGGGGCGTCGACAAGTCAAATGAGGGCGCACTCTCAACAAGCACATGCATAATGGCTCTTATCGTCCCTTTGGCACTCTCAGGTCGTCAGTCATTCCTCACCATTCCCTAACCCCCCCCCCACCATTTATAGTTTTACAGTGAGCACAGACCCAGAGATGAAGCCATTGTTTGGAGGATAGAAGTATGTTTTTTGTTTAAGATGTCTCGGGGTCCCGTGACCCAGTAGGATAAGCGGTTTGGAAAATGGATGGATGGATGTCTCGGGGTCCAGGAAGAAATGAATCTTTGAATCCAATGGTGAGTGGGGTAATTGTGTGCTGTCAACCAACCACTGGTTTAACCCATTTCCCATTGGTTACTTTAGTGGTTACCAGTATCTTAAAACAGTCAGTGACAGTTCTCCCCTTTATACCCAGAAATGCAGTTTAACACGCTCAAGTAACTATGGTTAAAGTCTTGTGGTAAGACTGTACAGACCTATATGTGGCAAATACTAGTAAGCCCAGTGTGTGATATTGCACCTTTGACCTGGACTTATTAAGATTATTAATATAAATGAATCTTGTATACAACCACCAGGGCACATGATTTTTGTGGCACTAATAGTGGTGGCGACCAACAACAAATGTATATGTTTGCATATAACATGCAACTTCCCCTACAAAAGGCAATGAAGCAATACTTATGCCAAATGAAAGACTTGACTTCTCTTGACTAGTTTTAACAGATGAATGTCTTTGATATAGATTACTTGTAATGCGGTTAAAACTAGATTTAACACCGGCCACGCTGCAAAGATGTGTTGTTCTTTAAATCGTTAGAATACTCGAAGGCTTCTAAAGACTCGACAGTTCGGAAATTGTATCGGTATCGCTTGTAGAGCTCTTTAGGAATTTACCCAAAACGTCGTTCTAAACGTTCTTGAAAAAGGCTGAGCGAGGTTGCTCATAAGCATTGTTCCCGGAGGCACACCCTACCTTACAGACATTATTCTGAAACGAAAACGACCAGCCCCTGTATAAATACTTAACCTCTGAAATTTTTTAATCCGAGGTTTAGAAGAAAACGCGTTTCGTTTTACATTTCATTTTTAAGTAAAATAAACGTAAAGGAGCTCATCAAGCACCGCGCATGAAAACGCCAGTAAAGCACTATATCTAAGTACAATTTCTATTGCAGCTAACGCATATTAAAACAAAAGAAACAGGAATTTAAAAACGCAGAGAAAGTGGTTCATAAGACTAGCATGTGTGTACATGTCTTTTTTGTCATGTTTTATTTGTCTTATGTTTCACGGTGAGATAAGTAGCGATTAGTGGTTCTGAATTGCGCTTCTCCACACAATGTATTGGACGAAAAGTATGAGGTAATTGTTTGGTCATGTGACTGCTGCAGCATCTGTCAAAAGTGATACCCATTACAGAGGCACAACAGCGCATCCCCAGCTTAGCTCTGCCTGCTGCCCGCTGCTAGCTGATTGGATGGCTGTCTTACAACTAGGGATCATCACCAAAGTTTCCTAAAATCATAAAAGCAATTTAGAAAATTCCAAACAGTTTTCAGAAGCTTGTTCTAACGTTCTAAATGCGCTGTTCCTAAATACTCCATGTCTAGGAAAAGTAAACAGACCATCCTTCATCAATCATCTTTCTTTTCAGTGCAATTTCACTGTGAACCTGATAGACACTCCGTAGCCTCAACAAAAATAACATGAAATATTTCAATCACGGCGAATTAAAGTATGATCTAGGTATATGTTTTAGATATACCAGTGTTCGGCGAGTGCCATTTTCCTTATTAAATGAAATTATGTAAACCACGACATGATTAATTTTTTCCCCCCATTTTTCAAGTGAAACAGCGATACTACATAATCTTTATGTAGTTGATTCTACAAGAGTTGATTATGTCATATCGAAATCAGAATTTGTTTGTTTCTAATAATTGCTCGGGCCACGATATTTATTGTGTTACTTTTTTTCTTTTACCATATTAATAAGTTACCCAACAACGTGCGATATGTGTGTACTGCGATGGCACGCTAAAACCGCTGGAATTTCGACAGAGCCCCTTAATTGAGAGCTCTTACCCCGCCTCTGTCGCAAGACAGCTTGAGTTGGCACCAGTGACAGTGCGAGTGAGACTAGGAGAGAAAAGTGGAATAAGTGTTTTAAAGCACAACGAGAGAATAATATAATGTCATGCATGGACGCTGGTGGCGCACGGAGGTCGCAGGCGGTGTGATCTCAGGGAGTTTCTCCCGGTCGCCGCTGATGGAAAGTAGAGCGCGTGGAGAGTGTGTCTGTTCAGTGTGTGTGTCGGCTTGAGCAGGGGAGGGAAAGCCCTTCGTTGCCAAATTTGGCAACTGGGGAGGAGAAATGCCATTTTCAGTTGTTTTGCTGCGGAGCGCAGACAGACCGGGGCGCTGGTGATGACTGCCCGTTGGGGATCGCTGTTCAACAGAGGAAAACTGGGCGGCTGAAGATGATGATTTTGCGCGAATCATGGCTAACGGTACGGGCACAATCATGTTAAAATGCGTGGTCGTTGGAGACGGTGCTGTAGGCAAAACTTGCCTGTTAATGAGCTATGCCAACGACGCCTTTCCTGAGGAGTACGTTCCTACCGTTTTTGACCATTACGCAGGTAAGTGTCGTGTGAAAACTCCTCTCTTAACTACCATATTCTAAGAAAGAACTAAAATAATCTACCAAGTATTTTATAAATATATAAAAGTTATTTTTATTTCTACGTGGACCTGATATGGGTGGAGATCTGTGTTCTGTACTCACAGTTGTCAAATATTTTAATGGCGAAACAAAGGAAGATACAGGCACTGGAAATAAAATTAACGAAATAATACGAATGACGAGTGCTTGCTAGTTGTATTGCAATTACGGAAAAAAAACTTTAAAAAGTTAATATAGTGAAAAGACACAGTAAGACCCCAGAATATTCAGCCCGTATTGTGTTGTTCTTTCCGTATTGTGTTTTTTTTTACCCCACGCTGATATTTGAAAATTGATACTTTTTTGTGATGTAAAAAAAAGATAGAATAACTGAGGACTGTTAGAGGAAATTCATGTGTAAAAACGGAAGTAAGATAATAATCTTTTATCTTTCTGCCCTCACGCTCTCTCTCTTATTCTGGGCTCTGTTTTTCCTAATTAAAACCACTTGTGTTTCTTTCGTCTAAGCCTTTGGAGCTAAGACACCCCCACTCAATTTTCCCCATTTTTAACCTTATTACTTTTTTCCCACCTCCCACTCTTTCTGTGTCTAGTTTTGTTTCCCTTTTCCCATTCAGTGTATGTAATACATGGCTATTTCCCCGTTTTTTTCAGTGAGTGTGACTGTCGGAGGGAAACAGTATTTATTGGGACTGTACGACACAGCTGGTCAGGTAAAGTTCATTCTGGACAACTTAAGCATAGTTGGAATCTTCTTAATGTAAATATATCCTGGTCCTTCAGTGTCAAGTGTCCATGTATAAATATGTAATTCATCAATGGTGCTGGAAGCATCCTGTAAAAAACAGGAAGTGCAGCTTTGATCCGGGCCGTAACCTGCAACAGGTGATTACTGACGTCTCTCCAGTGAGATAGATGGCGCTATTTGTGGTGTATGCTGATTTTTATGGCGCTGCGGGGTCTTATTGCAGATAGTTAAGGCCTTTTTTCTCTCTGTCTCTCCCTCATTGTCCTTGTATTAATCTTTTCCTGTTCTTTTACATGACAGTAAAAAATATGAGTACAATACGTCATGAAATTGCCAGCAGGTTCAGATTTTTGTTAAAGCTATGATGTATATATTATGGAAATAAAAGCTGAAGAAAGCAAAAGAGAGGGGTTAAAAAACAAATGTACAGATAGACAGATCAGGAGCCCCCACCAAGCGTTGATGAATAATAAATAAATAAATACATAAATAAAACATAACTGTCACTCATGGGGGCCTCCACAGGGAACTGGATAAGTGCTACAGAATTCCTGAAGAGGTACCTTCAGCAGCTCTGAAAGCGACCAATTGAACTGGCCAGATGGGTCTTTCAACCAGTAAAAAACACAACCAAGGATGAGTTGGGACCCTCCTCACCAGCTGTGCACATCACCTTGCTTTTGTAAAGTAGCACATACGTATCCGTACTGCACATCACGGGGGTCGATTTGAGCTTCTTGGTTCTGCCTGGTAACATTGAGTTCAGCGCAGTGTGGCACCCGGGGGTGGGTGAGGCTGCAGTGACATGGAGTATGGAATATCCATGTCAGGCGGGGTCTGCTAGTGTGAGGACATCGGCAAGGACATTTGCCGTGTACGTTCGATGGCTGTATTTTATTAGGCTTTGCTGATTTTCAAAAACTTAGTTGCAACAGAGAAGTTTCCCTGATTCTTAGGGGAAGAATGGAGATCATGCAGCAGAGCTCCTTATCATGAAGAGGAAAGGAAGTTAAATGCAGATTCTCTATCCCATACCTCAAACCACCTCCACCCACGTCCCGCTACCGCTGTGCATGGACTCATGCAGCTGGAAGTGTTTATATCTGCACATCTGGCGCAGGGGCCTTCTGCTGTTTGATCAGACATGTCTCAAACTCCCTGTTATTTTAAAAAAGAACAGAAGAGAATGAGTGAGGTCATACTGAAAGTGCCCATCTGTCCTAGCTTCTCCTCTCTTGTTCAGGAAATGGGTTAGTGGTAGGTAAATAAAAACAGAAAGATCTACAGGTCAACAAAATTTAGTTCATGGCCTATCGTATCTCCATAACAGCAGCCAATAGAGAAGCATGTATAAACAGTCCTCAGTCACAGTCATCAGCAGATATACAAGACAATCATATAAATCATTTTACTCACAATAAGATGAATAAAGATGTTTCACTAGTCTGTTTCGGGGGAATTCCTGGCATCACAAGCAGAACTAAAAATGACTATGTCCATGAGGAAGTACTTGGTGCCATAAGACATCTTCACCAGAATTGTCTGCTTAGAAACCCTGAGGGTACAAGTCTGTGGCCCAGGGCCGTATGTCTGTGGAAAAGCACCCGTGAACCCCCTTCGCTAGTTATGGTCAGACAGGTGCCAAAAAAGCAGAAGTGGATTGTGGTTTACTGTAAGTCTGACACCAAGCACATGGCCGAGCAGGACTTAGCTGAGCAATGGTGGTTAAAGAGTTTGTTTTCCACCATCCCGCCTTCATCTGCTTGCTCACTTTCCTTCCTTTTTCACAAGTGGAGAGGTACTAATGGGCAGCCATAATACGATATCGTTAAATCAGTTATGGCGAAAGATTCAGATGTTTTGAAAACTGTGATAATAGGGTGTCACAGATTATATATAGATCCATGAGTGTAACGCCAAAAGTCACATTCATTAGTATACTGTGGTGTTTTTTAACTACTATCTTTGGTACGTGATACAAAAAGAAGAGAGACCAGGATGGACAGAACACAAATAATGTGGAATGAAGCCGTGATCTCTGTTTTAATAAAGGCAGGTTCTCTGCTTCCACATTTGAAGTCGTTCCTGCATTATTTCTGCCCACCATTGTCTTCAGCTTGCCAGGCATGGCCTGAAATCAATAGCAAGACAACATGCCATGTTCAAAATTGACTGCAGTTTTGGGTTTCAGCAAAATATAGCATCTTTTATCAGTGAAGCACAATCCAATTTGATTCAAACAAGCAGAAATAAGTCATAGCTGAAAGCAAGGGAATAAAGGTGCAATGCTTCACATTCCCAGAATGTTGTGAGTATCTAGAATAGCGTGAGGAATATCCCTGTTTTCCTATCAGACCGTCTTCCCATTCATATTCCCCCATCTGTTGAATGTTTATATGTGTTCTTATCGTGCTTTTTGGTAATGCAGAGCAAGAAGAGTGACATGTACTTAAGTGATATGTTCACACCTCTGCAATGCTGAGTATCCATTTAAGCTGAATATTCTGTTAATGGCTGTGCAACACCAGGCTGCCAAACTGCTACCTCACAACAATGCACTAACATCTTGAAAAAGGATTCTGCAGCAGTATAGCCGTAAAGGAGAGCTCACAGAATAGCTTTTAACTTCTAGTCACATTCTAGAGACGGCAAGGACTTTATGCCATGGAAAAGGTATATGTTTGCGCAGAACGGCCTTGTTCCTGGTGTCCCTCTGCTCTACTTCCATCCATTTAGAGCTCTGGATGGCCCTGGTGCTGTGTTCCCCCACATTTGGAGGAGAATGCTGGGGAATATATGACACAACCCCCTCCTCCAGGACAATTCACCCCTCCAATGCCAACGCTTAGTGTGGCAATGCGCTGCCGTGTATGGGAGTGTGCCCATTTTATTGTACTGGGGCTACTCAGTTAAAAAAAATGTCTGATAAGGCCAAGTTAATTAGAAAAAGAAAAGGTCCCAGTGAAGATCTGTACGTCATCTCTGCTGCCCTTGGCTAAGAGGTGGAAGAGATGGAGTATGGGAGTCAGATTTTTTTTTGAGACTGGCAATCAGACTTGTACCTCATCATTCTGGGGAGAAATCATGTCTCCTTCCAAAAAAGCAGCACTTGGGGGGTGGCCAGGCCTGGAAGGATTATGAGGTCAGAACTTTTCTGGAAGCATGTGGCCTGAAAAAGGCCTGGCACGCACTGGAATGGTCCTGAATCAGAGGGCAAACCACTGCCTGCCCACCAGCAAGTGGGGTCAGTGTTGTTTATTGTCTGCTATCTGCAAATCAAATTAAAAAGATCGAGATTCATTTCTGTTGCTGAATAAATAGCTGTTTTCTACATTTTACTGACTACATTGGTGCAACAGAAAATCACTCTGACATGTTTCATGTGTATATGCTTTGGAGTTATGTTAAATGCATAATGGAAAGTAGTGTGAATAAAGGCGCTGTAAGGACCAGCTGTTGCATAAATGACACGTCATTAAAGAGGCTCTGGCTGATGTTCTAGTGTCTGGGTTCAGCGGGTTTGCATGCTGAATCAAAGACATCCTTGCCTTTTATTTCCTCGGCGGCTCAGCAGACAATCCACTACTGTGGCTAGTAGGTGAATGCTGGAGCAGCAGCCGAGGCCAGGCCATTCCTATTGGCTACGCACCACTGGCACTTCATGGCAGTGATGTCGTCAGTGCTTGACTGACAGTGGCGGGGCTGTCCGGCTCCTCTACACAACCTCCACGGGTCTGTGTCTACATGTTCCCCGTCTCCCAGAAAATATTAGTGATTATGCACTCGGCAGGTTCTGAATGTTTTACCAAAATCATTAATTGGAGAGGCAGCCTGCATTTACCATATTGTGGACTGCTGTGCCTAGGGTCCTGATTACCCCTCCCATGATACCCACTGGCACCCCCTGCAGGCAAATCATGAGCAGACTGGAGAGTATGGAAAGGTGCAACAGAAATAGTAATAGTGGAAAGACAAGAGCGGGGTCTGCTTTGCGGGGTGTGATGCTCCCCTTGTCCTCACTCCTCAGCTGCCATCTGTAGATGAAGAGGAAGGCCTTTATTTATTCATTGGTCCTCCGGTTGGAACAGCTCTTGGGGAACGCCAAGGAGGAAGTATGCATTGAGTGCCGCTTTGCCTGCGGCCATACTGAGCAGAATACTGCCACCCCCTTCATTCTCTCCTTCCTTGGAGACAAGTGGGGCTACAAGATCAACACAACAGGCAGTGGAGAGACCTTTCCCCTCCCCCGTCCATCGCAACATAAAAAAATCTCTTCTTCTCATACTTTTCTCGTGACAGATTTGAGCGATTGCAGCTAGCACCAGCTGGGAGGTAAAGGTCTGTCTACTGGCAAAATCAGAGCGCTCAGTGTTCTACATGCTGGCTGTGTGTCACCTAGCCTGTAGTGTCATGTGACGTGGCTCGTGCAGGGCTTCCCAAAGGATATTTCTGTCCAAAGAAATGACCGGTTGTCTTTGGGGGGGGGGGGGATGTTATGGGAGAACTCAAGTTGTCTGCGATTTTACACAGATGTGACTAGAGCAAAATTAGAACACAGCACAAATGGTCCATTAGACAGGGTCAGCTTAAGTAGCAGTTGCAGCCCCACCCGTAGAGCTAGGTGTTAGCTCAGGCTAAGCAGCACGCTGGAAGACATGTACAGGACTCATCTAGGGCTTAGGTGGACTTCTTATTATCTGCTCGTCTTGTTAGGCTTCCCACAGTCCAAAAAGAAGCAATTCACATAAACAAGGTTTTAACTGGCATTGCATGAGCACCCACCACAGTGAATAGAGTTGCACACACTGTGCTGACTGGGATCCAGCTCATGGAGACCTCAGAGAGGCAGTCAGTTCTTAAGAACAGAGAAATGACAGGACTTCCTTATTAATTTTGAAGAATGTGGGCATTTAAGTATACGGTACCATAAAACCAAAGACTCCATTTACGGCATATGAAATTCCACATCCATTAATTTGTCATCGTCGGATACCACTGGATGACGTAATTTATCACCTTAAATACTGCCGGGTTCATTTCTTTAGCACCCATTAGCACATCATTTGTACGAACATTATGACTACTGTGTTTCTTCCCTTCATTTATTATTAAATTTCCTGAATTTCCGTTTTGACCATTCAGTGCCATTGTTGTATGTTACTGTTATTGTATGTTAAAGGTTTTTATTAAATTGATGTTTTACTGTATTCAGGTTGTCTGGATATCCTAGACATGTGTCAGGCTTTATTGCTGTACTGCTTTTAATCTTCTTACAGGCAGATTAATCTAACCGATGACACATTACTTCACATATCACATGGGCACTACTTTGGTGTGGGTGGATTATTTACAATTCTGGCTGCGCATGTGGACGTATTGTTCCATTTAGAGGTATCACGAAAACTGAGAAATTTTACAAATCCTTCTAAATGCACATGTGGCGCTTATCAGTTTATTGGTGAAGGTGAAAATGTGTTACACTGGGATCTGTGTGTGGTAGCGGAATTTACAGTTAAATCCCACGGAATACGTGGAGATGACAGAACACATGCGGTCAATTGCCTTTAAAGCCTCCCACTGATTGGCTGCTGTAGGTCACATGGCACATCTCCTACTAGACCATTGGTTCTGGGTGACTTGTGGCTCCCAGCAGGTAGAGGATTGATCCCCAGTGGGTAGTGACCAGTGTGTACCCAATAGAGCAAAAACGCAAGAAAGGGAGCTAGGGGAGAAGGCAAAGCTGAAACAGGCATGTGTAACTGAGAGGGTCTGTAAGTGAGATCAGAATGTGTGAAGTCCAGCCCAGCTGTCCATGATGCCCCCAGCACCTGTGGCCCTGACTTTCATTCTCATGCTGACAGACCCATTGTACTATGAACAGACCATTTTACAGAGCTGGGGAGTACTGCAGCCATTACAGAAGACCTACAGTGACTGGGATCACATTAGTCTAAATGCAAAGGTCACACACAGGCCTGCGTTTATTTTTTTTTCCACATCCCTGGACCCGCTGCGCATTCCCGCCCTCACCTCCACCTCCCTCTCCCAGCTTGGCCAGACTGCTGTGGAACATGGCGGCGTTGAAGTCTATTTTGAGTGTCCGGGGCAGGAAGGCAGATGGTTGTGATCGAGTGCATCTTCTTAGTCCAGCAGGCAAACACATAGACACACAAATATACACGCAGCGGGCACACCTACACATATAGACACTCACGCGGCGACAGTTTGGTAGAAATGCACACATACCGGAAGACGCACGCTCTGACGCATGTGCAGACATTCTCATGTGTACAAACACAGACAGACACATGCCACCCCTCACCCCACCTCTCACACACACATTTAGATATTCAGCAATCAGCAGAACCTGTCAGCTCTCATGGCCATCAGCTTTCATCTGCTTCCAGGCTGGTTCTGTCGGGGTGTTTATGTTGCTCTGCTTGGTACATCGCCACGACTATAGTCTCATTTTGTAAATAAACGGGCACCCTGGGTTTGGTCTTCTGGGGACAGAGGTGCTCGGCCACCTGAGTGTCCCCGAGCATTATGAATGGCAGTTCTGTGAGTGTGCGTCTGGATTTTGCTGTGCGCTGGCGGCTGGAGGGGAGCCTGGGTTCCTCCCATTGCAGATGTGGGGTTTGGCACTGCTTGTGGGGCCAGTTTTAGAGCCGTCCACATAAAAGCAGAGCTGGAGATGAACTCTTCAGTATATTGAGATTGAATTAGACTGAACTGAATTAGTGTCGTAATCATCATGGAGGAAGTGAAAGAAAAAAAATGAGGAATGTCACTGCATGTCCACACTGCATATACAGGAAGTGGCCTGTATAAAGTGATGACCAGGTACTTTCTTCAGTCTAACTTTTCAGCCAAACTGGAAGTTCCCACACAGGTCACACCCAAGGCTCAGAGAAGACGCAGTGCGCTTCACCATGGCTTCTTTAACCTTCATGTTAATAGGCCTAACACACAACAGTGTTAAAGGAAGCATGCTTTAGACAAATTTCCTAATACAACAAGATTTTTCCACATTTTCGGATGATATGCAAATTATAACATTCAAATGCAATACCGTAAAATCCCGAATCATTACTAATGCCAGCCTACTCTTCAGCTGAATGGATTCCAGATTAAAAAGTGCCGACCTGCGGCACTGTTTATCGTATGCATGGCAACACAAACCACGAGCCCTGAATCACTGCACAAGCACAGATTACGGTGGTTTCTAGCAAATGCTGACTGGAGACAGTCTGTTTGGGATTCTTGTGCATGTAGCCTGTCAAGGTTTAGCACAGTTACGGTCTAGATTTAACTCGGCTTTGGTTGTGCAGACTGACCTGACATTTAGTTCAGTCTGGTGATTTTGTTGCTCATACAATGTTGGATTAAAGTAAGCTTTTAACTGTGGGCTTTTCCCATTCCTTCTGACATGGGACTGCAGTGGTACAGGAAGATGTCAGTGTTACCAAGCCCTAAGTGACCAATGAGTGATGTTTCTATTTTTTACAGGTAATTTTATTAGTCATTTAGAAGAGTTTGCTAACAGAACCATGTTACCAGTAACTGTTTTACTGGTCTGGATGTCAGAGAGTTTTATGCACCACAATTACTAGAGGCTTGCAGTTTCTGTTTGTCTGTAATGGCTTTATGGCTTATGCTACCGCATCTTGGCTTGAAGAGAGTGTGACGGACATCGCCATAAAGAGTCCCCTCACTGGGCACGTTAGAAGAAAGTTATGGTAGCATTGTATCTGAAAATCCCAACTAACTTTGTAGTCATTCGTAGCACTGACACAAGCAACCTGCTGTTTGAACTTACCACGGGAAGCGCATCTGTTTAAGCACACCACAGGAGGCCAGCCAGCCATGAATTATTCCGTCTGCGGCAGACAGGAACGGGGCTTGTACGCGAACATGCACACATGCTCACTCACGCCATCTCCTTTTCTCATTTTCACAATATCTCGGGTACAAATGCACCCATCTTCCCCTCTGCACCCATCCTCTTACGTACGACTGCTGACAGACACATGCACGGCATGGTGAAATGAGTATTCCTCTGGGAAAAAAATGGGAAAGGATCCTGCCACTGGGATGTTTCTCTTTGCAAACGTGCCTCATTAATAAGTGTCTCAGGAATTACGCTCCAGTTTTACAGGATTCAGTTAAATGTCAGGAACGCCATCTCGGACGTCCCCTAAAGTGTTCAGCAACAGAATATGTCCCATACTGTACCCCCTTATTATGTTTACAGACATAGACACACACACACACACAGAAGAACAAGTGGCACAGGGCTGGCTCTACTGCCCCTGATTAAGGAACTTCATTCACTGCACCAGAATATCCAACTGCACAACTGAGTATCGTATGCAAAACTTGATGAATTAAATGAGATGTAGGCAGTGGAACAGGACAGCATGAAATACACACCCTTAAACCTCCCCCACGTGGTGTTTTGCTTGTGAGTGAGCATGTCAAAGCACTGCAGCTGAGAGGGGACATGTGTGGATTGGGGGGTGGGGGGAAGGTCACATCATTGTCCTTTGTGCTCAGGAAAACATAATTTGATCGGCCGGTGACACCGGATCGGTCCGCTCCCCTGTCCTTCTGGATGGTTAGTCCCGGAAATATTACACTTCAAATCAGGGGCATTCCAGGGAACTAAACTGCCCGAAGAATGAGCGTATGAGCACCATTATGATTGCAGTTCAGGAGGGGGGCATTCTGAATCATGTGATGTTATGGCAGTCTTTAAAGGTGGGGATGCCAGGCTGCAGTAGCAAGGATAGGAAGGGGTTGTTCTCATCTCTCTGAGTCCATTAGACCCCTGACTGACTTCCTTACAATCCATTTCCTCTGATTCCCAGAAGCTCGTAGGGACCACGGGCAGTCAGCTGGAACCCAAGGTGTTCTTAATGTCAAATCGATGTCTGAATATATTTACACATGGACTTGCTGTAGAGATGCAGAGGCTTGTGTGCACACACATACATGCACAATTCCATATCAGACAAGTGTCCCAGGTAATTGGTATTTAATGGTTAAGGAGGGCACATTTACAGGGTTTTACTAGGGGAGTCGCTGAGGCATGGCTAGACTGCTGATTGGCCTTGTGCATGCCTGGGTGCTCTTGGAATGCCACGTTGACTCTCTCTCTTGCTCGTTCTCTCGCTATCTCTTTCTCACACACACACACACACATACACACATGCACACACTAACCTGCAATCTACATGCAGGTACATTCTCACCACATGTACATTCCATGAGGCGTGTGGCAACAAACCAGTAATTTCAGTGAGAATGCAATTTGGCCAGTGAAATGCTAGCACTGAAAATAACATGGCCACCTACAGCCAAGGTCCTGCTGAGACTGAAGTGTGGGGGTGCGGGGGGTAAATCAACCTCAGCTCAGATAAAGCTTACGTAACCAATGGCTTTGCTTAACTACCAGTTTGTGTCCAATAAAGTCATTGTATTTATAAATGGAAACATGAGTGACGCCGAGCTCTGAGACAAACTGGACCAGCTGACATCTATAAATCTGCAGAAGCTGTACTTCTGTCACTTGGGTGCAATACAGGCTGATTATTATATTAAACAGCCCGTCCAACATTCCAGGAGTAGAAGACAGTGCTGGAAAGTTATATGCAAGACACTTTTTTAATATTTTTGTTCACCTGTTCCTTGAGGCTTTGTATCAAAGGCACGTACACATGGAACTGCTCTCCCTCTGAGCAGGTGGGGGGCTGACGAGCCGGGTGACGGGCTGGGAGCCCCGGTCTCGGCTGTGTCTCGTCCAGTGAGACGGGCAGGCTGCCAAGCTCACAGGCCACTGTAGCCATGTCTAAAACAGGTCCTGTCATCACATTCATGCCCTTCCCCCTAAGGCTTGTCCTTCAGCCCAGTGTGGTAGCATGTGTCCCATTTGGCTGTAGTTTGTCTAATCGATATAGATCAGGCCCTGATAGGTACATATTGATGAAGACAGGCAAGTGTTTGACACTGATTAAACAGAAAGGCAGAGAATGGCAGCATGTCTGCAGATCTCCTTTTGCCATAAAGGTGCTCTTAGCCAGTCAGTGTGTAAATCAGGTAGAGCGCCATTTATCTATTTCTCGTTTACGTGCAGAACAGAGGTTTGACTGGGGGTTTTAAATAAACAGCAGCACCTGTCCTAGCTGTTGCCGAGGAGGGGGGGCCTTTTGCGTATGCAGGTGCCTGCAGAGTGTCCACCTGTGGCTTCAGGCCAGGTCCTCAGGCAGCGCAGTTTCTCACCAAATAATTCACTTGGCCTTTTTTGGCTATTTGCAGACTAGCCAGATCCGGGGATCGTGCATAATGCCCGGAAGATTTCCCTTCGTAGAAGTATCCGTGTCCTCTGAGATCAGCCATCTCTGACGGAGCCGGGCAGTGTCCCTGTAAACTGTGGTTGACGAGGCTCCGGTATGTGAGCCTGGAATGAGATATGAGACTCACTAAAAGGCCCCAGCTGCTCCTGGATGTAACTGAAGTCTACTGCAGTTTATTAGTATGTTTTTTTTTTTGCTTTTTTTGGTCCAGCAAAAATGGACCAGTAGGTTAATGAAAATCATAAGAATAATGTCTACCGCACTGCATCAGAGAGAACATCTTCTGTCGAGCATAAAAATTAGACAAGAAATACGACTAATAATTATTAGTAATTGTAGAGAGAAGCCATGTTCCAGGTACTCTGAGGCAGTTTGGGGTGTGGCCCCTGACACACCCCGGCCACGTACGCCGTCTTCCAGAGACCATGAAAGGCACGTCGTCACCTCTGAGGGGCTGTGGCTCTGTCCTGGCGGGGGCTCATTTCCGCGCAGCACATTAATCTCACTCCCAAGCCATCTTTGGTGCCCCGCGCCTTTCTTCTCGCCTCCCATGGATTATTAACGAAGGCCCTTATTCAGAGGAGAAGTGCCATTCTGGCAATCCGAGCTGCTTGGTGTGGTGGCCTTGACAGAGGCGGAACAAGGGCATCCTGCTCACCTCAGCGGGTCCCTCCAGACAGATGGCAGACAACCTGAGGTTGGGGAGAAGGGAGCCGGCGGTGTGTATTTTACCAGTGCCCGGGGGGGCATACAGCGGACACTTGCTGCCAGGCAGGTTACTAAAGGTCTTTGCAAGGACCAAAATGGGACAGAAGGGGGAGGGAGTAAGGGACGGCAGTGTGTGTTTCATCCACTAAGCACATCTGAGAGTGTTACCATGGTGTCTGGAGCCAAAAAGCCCAGGCTGGCATCCCAGAGCATCAGGGAAGAAGCCAGTGTCAACTGAAGAGAAGCAACAGGAGCCAGGCAGCTAGTGGGGAGAGATGAAATCAGAGCTGGATGTTGACACATGTCAAGGAGGGAAAACACACTCGTCCAGTGGTCCCTACTGGGGCTGGGTGAACAGGTACCCAGTGTAAGGTCCCGAATGGAGCTCCAGCCACACCAAAGGCCCGCTGAGCATTTCTGAGGGCTGAACAAAAGCTCAGTGATCCAAGCTTTATTTTTACGGGCAATGTACTGTTTTCTGACCCGGTAATTGGCTCAGGATCCACAGAGGATGTCCTCTCCTTAACCGTTGCTATGTCTGCCTCTGATGCCACAGCCTAGCTCTGGTACACCTCCTGTCCCAGCCTCTCCTGGCTCCAAATGAAAGATGTACGTCCTCTGTCAGATTGATTGCCAGAGTGGGATCAAGAGAGGGTGGTGCCACATCTCGGAGCATGGTGAAGACCTGCTGTGATTAGCCGACCCCTAGCGGGGGTTACTATGACCAACCAGCTTCCTGTGACATGTCAGCTGCTACCTACTGTGCGGGGGTCTGTCCGAGACGCCGTTCAAACTAACACAGGAAATGCCTCTGCTGCGTGCCGGCATAGACACGTGGTGCCTTTATCGCACCCCCGAGTTAACATGCTTGCAGCAAAAGTGTTTTTCCTCCTTCATTGGAATCATGCAGGCGTTGCTCGGCCTGGCGCTGCTTCTCCAAGCTGCTTGTGCGCCAGTGAGAATAAATCACAGTTTACAGCCTCTGCAGGTCAGAGGGCTGTACTGGGGCCTGCTGCGGCCTGGACGAGGTTGGCATACTTATCCGGTTTTTCTGTTTGCAGCTTGGCCTCAGTCAAATACACACACACACGGACATGCACACACATACATTGCAAATGATGTGAGCCACAAAACACTCGCACATTATGTGTGGAGGACTGACTCACAAACATTAGCTAGTGACCGTCATGCTACCCTCTGGTAGGGAAAGTGCAGTTCATTGAAGGGGCCTGGTCTTGGGTCAAGGAACCTCTGCACAAGCATAAAGGGGCGGTGAAGATCTTCCGCAGGAGTGGAGGGAGGGAATCAGACAGTGATGGATGGCTTACGGAAATGAGTCAAGGTCTGGATTCTGAGAGGAAGCCTGGAGTGAAGCTCTGCACAGGGTGGTTCTGCTATCAAAGCAGCACCATACTTCTTTCTGTCTACTTTCCCACAAAAGTTCTCTGTCTGTTCCTGATGCCAAAGGTGTAGAAGTTAATGCCTTTAAAAATTGATCTTGATTCGTTGCCAGAATTATTCTTTTTAACTCTGATTCCTGTTGAATGGCTGTGAGCACCAATCATTAAAAGTAAAATTTGGCCTCTTGAATATGACCATAGGTTTACCATCAAAATTGTGCAAGGTGAGCATTGGCAGGTAAAGCTGGGTACAAATAAAGGACACCAGACTGAAGGACGCAGAAGACCGAGGGCTAGATTTTTGATAATGGTCTGCAGACTTCTTTCATTACCCTGTGGTTTATCTCTGTACTCTGTGTACCAGGGAAACTGTTTTGGTGTGAGCTGTGCAGCCTGCAAAGGCAGCCTGCTGCTCGGCATGCTGGGATACCAGTGACAGGTGGTCCTGGCAGCCACTCCTTGCCTTGTTTAATAAGACACATGCAGGGGAACATGTGAGCAGGAGAGGGCTGGACTTTAATTTGATTTGCACAAAAGGAGGACAAGTTTAATGACTTCACTTGGTAATCTCAACGTATTATCATCACACAACAGAAAATGACTGTCAGCTTAAAGGAATGGCTTCTAAATGGGAGATAATTGAAACTGTCGGACACGCCCCCCCTGCGTGGTCCAATGACATGGATGAGCCACTTACAATGAATAACAGGGAAAGTTAACAGTCTAGCACTTCTTGCCAAAGGGGCACAGAGGATGAGAGGTGTGTGCGTGTGCTCGCATGCCAACTGGTGAATTTGGTGAAGTGAGATCATGTGTTGCCTTAGGCTGTGAAATTTTTTAACTGCTTGAGCAAATCTGGCCCTGCTGGAGGCAGGCTAGGAGCTAAATGGCTTAATAACAATTAAAAATCATTTGGAGCTGGCTGATGGTGCTGTGTCTGCCTGAAGTCCTTGATCTGCATCAGCGCTGACAACCCCCCTGACATACCCCGCATTAGCACACACAGACACACACCCCCTCTGGTAAGAACAAAGTGCCCTAAAAAAATCATCTGTCGTGCTTCAGTATCACATCCAGGCTGAATAAATGTATGTAAAGTCTGGCTCACACCAACAGAAGGTATAGAAGAATCTGTTTAAATAAGGCCATGTGCCTTTGATTACTCATTGTATATGGATGTTTGTGTTTAATAATATACATTATATATTATTAATGTACATTCCATGAAGACCTGTTAACTTTGTGAGAGTAAAACCTATGGAATAAACTATATGGCTTTTGACCAGTTGTTCAAATAAGATCATCTGTATCATCTAATGACCATCTGGAAAGATGCAATAATAGATAGACTTCAGTCTTATTAATGTAAAAGTGGTTTGAGAACTGTAGAAAGGATCCAAACCTTTTTGGTGCCTAGCAACAAGAATTTCATTATTTTTTCTTTATGACACTTATTTCTGCATCTCTCAAAAAAACAAAAAAACAAAAAATGTTGATGGCTAAAATTAGATCCTCCAGGGGCAAAGACCATGGTAAACAATACCATACCACTGTTGTGTGGGTCCGAGATCCCATGCAAGGTTTTTAACATGCCCCCCACCCCCGCCCCACATTCAGGAAGACTATGACCGCCTGAGGCCTTTGTCCTACCCCATGACCGACGTCTTCCTCATCTGCTTCTCTGTGGTGAACCCGGCCAGCTTCCAGAATGTGCGAGAAGACTGGGTTCCGGAGCTGCAGGAGTACGCTCCCAGTGTACCGTTCCTGCTCATTGGAACCCAGGTGAGCTAGCCGTACTGGTCCAGCGTCATCTCAGAACAGCTGTTGTGTGCCCTTCCACTCCCATTCATTCCATCCTGCATCCTGGTTAGGATGGACAACAGATGACAGAGCGGTTGACAAGAAACGTTAGAATAAACCTGAAATTTTTCTAATATTTCATTTTGTTTTTAATTCCCCTCTATAATCTAACCTGTATAATGTCTGTATAGTGTCTATACAGTGTCTGTATAGTGTCTGTCTAGTGTCAGCTTGTCTGACAGAGGTACAGCAAATAGGATTACTAATTGGTGCACATCTCACAAAACAGCTGTAACTGTCACACTGATCAAGCCAATAGACCTCTGCCCCACTGGACGGTCACACTAAAACATTCCAGCCTTGTGGTACCACCCGCCCCATTATTAAAGTGTCGGACATGTAGAAAAGGGAGAATGTGGGGTGCTGGGGACTATGTGATTGGTGCAGCATGGTGTTAGGGGAGTACAGGGGTTTCTTTCATCTTTGTTTCTCTTTTACAGGAACAACCAGCAGTATATAACTTAATGTACATAACTGATGTTATGATCTGCTTGGGTGAATGGTAGTGCTGCAATTAAGATTACATAAACCGAGGCCAAGTCATTACCAAGACCAGAGTGTATGGAGACCCAGACAAGACCAAGACCAAGGCAGGGCTAGACCAAGTCAAGATCAGAAACATACTAATGTTTAAGTCTACATAACACAGCACACTTTAAAATGTGGAGCATAAGCACCATCTTGAGGCTAGGCAGTATGGCCTAAAATTTGTATTACAGTATAAATCGAACCATGGACATTTCTTTCTTCAAATTTCAATATAAATATAATAAGGTGCACTTTATGAATATTAAGCCGTTGTGATAAATATTGAGGTGTTTTGATGAGTGGTCTTGACTGGACTTGAAATAAAACCTTGAGTCCTCCATGTCCGAGACTGAGACAAGACCAAGTCAAAATAAAGTCAATTTTGAGATGAGACCAAGACCGCAGAAAAGTGGTCTCGGGACCAAAACCTATCTCGAGTACTATAACACTAGTAAACAGAAGTAGCATTTTAGGTCACAGATAGCGCCAGATCCTCTCATTGCGCCTGAGTTTGAGGGAGCTAGAGTAATCTCATGGAAGAAGATCAAAGACAGGAGTCACTTCCTGTGTATAGCTACACCAGCTAATCTCCAACATCAGCAATTCATTTGGGTCTGACCTCAGTGCTGTGTGCCTGCGTGCATGTGTGAGTAAATCTGTGAGAGATATATGTGTGTGTGAACAGTGCATTTGGCAGAAAGCAGGGGAAGAGTCCTGGTTAAACTGGAAAATTGGTATACCACACCATTGACACTGGAAAAATCACACACTGGAATCTTAATAAGAAACAGAAGTTGTTTTTTTTTCTTTGGATGGGAGCCCAGCACAGGAGAGAAGTTCTTGGTCAAATGAAGAGCGAAGAATTATGGGGTCTGGGGTGTGGGCCTGGGTGGGGGAAGGATTGGAGTTCATTGCGTCTAGTGTAGGCTTTCATTCTTGGAACTGAACACTCTAAAAACAAACCAGCATCACATGGACTGACGCTTAAACTGTCACGGGAGCGGCTGGCTGCCGAGGGGGCCTGTATTTGGGTTGGACGGACACCACACGGGGTAATGAAACAAAACTCTGACCTACTGAGACACACAGCTGGGTTCGGAGTAGGGGAGGATATAAAACGCCTCAGTGTCAGCATGCTTAATCAACTTGGGAGGGGTACAGGGGAGCTGCTGTGATAGCTAAAGCCTGGCCGGCATCAGGCCTGTTTGCCATATTGGTCTCCTTGTAGTGAATCTGAACTGTGACCCCAAGCCTGAGCACTCAGCACAGATTCGCCTGCTGGTCCTATTTTAGATTGACTTACGAGACGACCCCAAGACCATCGCCAAGCTAAACGACATGAAGGAGAAGCCCATCGCCACAGAGCAGGGGCAGAAGCTGGCCAAGGAGGTAAATCTTTTACATAACAAAAACAATACTAATCTACCATGGGCTTTTACACACTAATGTACCACAGAGATGATGGGTAGTTACACACTTGTGCAATACATAAAACAGGTCTGAATTCACCTATTTGCAGGAGGAAACCACATCATTTTAGCTTGCTGCTTTCTAGTCTTTGTGGTCATCATCCAGACTGGTTCCCTTTCAAGGTAAAGTAATTCAAAGATGGCGCTTCTCAGAGTTAAATGTGACAAGCAGGAACAGAAGATATACCACTGAGTACAATAAATGTCACTGGAGAACAGGCAGTTCCTAAAAGTGGAGACATCAAAATGAGATACAGGAAGTAGGATCTGTATCCAGAACAGTGTTCATTATATTCTGTAGGCATTCAATTACAAAAAAACCACAATTTCTTCTGCTTCTCCCAGATATCTTATATTTTCATATCAAAAGTAGTGTTGTGAATGTATGAACATGAACTATTATGGTTCCCTTTCAATTCTATTTAAACTTGGTGAGGTACTGGGGTCCAGTGTTCCCCATCAGCAGCAAAAGCAGACTGTAACTCCAATGCTTTTATATATCGATAGTCGGGGTCAAAGGAACATGATCGCAGATGTCCCATTTACAGAGAAGGCTCTCTACAGACCAGAGCTAAAATAACTAACCAGAGCCTTAACAGCAAGACAAGGAGAGAAGAAATGTCCCAGCAGCTCAAAGCAAGCCCGCTTAACACCAGCTGTGCGCTAGGTGCTAATGGCGCTCATTGGCTTATTCGATATCCTCTGCTCAGTTATGAACTGAGATATGAAACGAAAGCCTTTCATTGTCAAGACGTCACGCCTCCTAGAGTATTTGGCTGAAGCTCTACAGTTTCTGTGTGGGTATGGAGGCTATAGGTTGTTCTGACATTCTCCTTCCACCACGTAACCTTCCTTTCCCTCTATACTCCTCCCAGATTGGTGCCTGCTGCTACGTGGAGTGCTCGGCGTTGACGCAGAAAGGGCTGAAGGCGGTCTTCGACGAGGCCATCATCGCCATCCTTGCGCCAAAGAAGGGTGTCCTCAAAAGGCGTCTGGGCTCCCGCTGCATTAGCTGCTGCTTGATAACGTGAGCTGGGGGGGGGGGGGGGGGGGGTTTGCAGGGGTGCGGGGGTGGGTGGGACTGGCGGCCGGAGAGATGCAGCGGCAAAACTCCTGCTGGACGGCAGCAGCAATGTTGGCCAGGGAGGAAACGCACAAGTGCCACAGACTTGACGACGTTGCACAAACGAGGACCCAACCCAAGGGCTTGGTTCTGGTGCTGACACTTGCCGAACCAGGACTCTGGAGACCGGAAACCCTGGCTTTACTGGGAGGAAATCCAAATAACCAAAGTAGCACAAATGTACACCAATACACTTACTTAATTAAGACTGTGTTCTGCTTCAAAAATACATCTGATGTTTTTTTTTTTTTTTGACACGAAATATTTACAGTCTGTTTTAAAGAACCCTTTACTCCTATTGATTGATTTATATGAGTATATAAATACCCTTGGGGTGTTTTTGTTTTGACGGTTAATTTTTGCTTGACAGTCATGACTGTGATGTTTTTTGGAGTTCCCTTCCTCGCCTCCCTGCTCATGTAGCTGGTTTGGATGTTCTGGCGGGTAATATTCTCACTGTGCTGGCGGTGTCTGTGGACAGAGGTGACCCCCATGTGACCCAAAAGCAACCCCCAGAATCTCCGAAAAGACCTGTGAGGAAAGGGGGGAAGGCACAGGAAGCACGACTCTAAAAGGGGGTAAATTCACTGTGGACGACGCATCCTTCAACTGCCTCTAGTTTTACTCTCCCCCCCAGCCCAAAGTCTGTGAAGCTCTTTTGTTTTCATTTTTTAAACAGAAGCAACAAAAATGATGAATAACAGCCCCTTTTTGTTTGCAAAGGGGGGTCTATTTTTTCTCCCACTAATGTGCTTGACGTGTTCTAGGCCTCGCCTGTCAGGCCACATGGATTGCTCCGTAGTCATGTCCTGAGCTCGACCCTGGGGAACCCAACAAGGGCCTGGTTCCCTCCTAGTTGCGGCCTGCTTCATACTGCTGCAACACCGCTGTGGAGTAACCATTTGTGAACCGATTGCTTTTTACTGTTTCTTTTTGTAACAGGACTTGTGGCACAGTACTCGCTGTCGTAGGAGTGGCTCCAGTTTGTTGCTGCACAGCAAAAATAACCATGACCTCCTGTTGTCTGTTACGTTCTCTTTTCCTAAGAGGCATACAATCCAAAATAAAGGTGTATATCATTTTAAGTTGCTGTCGGTGCCATCCGTGGCTGACATTGGTTGACCTTGTTGTCTTAGTGAGGACACAAGTCAAATTGGTTTAAATTGTAGTACTTTTTTTTTTGGGGGGGGGGGGTTGTTCATTATTCACAGTAGCACATTTAAGAGTTTAAAATGGGAAAATGACCTCGTAACATGACTGCCTAACAAAGTTAAAATAAGGCGGTTACTTCATAATGAGAAAAAAGCAGGGGAGGGTAACTTCCATGTATTGGTGAACTACTGCCCTGGCCTGAATTGCTGCTTCATTTCTTCATCTCCAGTCCCCACCTGCATTCCTCTTCTCTCCCTTCATACCTCTCCTCTCTATCTCTCTTTCTGTGGCTACAGGCTGTGATACCAGATCTGCACAAAGAAGGTCTGTCACACTGGTGTACACACACACACCCAGGCAGGAACACAGCGAGCATTGTGTCAGACAGCACTATAAAACACCCATGTACCATCACTGTCAGGACCACTGCCCTATGTGGGAGACTCCACCTGCTGTGCTGTTCAACACTGTGAATCATCTTCTGGAGCCTAACCACCTCTTCACGTGAGCTGACTTTGCCAGTCATTTAGCAAGAAGGGCCTTGACCAATCAAATGAAATCTTATGCAGACCCCTGCTAAGCAAGGAAGGAATGGAGCAGTGTTTAATTACACAGCCTCTCGAGCTAGTGCCCCCACCTATTTTTACTCAGCATACTCCTTATTCCACTATTCCATGCTCATATCCCACAGCTACCTTCAGACTCCTCCCAGTCACACTGTCTGTGAGTTGCCTTGGTACTAAATGTGAGTCAGATCTGCTTTTTTAAGACTTTGCGGCGCTTCAGGCTTCAATCTAAGCAGCTGAAGCAGAGGCCTCCAGGGAGGAAGAACGAGGCCCCCATGCCTCCACCCACCTCTGTCCCACCTCCACTCCTCCTCTCTTGCATCTTTCTTTCTTTCCAGACATTATTCTTTTATCAATGTGCAACTGGCTGGTTATCAATAAAGCATCAAATTGCTTTTATTTTTTCTTCTCCATTTTTGTTCATCTTCTTTGAAGTCCAGTTTCAGTTTACTGGACCCATCGGCTTCGGTTTTTGCCACCAGACAATCTCAGTGCCACTTTGGGAAAGGGTTTGCTTGCTGGTAATCCTCCACCAACAAAGTCACAATCCAAACACTGACTGAGACATTCACACCCCAAAAAAAGTGCAGATCAAACACCAACAGTCAAAATTCAGTTTTGTGACTCTCCAATCAAAAATCAGATGTTTTAGCCTTATTGTTTTAATGCAGGGGAGTCCCTCTGGCTTTACTCCTCTATGTTTATGGGTTTGAGTCTCTGGTTAGTACGGCTTTGCATGTTCTCCCTGTGTTTGTTCTTCCTCTACACATTCCAGTTTGCTCCCAACATACAATGGCATGCCGTACAGGTGGACTGAGGTTTCTATACTATCTTTAGCTCTCTTGCATGTTTGGCCAAGGATTTGACATTATTTCTGAAGTCTCCTGCACACTACAAGCGTAAGAGAGTTTTTTAAACAGTTCAAGTTCTGCTTCCTGCTTGATGCATAAGAGCAGTATAGCAATTGGGTGAAACGTGCTGTAAAAGTGTGAACTCGCCTTAGCAAATGACAGGTAACATGCTGAATGTGCTAACCACAGAATGTGTTAACCATAGTCTGTCACGGAATCACGAAATGCATATCGCCCATTGGTCCTGGGTACGACTGAATGCTCTCACAAAACTTTAACAGTGTTTCCTGTTGCGAGCATAACTAACAGTCTTCTGTAACAGAGAGGCGGCCTTTTGTTTGTTTTAAGGGTACACTGCCCTCTGCAGACATTTTCTAAAGCACAAGGCTCATATGGATCACAACATTTGCCCCGACTCTCTGTTTGCCACCGGGCTTAGAGCTGGTAGCAGAGTATGGATGATTTTCTCCCCCTTGGCGCTATCAGACTTATCATTTCTGCTCAGCATGGTTACCAGGGGATGTGGCGTTCATCCACAAGTCGCACGTGGGCAAAAAATGGTTATTCCCGTACAAACGAGCTCCGAAAACAGGCTGCACTGTGGGCGAGTTATAATGCACTAGCGTGGCAGCCCTCCCCTGAACTTCAGAAATGCCTGGCTGCCGACCGACCCCATCACTCACAGTGATACACAGTGAGTCAGGATACTGCACTGCTTATGGGCAAGCTGTGCAAAAGACACGTAAAGGCACTGAGAGGCACAGGGAGAGCTATGAAGCAGGCATTCAAGCCATCTTCTGCGATCTGAGGGTACATGGACAACACTAGCATAGAGCGAATTCTAACTGGTCAAATCCTGTTAGAAAGCATGTGCATTTAAGTCAAGTTTGAGAAGTTACATGCAGTTAGATGCTCATGTGTAGAAATCCACATTCCAAACAGATGAACAGCCCTGTCCCTATCCAAGATCTATATAACCCTAATTTTAGGTGCATATTAACTCAAAGTACAAGTGGACATAGGGTCTCACACATACACATCCAACCAGTATCACACTGTAAATGTCACATTACCTGTGGCAGGGGTAACATGTATTTGGATGCCGCTTTTCACCAAACAGCTTACTGATCGTGCATATAATGCCTGCGTTAAGCAAAACAGAGCAGGCAAATCATCATAACGCAGGAAGTCTGGTGCATCTGGTGGCGTCGTTACACAAGGTGAGCTATAAAGAGTATGAGTGCATAATAACCAAAAAATCTGCGTGTAAATGCGTGCAGACACACACATGCACACAGACACACACATGCACACAGACACACACATGCACACAGACACACACATGCACGCACACAGGTATGTAATTATATCTTTGTGGGGACTTTCCATTCATTTCTATGGGGAAAACTCTAATCCCAACATGACAACCTTAACCCCTCCCAGCGCTCCCATAAGTAACCAAACAAAAATGAGAAGTTGGGCATGCGCACACACTTGTCTACCTGTCCCTGTGGGGAGTTTGCACTGGTTCTCACAATATATGATTTCTCAAACCTATAAAATGTACATAAAATCTGATAACAAAACAATTTGCCGCGGTTTATGTGTGTTTTTGTAAGAATTACAGTATTCAAATAACTGGGTAGTGATTTCTCCAGAAGGTTATGAACCCACACTGAGGTAGAGGACTGCAGTCCAACAGAACCCCACAGTGCTGCACTGTCACTGTGCAGTGCAGCCTCTGTGGCCAGGTACTGCGTCTGTACTGAGTCACACACAAACCACCAGCCCGCATGTGGTGTCACTAACACACCTGCAGACTAAAAAAAATAAAATTATATATATATATATATATATATATATATATATATATATATATATATAACAATAAAACCCAAGGTCCAAAGCTGTGAGAAGATCCAGGAAGGTCACCTTAGTGGAACTCACAGACAATAAATAAATCTCCTCTGTGTGAGCTTAAGGCCAAAGGGCATCCTATTCTATTTTGTTGCATGTGTGTAGAATGGGGTGTGTGTATGTGTGTGTGTGTCTGTGTGTGTGCATGTGTGTCCACCAGAAAAGGGTCAGCACTAACCTGCCAGGGCAGGTCCCAAACCAGGGAAAAAGGAAACACTCTAGCTAGTGTCCAATTATGCTACAGGCGGCAGTGATCCCGAGGAGAGGACTGTCACACCTCATGGCCCTAAAAACACATACACATGGAGTTACCGCCTCAAGCACATGCCATCCCTTAATATTCAGTACAGCGACCTGCTCACCAGTCAAAGGCACATTTCCCTAGTATACGAAGTTGCTCAGCACAAGGCATCAACGTACACAGCGACAGGGCTGAAATGCCAACGGAGTTTTATACACTCTGCCCTCCCATGAGCTTCCTTAACTGCCTTTCCATCAAAGTACTGGAACTGTATTAAGCTGTCTAATTTATTACTATCTTCAGTATAAAGCCCCCAGAATCAGGATGAGACCCCCAGACAAATATGTGGAAAGTAAGCCATCATTTGAATAACATGTTTTTATTGTTCTTAGCTTACAATAAGAAAAAAAAAAGATTGTTGTATCTCCTAACACCCCAGAGCAGGTGATATACATAATTATGAAAGTATAGTCAAACCATATGGAATGAGCAAGATTTTGTGGAATTTGCAGTTACACTTCGAAGAAATACAATATTGTTTGATATGAATGGCTTCTTTGCTGCAAATAATCGTAGCAATTTTCAACAACAGTGATGTATCACTTTGAACCCCTTAGGAGGAATCCATTAACGTGTGTGAAGGAAGGAGGGGCTCTCACAGCTATTACATCATTGACACCTCATTTCAGAATTCAGCCACTCATTGCATCCTTCTCTGGTTGAGGAGCTGAGGGCAGGGATACCCCATGCTGAACAGTGGGTCAGATACAGCCAGTTTAGATGGGTGAGATAGATGGGGGTGCTGACTGAGTGCCAACATAATGTGAAGTCCATGGCCCAAGAGGAGAAACCCCAGACACCAGAGCTGTCAATTGTAAATTACCAACTGCTACATTCACCCTGAAGGGCAGCTGCAGGAGTTGTAGACCATCTGTCACACGCATTGCGCATGTGTGTGCGCATGTGAGCATCTGTGTGAGAGTGTGCACGTACCTGTATGCACCCACACAGCCGTACACAGTCATATTTTTTATCAAGAGTACAAGCACAGGTAGGAACAATGAACCAGCATCACACTCAATAAGTTCCTGAGCTAAAGTGCCTTGGATTGGATTTCATTCAAGCTAGGCCACCATTAACTGTAAACAATATCACACCTTGTTTAAGGACTCCAAGCTAACAGTGAGCAGCTCTTTACTGAGCTATCATCATGCCAAACTGCATATTGCCTTAACCTCTTTCTGCCTGGGTCAAAGATCGACTGTTACTGTTTGTTTGCGTCTTTCTTTGCCTCTGCTAATCATTTTTGGCAGTAGCGGTCATAGCTGGACCACGGACAGCCCTGCTTAGGTCACACTTCTGTGTTTGCGTGTGTGTGTTATGTGTATATGACATTGTGAGGACCAAATGTCTCCACAATGTGATAAAAAACCTGCTATTTTGTTCCCCACAAGGAGAAACTCAATTTTATGAAAATCTGTAACTGCGATCAAAAAAATGTTAATAGTCTTGCATTTTGTTTGCTTCCTTATTGTTAAGGTTAGGGCTGAGTAGGGGTTAAATTGGGATTATGGTTTTTCCCATAGAAATTAATGGACATTCCCCACAAAGATATGAATACAAACATGTGTGAGTGTGCAGGAGGCTGAATGTTAAACGCTGAGTCACATCCGTCCTGAGCTCCATCTTTCACCATCTCCCTCTGAGAGCATGGTCTCATTTGAGCAGCGGAGTGCATTGGCTGAGACACATATTGCAACACAATGACTCATGAACCACTATGTCAGGATTCACAGATGGTATCTACAGCCTGAGCTTCAGACCTGTCAGCATGAATGGACAGGGTGCCCCCTCTCCCCAAAGGGTGTGGAAAGGTAATCCCTGTTTTAGGACTGCAACATTAGCCCTGCCAATTTCTGAGGTGGAGAAATTCAGTCAACATGCAGATGACTGAATTCAGAGAGATAACTTTTAACGTAGTTGTCATGGCAGCACAGGCAGCATGATTCTCATATGCAGGAGTGAAATGGATGCCTGCTTTGTTGCAGGTCTTATTCTTTAATTTAAAATCCTAAACGATGACATAATAATGAAAAAAAACTATTCCCTTCTGCTTGACCTAAGGTTAAAAATTCTAGTTCAAAATTGTTAGCCTTTTAGATGTAAGACTATTAAAAATACAGTATTATGAAATTAATATTAGCTTCAAACATGTAGAAACCAAACTGTCATTAAATAACAATTAAAGAGAAAATAGACACCTCAGGCATCACTAATCTCCACTTTTAGGTGCTGTTGGACAGATTCCTCATTTACTGAATCACAGAGACAGTCCAAACCATCTATCTTCACTGCTTGCATTCTAGATGTGTAAACTTCAAGCTACTGGAACCAAAAATTACTCATTCATTGAAAACAATACATCCATTTTCTGAAACCGTTTGCCTTCTGAAGGGTTGCGGGGGGCCTGGGGTCTATCCCTGAGGCTACAGGCACAAGACAGGGGACAACCCAGGATAGGGCACCAACCCATCAGAGGGGACACTCACACACCATTCACACTTATGGGCAATTTGGGAATTCCAATCAGCCTCAATGTGTTTTTGGACTGTAGGGGAAAACTGGAGTACCTGGAGGAAACCCCAACAAGAACACAGGGAGAACATGCAAACTTCACATATGGAACCCTGACGGAAATTTGGAGTGGGGGTGACAATGATAACCACTGCACCACCATGCCGCATCAGAAAATGATATATAATGATATATTTTCCTGTCATTTGATCAACTTTCATTATAAAACATTTTCAAAAATAAGCATTGTCCAAATAAGAAAACATTAAAAAATATATCAGAACATACACAGTAACACTTTGTATATTGTACAACAAATTCAGGTTTTCAACAGCCAGCAGAGAGCTAAACATTTTCTCAGAGTTCCCCCTAGTGTCAGTTCTGTAAATCACATGGCCAAATCTGAGGTTGTTTAAGGTCAGATTGACAGATTCTGTCAACTGCCAAGTTATGTCTAAATTTGGGGCTAGGCAAAGTGTTTCTTCCCCAAAATGGAAACAGGATTGAAAACTTAAATTCATACCCACAACACATACAGATGTAGCCACTTGAATTTCCCCCTTTTTCCATGATGGGGCATTGGCTGGTCCTTGGCTGGCCCCTGCTGGGTTCTGGGTGGGACCTTGACTATAATGAGATCCCCCACGATGATGCAATGAACAAGGGGGCCGGCATGATCCGCCCCTTACCTCTCTGTGTGTAAAGTACTTGCAATGATTTATCCATCCACCAGGGAGAGCAGTGATTATGAAAACTGAAGTGACTTACCTGAAATTAGGTACAATGCCTACAAAAAAAATGAAAATCTAAGTAAGTATAATTTTCTTATATTTAGACAAAATTCCAATTTCATTAATAAACTGACTATACTGCAATAAATGGCTAGTGAAATTTAAGAAATTGTTTCTGTTATGAGGCAAAGATGGCCTAAAACTACCAAAATGTAATTTTAGTTAGTTTATTGATGAAATTAGGATTTTGTATTTTACTTCACCTTTTGGAGATCAGGCGGACCCAAGATGTGTGCAGTATAATATTTACAGACCTAAAGTAATTGATATTGTTAAGCAATGAGGGACAGTGCGGTATATAAAATTAAACAGATTTGAAGCCCATCGAGCTTGTTTGGCACATGATGAAATACTTCATCTGCAAGGAGGCCAAACCAGGTACAAAGCAGCAGTGTGTCCAAGCAATAGAGTTATTTTGGGAGAGGAGAGTGACCCAAGATGTGTGTAACAGACTAATTACAGGGCTAAACAAAGTAATAAGGTTGATTGTGGAGAATAAAGGTGGACAGAGTGGAAAATGAAAAATAAAAAAACATATGGTTCTGTACTATGCTTGAAAAAAACAGACACATCCCTTAGTGTGTTCTGTCTTTCTGTCTGGCTAACAGTCTGAAAGGCCGCTGATGGCTACATATTCACGTGGTGGGGGTGGGGGGCAGTCACAATGACGTGTGAATGTGTCATTAACTTCTCTGCTTGGTCAATGAAAAGAGATATGTTTGCAGGGGATCAAGGTGAGATTGTTTTCTTAACCTAAGAACACTGAGCCAATGGTCAAGCAGGGTGGGGGGTAGTATCATGCTGTTTTGCTGACAGTACTTTGCACAAAGAGGATGGAATGATAAAGTAGCACTAGGTAGATAGTTTAGGAATGTTTTGTCATAGACTCAAAAAGAGGAACATAAAAGAAACATAGCATAATAAGTATTTACTGTAATCCTTTGGAGTCTGAAGCCTCTCACCCACTTTCATAGTCTGACATGCCTTAACATTTTAGTTTTTATCAATTGCTAAAACACATTACCTAAAATCTCCTCTCCTTTACAGTTTTTCTCGATCGCTAAAACACTAAACCCTATTGTCTGAACCAAATTCTCAGTTGCCTGAACCCACTTATTGAATCAGTCAATCTTTTGGCAAAACCATAAGCACCCGTCACCTGTTTAGACACATCTTGTCAACACATTGTTAGTGTGATGCACCTGTGTTGCATAATGGTGAGCACAGGTGGCAAAAGTCAAACACAATTAAAGCTCAGGTGTCACTGGTTGAACACGACAACTCAAAATATATCACACTTGTGGCTAATGATGTGAGGGTACGTATAAGCCAGAGCACTGGTTTGTGAGGCACTACAATGGATAGAAATCTAAGAAGAGGAGTTAGTGTGAGAGGAGGTTGAGCAGGTCAAGGTGGTCGAGGTGGTACAAAGAACAGTAATATCTGATGAAATCAGAGCTACTGTGATTGACCATGTTCTTGTCCATGGTATGACAAAGAAGGAGGCTGGACTAAGGGTACAACCAAACATCAGTAGATTCACTGTGTCCACCATAATCCGAAGATTTAGAGAAGAGAACAGGTAGTTACTTTTTTTGACATTATAGTATGTAAATGTTGACAACAATTACATATGTACAATGACTGTACTTTATACTGTCCCACAGTAAACATGTTTCGGTACATCACTGTGCCAGTGTACTGTAGTATTGTAATGGAGGGTTAGTCTGACTGTTTGTAGGCCTATTCCATGTATGTATTTTTTTAAGTGCATGTTCTCTTTTTGTAGAATTGAACGACTGTCATATGGGGGTGGTAGGACATCTATGTTCTCCCCACACCAAGAGACCCTACATCACTCACAAAAATATATATCTATTTCTATAGAGTTTTTTAACTGGATGCAATGGAAAACCTCCATGAATACATCTACATGGATGAAGCTGGGTTTAATCTCACCAAAAGGAGAAGGAGAGGCCGTAGTGTGATTGGCCAACGGGCCATTGTTGGTGTCCCTGGGCAGCGTGGTGGCAATGTCACATTGTGTGCTGCCATCAGCAATCATGGTGTTGTCCACCATCAGGCCAACCTAGGGCCCTACAACACTCACCAGCTCCTCATTTTCCTCAATCACATGCGAGATGCTCTGTTAGGGCAGCAGGATGAGCAGCCCATCTATGTTGTTCTTTGGGACAATGTGAGTTTTCACAGAGGCCTCCAGGTTAGAGAGTGGTTCAATATGAACCAAGGTTTTATCAATCTTTGCCTTCCACAGTACTCCCCTTTCCTGAACCCCATTGAAGAATTCTTCTCCTCATGGCGGTGGAAGGTATATGAACGGCAACCTTACACCAGGGTAAATCTCCTGCAAGCCATGGAACTTGCCTTTGGTGACATGGGTGTGGAGGCATGTCAAGCCTGGATACGGCATGCCAGGGGATTTTCCCCCGTTGCCTGGCCAGAGAAAATGTGGCCTGTGATGTAGATGAAGTCCTGTGGCCTGACCCAGTACGGAGAAATGATGCTGTGGCAGAGTAATGCACTTCTTTTCTTTGTACTTCAATTGTATATTTTTGTGCTTTATTGTTACGTACAAGTGCTACATGATGTAAATGCACAGGATTTCTGTTTTTTTGCAAATTCTTTTTTCTATGCACAAGTGTTACAAATGCCCAGGTATTTTGTTTTGCAACATGCATTTAGCCTAAATAAACATTTATTTCTACTGCTTCATGTCCTGAGCATTGTGTTTTCCTTTTTTCTATGTAGTGTTTGGTGACTACTCAGTGGAGTATTTAATTTAGATTGACTTGAGGCATGATTTGACAGCATAGTTCAGTTTTGAGCACAGATTGAACTGCTTTGGGGTGAAAGTTTGGTTTTGCAAGAAAAGTCAGAGGTTTTGTGAATGTAGCTTGAAAATTGGGTGTTGTGTTCACAGTTTAGGGAAAAGGAGAGCAGCTTTCCAGGAATGTGTCTTAGCAATCGAGAAACTGTAATCAAACCACCAAGCACAAACCCTAAAATTCAAGCTAAACTCACAAAAAATTAAAACACTACTAGTCAAAATAGTTGTCGCCATGTAAATTAGAAACTGTAAGACTATAATAAAAAAAAGTATGGTCGTCTACCAAAAATATTTGTATACTGTACAGATAAGTAATATGTAATGTTTGCTGTATTCATCCATCCATCCATCCATCCATCCATCTTCCAAACCGCTTATCCTACTGGGTCACATGGGGTCCGGAGCCTATCCTGGAAACAATGGGCACGAGGCAGGGAACAACCCAGGATAGGGGGCCAGCCCATCGCAGGGCACACTCACACACCATTCACTCACACATGCACACCTACGGGCAATTTAGCAAGTCCAATTAGCCTCAGCATGTTTTTGGACCGTGGGGGGAAACCAGAGTACCCGGAGGAAACCCCACGACAACATGGGGAGAACATGCAAACACCGCACACATGTGACGCAGGCGGAGACTCGAACCTGGGACCCAGAGGTGTGAGGCAACAATGCTAACCACTGCACCACCATGCCGCCCCCTTGCCGTATTCAGTACTCCAGAAAAGTTACTGTAAAAGACAAAGCCAAAAAATAAACAAATGAGAGGCATTACAGTAAAATGTTGTGCAACTGCCAAGCCAGAGTCACGGAAAGAAAGAATCCTCTGTGTAGCCCATTTGTACCTTGATATCGAAATTCAGCTCCTATTCACCTATGGCACATATTCCATGTCACTCTTTGGTTTCTTCAAATGTTTATAAATGTGTGTGAACAGTTTTGAATCATTGTGTTTAAATGACTACTGTGTGCTGGCTGCGCTTAACCTCTGCGGCCTGTGTTTTCTATTTTGCATCAAAGTTCATCATATCGCAAAATGTGTTTTGATAAATGAGAATGTGTTTCGAGTTTTGCAAAAAGGGTGACTGAGATCTGCAAATTGCGTCTAACTAGGTAAGCATGGTTTAAAGTTTTGCCAAGTGACTGATTCAATAAATGACTTTTGTCATTTGGCCTGCAGTTTTTTCCCCAAAATGATTCTTAATATTTCAGCAATTAAGAAAAACTGTAAAATATTTCACTTATCTAAACAACATTTATCCCAAAGTGCTACAAATGCTTTTATTCAGCAAACTCAGCAGCAATAATCTGAGATCATTTAGAATGTGGTTATTCTATTGTTTTTGTTAAAATCTACGTTAAACATACACTTTTCAAAAACCTATTTTCAGTGGTGCTGACAAATTGCAAAAAATCACATTATAAACATTTCTAGCCAAGATTTTTGAGCTCTGAAGCTTATAGACATAGGGGCTGGCTACACAAAGGTGAATGAGACATTCAAAGAATTGTATGAGATTTGATTATTAAAGTGTAACAACTATGAAGTGACTCTGGAGTCACCACACCTTTGCATACTGTCAATGGCCCATCAGTCTGGAATGTCTGTCACTGCTCCTCACACTAATCAGTTTGGAAAGGCAGTGTGAATTTTACAGTTTTTTTCAATTGCTAAGACAGATACTGCAATACTGAAGTTGCTTTCTCAAAACTCTTCATACAGTCACCACAACATTAGCTTATGTGGGCTAAACTGTTAAGCATTTCGCTTTGCTTTCATACAAAATGCAATCAATAACTAAATGCTTCAAAAATCATGGATTCCTGTCCCACAACATTAAATTTTGCACATAAGTACATACTGACCCTAAAACTGCTAATAAAACAGTCAAAACTGAAATATGTCATTTTGCTAAATTACTATCAAGACCCTTTCTAAGATAGATTGTAAAAACCACATAAAATAAACAAATTATGTAAATTGACACAAGATCAAACAATGAATGCTGTATGCCAAGATATTTCTCCAGAGCAATACCAAGGATGGGTCATGCATGTGAAGCGATAGTAGAGGGTAGTATCTATAGTACTGTCTTAGCAACTGAAAAAAACTGTAAGAAAAGACACAATATTAGCCATTTTACAGTTTATAACATGCAACAGATTAAATGTTGATGTATAAAATGTGCAATCACATTATATTACAGGAATAATACAGAACAATAAATGAATATTAGAACAACAAATTAGTTAGCTATTAGTTGCTGAGATATTAGTTAAGTTCTCCTCAAACGAGCTTGATGGGCTGAATGGCCTCCTCTCGTTTGTAAATTTCTTATGTTCTTACGTTTTTATGTAAATTGTCACTCCTGATCAGGATGCCAAGCTTCAAAACAGTTGTGGGTTATGCTGAAAAGCCAGGTCCGTGCCAGGAATCCAACTAGTTTAAATGAAGTAGAAAGTCTGCAAAGAAGAGTGGTGATATTCAGCCAGAATTATGCCAGAGGCTTGCTAATGGCTACCAAAAGATTCTGGTTGATACCTGTTGTACTTGTGTATGTAAACATGTGACCACAACTAAAATGTGTTTTTGTAAAGAAAGCACCATTCCATGGTAACACCCTGCAAGTGAGTAAATGGGCGGGTTTAGACGTGAATTTAGGCACACCCCCAGAAGGAGGAGGGTTACTCCCTTTGGCTGGCTTTTGGCAGGCAAACGGTAGGCAGCCGGCTGTCACTTGGCTGGCAACCAGCAGGCAGCCGGCTGGGAGGGGAAAATTGAGGTGGCTGCATCTGTACATTTTACCCTTCCTAAAATGAAAGTATTCTGATTAGTACAAATAACGACATAATTTCAGTATAATAAAATTTTACCTCAGTGTAGTTAAAACAGGGCTGCTCATTCCTGCTCCAGGAAACCTACCAACCTATGGTACTTAGGTGCAGGTCCTTCAGCAGCATCTCAGTATTAGCGCCAGCTATGTTGAAGCCAAGCTCTGCGGGATGGTAGACCTCCAGGAGCACGAATGAGCAGCCCTGTATTAAAACATTAATCCATTGATATTTCACAGACATATTTACAGGTATTGACATTGGAATACTGTCTCCCCATATATGGAATCACCCCACCTTTATCTACAGGCAGGGGTGTCACTAGAGATTTCAGGCCCCATAAAGGTATGTCATATTTGCCCCATGCTATTTCCCAAATTTTCCAGGTGTCGCTCAGGGGCCCTGGGAATCGTCCTAACTTTCTGGGGAAAGACCCCTGTCTACAGGTGGTGTACTTTATGAAATATCAAGAGGAAATTATATCTACTGTATGTCATCATGTATGCTTCAAATTTTTACAGAAAACTCACAGGCAGTGAAATCTACGTGATAAAAATATAAAGAATGCTGAACAAGAAAGAACCTGGACAGTCATTGTCTTGTAATGTAGAACTGTTTTTTACAATATGCAATACTTAAATTTCTATAACTTACCTTCTATAACAACCTATAACAAAATAAATCTATGGGAGACGGCCTTTTCAAATATTCTACGTACTTTAATGTCAATTAATGTCAGTTATTATTCACATATTACAGTCTACTAAAATAATTTTACCTCAGACGTCGTCGATCGAAAATTCTTCGAATCTTATTGGTTTAAATAAACATCATTCAAGTGTCAGCGGCCTTGGCTGAACCAATCAGGACAGCGGAAGTTGTAGCCGTTGTTTAAGGGTATCATGAATCTGCCATATTTTCAGGCCGTTGTACTTCTTACTGACGATAATACTGTTCGGGGTTTAGAGCCAACATGGCGAAGAGATGTACAGTTTCATGTTGGACCTGAGAGCCCGCCTCTCGATTGAAACCGGAAATTCAATTCAGGAAATGATCGGTTTTGTTTTTAAATACACTCAACTGGACAAGTAAAGCGTGTTTGTCATTAATCAGGAAATAAAAAAATGGTTTGTGAAAAGTGTGAGTATCCAAATATTTATTTATAGTTCATGGATATGCATTTAAACTACGCTATATAGGAATTTAATTATAGATAGCTAACGTGATTAATGATGATACAAGTTATCTAGTTACAGGAAAAATAGCTTGTACTTACTGTTTGCAAATATTCCATCGGTAATATTTTGCAATAGGTATTAGTGTTGTAAGTTTCTGATTGCGACCCAAGCTGTACCGTATATATCTTATGCATTAGTCAAACTATGGTAGTTTACGTGCGTTTTTATAGGTGAAAAGAAACTCGGCCGGGTCATCACTCCAGATACATGGAAGGACGGTGCTCGGAACACAACAGGTAATGTTATTGATGTCAAGCACGGAAAGTTAAAATACACAGCGGTCATACTTTTTCGCTAAACCTGTAACCGGATATTCCATGAAGTAGAATTTCCCAGTTAGCTGGGGTATCTTAAGCTAGAAGTCATGATTGTCCAATAAGAGTTTAGGCAAGCAGCATTCCTATTGAGCAATCGTGACTTCTAGCGTAAGTTAACCCAGCTACCTGAGAAATCTTGCTTCGTCGAACACCCCCCCCAGCATTTAACAGACAATAGCATGTTGAACAAAACATGATTTCTCAATTAGCTGGTTAATTTAAGCCAGAAGTCCTGATAGTCCAATAAGAGCTTAGGCAAGCAAAATTCATACTTGACAATTGTCCACCAGCCACCGGTTGAAAAGCACTGTTATAACAGATGTAGGTTTATATTCCTCTGGGTTTTTACTTTTCAGAAAGTGGTGGGCGCAAGCTGAATGAAAACAAAGCCCTGACATCTAAAAAGGGAAGGTATGATTCTATCATAATTTCCTTCTCTGAGTTGACACTGCACTTCTGAGTTGTTGACATGGGTGTGTTTGTACCCATTAATTGCTGACAGGTTTGACCCTTATGGGAAGTCTCGATTTGCCACGTGTCGGATTTGCAAGAGTTCTGTGCATCAGGCGGGCTCAAATTATTGCCAGGGATGTGCGTACAAGAAAGGTAAATGAGTCTCCAATATTAACGGGATTGTGATGCTGCTGTGATACTGTAAATGAGTGACGAGTTAATGTGGAGGCACAAGTGATCCTGTTTACAAGTAAGGTAAATGAGTCTCCAATATTAACGGGATCGTGACGCTGCTGTCATACTGTAAATGAGTGACGAGTTAATGTGGTGGCACGAGTGATCCTGCTTACAAGAAAGGCAAGCGAGTCTCCAATATTAACGGGATCGTGACGCTGCTGTCATACTGTAAATGAGTGACGAGTTTATGTGGTGGCACGAGTGATCCTGCTTACAAGAAAGGCAAGCGAGTCTCCAATATTAACGGGATCGTGATGCTGCTGCATCAGCTTGGCTTTTGAGGCTGAGAGTGGTGAATGAAGATAATTCTCCATTTATTTTCTTTCACCATGTTGTTCTTTTAACGTGTCTGTTGGCAGGAATATGCGCCATGTGTGGAAAGAAGGTACTGGACACCAAGAACTATAAGCAGACATCCGTGTAACTGCCCAGCGGTGTAGCTTCTCTTGTGCTCTGTGTGCCTGATCTCTCGCCAAGGGAAAACCCCAGTCTCACCAGATTTGCTGTGGTCTGACACCAGCTGCATAGCTCTATTATGATAAGAGCCCCGATGGCCAATCGCAAAGAAGCCAATGCAGGCTGCTGCCACACCCACTAGTGAATTGGAAGATATTAAAAAACAGTTTCTAGACAGTGTTGAGTATTTTTGTGCCTGTAACTGTGCAGAGATTAGAAATATCACGGGAGTATCAGCATTTGAAGCAATACAAAGACTTAAACTGTTTAATCTCACAAATATGACAATTTGTTATCCCTGCTCGTATTTTATTTTACAGTGAATATTATGTAAGTGTGCAAAATGGTATATATATGTTAATCATCGTATTCTGATCGGTAGACATCATGTCTAGAATTTTGAATGGGTTTGACTGCAGTTACCTGCATGAGTATAATAGGGACTGATTGGAGAGATCTTAATGGATAGAGGGTCGATCCCATATTCTGTTCATATATGTTTTTCCTCCACGCTTATGAAACCCTCTGTGTACAGCACAGTGCCATTTGCAGCCAATGCAGCTGACGTTTAGAACCATTGTCCAGGTGACGTGGGTCTTTCAAACTGGAGCCTGTCACTGGGAAGGTCAGCAGATGTACATTTTGACATTTAAATACCATTTGCGCCCTGAAGCCACATGAGTGTTTCTAAGTGTTGTGTTTATATATTTCGTTTACTCCAGACTATTCATTAGTATACAGAATCTTGAATGAGGCTTATGATAGAGTAATATAAATGTAATTTTACACATTTGCCTGTTTTCTTAAGCATGTGTTTTACTCTGTAATTGAATTGTTTATGAACGTTTTATGGAGTAGAATTTGCATGAATGGGGGTAAGTTGTAATGGATGGACAAACTGGTCTGCCTGCTGTGTATGGAAAGGGCCTGGCAGCCCGTGAAGATGCACATGTTTAGACAAGATAGCATGTCTTTGTTAATCCTCCATTGACAGTCAGGCTGTTCTTTTAGATGCAGTGTGTCATTTTAGATTGTAGATAAGGGTGTATGCTTGAATGATACTAGAAGCAATGACCGGAATAAAGAAAGAAAGAATGAGTGATGAACAACCATAAACATCTGTGTTTGCAGTCTATTTTTGTAAGTAATTGTTTTTATATGAATTAATTACGTGTTGGTTTCAGGAAGCTATTATGTTATGGCCATGTTCGGGAAATGCTCACCAGGAAATCAAGGGTTGGGGCAGGACAGCCTATCTGGCTTATAGTCAAAGAATTTGATCACATGGAACAAATTGACTCCGATTGTGCCATGAAAATTAGGGCTGAGAGATTTAGCTTTTCCAGGAAGCCAGTACACTTTACATACAGTAATGGTGTGTTACTTGTACTTGGCAGGGTTATTAATTACATTATGTAACAAATTTTTATTTTGTTCTTGGGTACAAAGTGTGTTCCTAACCCGTTATGCCTAAAACAAACAGAAAATAGCTATTGTTCCACAAAAACATTGCTTCTGTGATCAGGATAATGATATTTTGAAATTCATCTGTTTTCGAGAGAATTCTCGATTCGCGTTCAATACTGAGTGGTCTTCTAGAATATTCTTGAACTGCTAGAATTGTCCAGAAGTTTCTAGGATTTTCAAGAAACTTTTAGGACTTTCTAGAACGTTCTCGGACTGTCTAATAGTAGTCATACAAGTATAAAAGCACAGGTGACTTGAACCAACATTTCGGTTTATGTTATTGCTGAGTAAGGGAATAACGAATTGTAGTTAAAGAGCAATTATTATCGCTATACGCATGTCGTAAGATGTGCGAGGCCTACAAGGCATACTTCAGCATGCCTGTCGGGGATCAAGACAAGTCCTGGGCACCTCATTTTCACATGCGAATATTGCAAGAAAACTCTTGAAGGTAAGGTGAACATTTGCTGCTCGCTTATATGGCAAGGAGTCAGCAGCTTTCAAGTAGCTCCAAAATCTTTTTCCAAAGCTGTCCGAGGCAAAGGTCAAGGCTGGTATCTTCGTCGGACCGCAGATCAAGAAGATCATAGAATGTGACGAGTTCGCCAAGCTGCTGAACAGTATTGAGAAAACGGCTTGGAACAGTTTCGTTGCAGTTGTTCATGGCTTCCTGGGCAATCACAAGGCTGAGAACTATGTGCAGTTGGTTTAGACTCTCATAAAGAATTATGCCAAAATGGGATGCGGAATGTCTCTCAAACTCCATATCCTTGACGCTCATCTAGACAAATTCAAGGAGAACATGGGCGCTTCCTCAGAGGAGCAAGGCAAGCACTTTCATCAAGATATATTGGACTTTGAACGTCATTACCAAGGACAGTATAACGAAACATGATGGGGGACTACATTTGGGGGCTTCTTCGAGAAAATAATTTGCAGGTCACTCGCAAATCTAGAAAACCTGCTCATTTCTGAACCTTTTGAGTGATTTTTGACTGTCTTTGTCTATTTATCATGCAAGTGGTTTTTTTTATCAGACCGCATGAACGAAAATATAAAAATTTCCTTGTTTTGTCACAATAAATACGACATTTTTCTGGGCTGTGGTCATAAAATCAAAGTCTGTGCTGAATGTGGTCGTTTTTCCATGGGCTTTAGACATAAGCAGTTGAAATATAACACTTGGAAGCCAGGAACAAAAATTGTGTTACATTGTGTTATTGTTAAAACTAAAAAATATAAGAAAACGTTTTCATAAATGAATAAGGTATGAAAATATAAAGCGAAACGGAAACCACAAATATTACTTACAAAACACATAAAAAAGCTAAACCTTTCATGTACAGTTGATAAATAACATTTAACTAAAATAATGATTTGCTTTCTTTCCTTGATGGAAATTGTTTGAGCCTAAATCTTTAGATGACTGTGATCTAGTGATACCTGGAACATGCTTTGCCAATTTTGAGTGAGGACATCAGCACATGACTTGGTGCACTGTGTACTCATGTAGGATTCTCTAAGGATCGTACGTGTGGAACAGCTCTGCAACTTTCAGATTCTTAGAAACAGAATCACTCAAACTGAAACAAAAATACATAAAATATTTTTTTTTAAAACTAATTAAAACCCACGTTGAAAAATATTTAAAACTACACTGTATTTCAAATGAAAATATTAAAACTAAAAAAAATAAAACTGGAGTGACACTGATAGTGTCACAGGTTCAGCACAGAGGAATATTTTACATTTTTAATGTATTTGAGCTTTATATTCCCCCAGTACTTCAAAAGTATGGAGTACTGACTAATAATGTGGCTGAATGTTCTTTAATACTTCAGAAGCATAGTAATGTATCCTTTCATGATAACACACACAATACAAAATGATAAGGCACAAGGCTTGGTAACTGTTAAAATAAAATTTTATTTAGTTCTTAAGAAACATTGGTGCAATTTCTCATACTGTAAATGAGTGACGGGTTAATGTGGTGGCACAAGTGATCCTGGGCCTACCCATTCAGCGTTCACAGCGAGTGATACAGTATGAGAAAACTAATGGGTCTCACAGGTATCTGTGTGCGTGGTTAAATCAATCAGAGGAAATGTGCTGGTGATAGGCAAAGAGATTTTTCGTGCTCTTTGTTCATTTGGTCTTAGTTGATTAAAAACTCACAGTGTCAACTGAGAAGGAAATTTGAGTCTGTAGTGTGATTTTGTCACAAAATGAATTGTTACGAGATTGGCCCACACGATTTTCTGCTGGCCCACCCACTGTATGATTTCTGGCACTGCTATTGGTGATAGGCTAATGTCTACATACAATCCAGCCTTTACTGTGGAAACATATAGAATGTGTGTCAGAAATGAAGACGTTGTGCTTCCCCCCTGTAACATAACAGATTACTGGCAGAAATCTGAGATGAGGGTGCACAAAAAAATAATCTGGTGCATAAATATACCGCATATTTACATATGTGTCCAAAAGCAGATCAAGGTACTCAAAAGAGTTAGTCTTGTTTCACAGTGAATGCAAATACCATGAGATATTTCATTCTCTACCACAGTGCTTCCCTCAGACAGTCCACGTTTTCCCTCCCTCCTAACTCCCTGCCAGACAGTCCATGTTTTCGCTCCCTCCTAGTTCCCTGCCACAGTCCACGTTTTCGCTTCCTCCTAACTCCCTGCCAGAGTCCATGTTTTCTCTCCCTCCTAACTCCTTGCCAGACAGTCCACGTTTTCGCTCCCTCCTAGTTCCCTGCCAGACAGTCCACGTTTTCGCTCCCTCCTAGTTCCCTGCCAGACAGTCCACGTTTTTGCTCCCTCCTGACTCCCTGCCTGACAGTTCACGTTTTTACAAAAATGTGGACTATCAGGGTCCCCAAGGATCAGGTTGGGAAACACTGCTCTACCAGATGATGTTAAACCCCGAGTATCAGCTGTGATTTGATTTGCAACTTGTGATTGTGATTTATGACTCACAACAGATCTAAATGTAGGTTTTTTTTTTCCAATCAGCACCGGAATAGAAAAGAAAACACTAGCAGGACCCTGACCTCCAAACAGATGGTTTGTTAACTTGACCACTAAGGAGACAGGAAATGTGGCCTGAGTGACCTAGGCAACTTAGGAGGGTACTGCTAGTGTCTGAGGGTCGGTTGACGTAGAAGATGTTTAGTTGCTTTTGACCAGGGTCAGGAACTCCTCGCGAGTCTTGAGGTCCTCCCGGAAGATGCCCAGCATGGTGCTGGTGACCGTCCGGCTGTTTATCTTCTGCACACCCCGCATGATCATGCACATGTGACTGCAAGACACAGAGAGGCAAGTATGGCATTACCTTGAGGTGGCGAGTTACGTCTAGCTGTGGTCACATCTGCACCAGTGCAATATAGCGCACCACGTGGAATCTTTGAACACTCACGCTGCTTCAATGATCACCACCACTCCAGCCGGCTGCAGCACCTCTGCAATAGCCGTTGCGATCTGCTTGGTCAGGCGCTCCTGGACTGTGGGGCACATATCAAGCCAATCATGAAACTGGTAAGCCCCGTAACACGGCAGCTTGTTAAAAGACGAGCATGACAGAAACAAATGGGGTACTAGGAAATGGTGACTAAAGGCAACGTGGCACAAGAGAGCGATTCAGCCTGCTAATATGGAGGGCAAACCTGCTGAGCAGGAAACGTATGACAGTGGGGCATTATGCAGGAACCACAAGGTTACCTTGAAGTCTCTGGCTGTAGATCTCAACAATTCTGAAAGAAAACACAAGAAAATAAAAATGAGTTTTAAAGAAATTATTTATTACAAAAAATTTAATTAAACATTCTGAGAAAGAAAGTCTTTGAAATTAATGAGGTCTTTTTGAACGGTAAATTGAACTCAAATTTGCTTTATAGCGGAAATGACATTTTAAAAATGTATTTAGCAGACAATAAATATTGTTCAGGTTCAGGCATGAGAAGTAGACCTCTTGAAATCGACGTAACCTTTGAGCTGAGCATGACTAACACCATGAATTTCAGCAACGTTAGAGGGAAAAGTGACTGTCAATTAAGTGTTGTGGAAGGCTGTCTTGATTAGTGCCCTTCCAGAAAGACATGCTTTGGCTTAGTGAGGTCGGGATGGGGGCATCCTGGTGACCCATGGGCCCAGAGAGAGGGAGCCTCTTTGGAGGGCAGCACTAGAGGATTTCCTTTGGGCTGAGAGCCAGGTCAGTCTGTATTCCATGATGGCGGTTTTTTTCCTAAGCTTCCAAGTCAATTGACTGAAGCACCACCATCCATTTCTCACTACGCCTCTGCAATAGCCTGGCATGGTCAGACATGGGAGGCTTAGTCTGTTCTCACACTCTGCTGCTTGCTCTCATGTGTTTTTATGGGTTCATATGGATAACTTTTGCATTTTGTGGCTCACCTTGCCAGTTTGCTTAAGCCAACCACCCTCTTGTTTGGAAAATACCCAATGTGGACCTGTGGGATTAAACAGCATCTGAAATAAAAGGGCTTGTACAGTATCAAACTCTGCAGCTATCCTCCATATAGCAAATCCAATGATAAACTGTACAAACGCAATTTTAAACACAAAACTGAAGCATCATGGAAAGTTCCGTGGGTTGCTGTATTACATACATGTGTGTATTCTAGCTGCAACAATCAGATAATGTCAATGATGAAAAATCAGATTCAATGAAGCAGGAAAGACCAGCAGAGTGTGAAGTGATAACAAATGAATGCTTCTATAACATGTAGTCAACTTTTTTACTTGAATGAACAAGATGAGCACTACCAAGCTGATCAGTGGAAGAGGGTTGTCACAGAGAAATATTTTATTTTATAACAAACAATTGGCAATCTGAACAAATATGCTGAGCTCTAGCCGTGCTAATTCCTGTGGTCTGTTTCAGTGGGAACAAGGGCAGCAGTAAGAAAAGACCTAATCAATTCATATTTCTCTGTACCAGTAAACTGATCAAAAACCGCAAACTGTTACCTTGTTCTGTTAGACTCCTCTCTTTGAGCCTCTGTCGTTCCTGTCCATTTTTTAACTGAATCCACCCCTTTGCCTACGTACCTTGCCAAAGAAGGGCACCAGGTGATGCTCACACAAAGAGAACATATCGATGTCCTTCACGATCACCATCTCATCGTGGTCCTCATCAAATATGGCGTCGTTCAGAATGTCTATGAGGAGACATGGAACGACATGGATCACTGTGAGGTTAGTGTCAGGGCACACGCTTTCTAATAACTGGATGTCACATGATCTACAGCAGGGTTTCCCAGTTCTGGTCCTGGAAAGCCAGTCCTGCTGAAACACGCCTATTAAACCTGCCAATTAGCTAGTTAACTGAATAAGGTTTTAGCAGGAAAATCTGCAAACTGTGTCGCAGACTCACCCTGCCGGACCGGAATTGGGGAACTCTGCTGTTGAACATGTGAGATCCTGAATCTCAGAATTAGAGTCAGATTTACTGGCCAAGTGTTAACTTATACAAGGAATTTAGTTCTGGCCTGATGGTATCTCTCAAGATACACAGACAATACACAGCCATTAAGCATACCTACAATACATAATATTTAGGGCATATACAGGTTACATACAAGACAAGACAAGTGCCAGCAACAATAATGAGCATGTGTATGGAAATAAGATTGTAGAATACAGTATTTTTAAGTGTGAGACAAGGTGTAAAGACAAGAGTAGCGATGAGAATAGTTTCTTTCCACCCTGAATATCCCCTGTCAGTAATCCACCCTCTTGTCTTTTCATTTTATTACATTTTTATCGCCATTTGACAAATAATCTCATGCTCGGATTCGCCGTTATTGGTTATAGTTTATTAAAGTTTACTCTGTTGTCTGTAATAATCGGAAGTATATTCATCAACTTGTTTGAACTGAAGAGTGACAATGACATTCTAATACGATAAATTGTTTACTAGAAGGAAATAAATGTATGACCTGATTACAGCTTCTTTGTTGCAGTGCCGGTAGAACGGCTTTTTCCTGCTTAGAAATAAACTGGATCACCCTGCGTGGTTTTAAAACGGATTAATAAAAACTGTTAAAAGATAGTAGCGAATTTATAACTTTTTTCTCGTACGTCAGGCTAATACCACTCTGAGTGTTATCGGTCACCGCGCTTACCGTATACGGATTCGTGGTAACCCTTAGTAAGAAACTGCATCGCTTTGGCTGCTCGGGCCGGCGTTCGCAGAAGCCCTTGGCGGTCGGTGTCCTCCCCAATCCCCCGGAGGATGGTAGCGTAGGCAGCCTCCAGCACCGGTAGCTTGGACTCATCCTCCGATTCCTTGCGAGACGTCTCTTGGTTGTGTTGCACCGCGGCATTTTTTGAGTTTACTGAGAGCTCGGTGAACTCTTTCAAGTGCTGAAAATCAGTGACAAGCTTAGAAGTGCCTAACCCACTCATTCCTGTATATGCCCGGTATTCCATTTTATTTTAACTTATGATCGCTTTTTTCTGTAAAGCAAGAGGTAATTTCGATATGAATACAGGTGAGATCAAAGCTGTTCTCTAGCGCTACTGTATTAAACTCTGCTGTAAGTGCTCAGCGTGCCGGTTTCACCGGAGATCTGCCGTTCCCCTTCCAACTGCCGTATTTATAGGGTAACAAGTTATGCAATCTTGGACAATTTGAATAATTTCGTCATCCGTGCCAGCATTGTATTTTTGAAGTGGCATCAAGCATTTACAGTTGTCATGAATCCCATGCTTTCATTTTGAGCTGGCATGATTATTATCATTACATACGTAGGACGGTGGCTCAGTGGTTATCATTATTGCCTCGCATCTACAGGGCTGTCGGTGTGATTCCCAGCTCCTCTTTCTGTGTATGCAGTTTGCATGGTCTCCCTTCGTCATGTGGGTTTCTGCTGGGTACTTTGTTTTTCTCCTGCAGCCCAAAGACATATACTGTATGTTTGTCTATGTGCCTTGAGATGGATATTGCATATTTATTAATTTATTATAAAATATGTGATACCTCTTATAAAAGAAACGTTAATGCTCCACCTACGTGGTGGCATTTAGTTTCTGTCACAGACTCGGGGGACGGTACAGACTGGGAAAAAGGAGGCGACAATCCACTAGCGGCTCTAGAAAACAACATAGGTTTTATTACAGATAGGGGAGACTGGGGACGGTTGCAACACTTTTTGCATTCCTCTCATTTACTCAGAGACTGTTTAGACTACACCAGCCAAATTTGTATACTATAAACTTACATCTGTCTGCTAAGTACCCGTAGTACTTGTAGTTAATTAGATTTTACATATCCTGCGCAATATTGATTTGAACTGAAGAAGTCAGATGTTGCAACCGTCCAGAACATTGGGGACGGTTGCAACATGTTAAACATATATTTAATTTCAATAATTAACCATTGCTTTTTCTCTGAACTTGCATAGTACTGTGTAAATCTACAATTATACAATAATATTAAAGTAGATTTTTATTCATATTGAAAGTTCTGTATTTTTATGTCACACGGGATTTAAAAAAAATGCATTTATTGTCCAAAACCTGTCTTAAATTGTTAAAAAAAAATTAACATTTGTTTCGTTAAAACTGGTTGCCCTCGAAAGGCTTGTGGCTTGAGGATGTCTTATTGAGAGAGTTGGGTGCCGTTTTAAAAAACCATTAAACCAGTCAACACCAGCCATACAGGCCTCATTCCACTGTGAGGGAAAGTTGCACTTATAGTGAGAGGCGAGTTGAAATGCAAGCCTACGAACCTGAAATAAAATGTTATAAAATGTAAATAGTTTTTATTATCTTTCACTTTTTACTGATATTACCCTAACCCTCTCTTACTCTCTTTATACATTTCTGTTAATTTCTCTTACCTCTTTAGGACTTAACCCATAATATAAGCCTGCTGCCTTTTGTAAATACTGCTTTAGACTCCTCTCTTGGTCTTCTGAGAACACTCTCCTGATGGTCCAGTACCCTGCACGTGGTAACTTATCTGATCCCTCACTTGCAAGCTTCACTCTTTTCTTATGGAATAGAAATAAGGTGGTATGACAGATGGAAAAGTCCTTGGCACTGCAATGACTGTCCTGCCCTCATTCCTAATTACGTTTTGAAGCTTGTTCCAAAATTTTGAGGGGAACCCCTCTGTTAGTAACTCTCTTCCTCACTCTTGGCATACTGGAAAAAACTTATTTCTATTTTTTTTATATATTATTTTTATTATACTGTACTATTTTTAGATCCATAAACTACAGTTAAGCTGTATGACTTCTTTGTCCAGGATATTGCATTGAGACCGGTGGAATTTGGAAGCCAAGTCAATATCTTAAGCTCCTCAAACCATCTGTGAATAATTTTTGCAGTGTGACAGGGTGCATTATCCTGCTGAAAGAGGCCACTGCCATCCAGTAGATCCATAACCTACAGTTAAGCTGTATAGCAGTATACTATACTTAAACTGAAAAACATGTGCTGATTCTGAACTAAAAATGTTAAAAAGTAATGATATGTAGTCTATTTCAATATGGCTGGTTGGCTTGGGGACAGTTGTAACAAGTTGTTCCAACTGTCCTTGACCTGCCAGCCATGACAGAACACCATGAACACCAAGAACACCAAGCTATTCAAAGAGACAGGGAAACATGCTAACAATACTTTTTAAAGGTCAACACCACAATGATTTGAACTAGGTATGTTTTGATTAATTAAAATAAAAGCTATTAGGCCGGGAGCCCAGAGGGGTCAGCCTAGCTGAAAAGCGAACCAATTTCCCTTAGTGTAATCTTGCTGGGGGCATATGACAGTTCATCAGAATGGATGTCTGCCGGGTCCGTGGTGGTGGGTGTGGCTGTGAGGGGTGTGGAAATGAATTCAAATTATTGAGCTAGGTCAGCTGATATCTATATCAGCTGATCTAGCTCAAATTTTGGTGTGTCTGGCAGGGTAACCCACCACAGAAACTGTCTGGCAATGTTCATTCATGATACCTGGGTTGATACTGAACAAGTTCCAACTAGTTTCATTTGGTTCGGATATCAGCTGACCTAGCTCCATAATTTGAATTCATTTCCACACCCCTCACAGCCACACCCACCACCACGGACCCGGCAGACATCCATTCTGATGAACTGTCATATGCCCCCAGCAAGATTACACTAAGGGAAATTGGTTCGTTTTCAGCTAGGCTGACCCCTCTGGGCTCCCGGTCTATATGGACAGTAAGTCAAAAAAGCAACTTGCAAAAATAATAACTTTCATACCTTCAAAACAGTTATTTTTCAATAAACGCAGCAGCAGATGATGAAACTGTACAGTTTCTGTCTGGTGGAGAGAGGGCCTAACTGAGCATGTGCAGTATGAGTATCATCACTCTGGCATGTTTCTAATTGGAGAAATAAGACTTGTTGCAGCCGTCCCCAGTCTCCACTACACCACAAACAAAGTTTCCTCCGGGTTCTCCGGTTTCCCCCCACAGTCCAAAGACATGCTGAGGCTAATTGGAGTTGCTAAATTGCCCGTTGATGTGCATGTGTGAATGAATGGTGTGTGAGTGTGCCCTGCGATGGGCTGGCCCCCCATCCTGGGTTGTTCCCTGCCTCGTGCCCATTGCTTCCAGGATAGGCTCCGGACCCCCCGTGACCCAGTAGGATAAGCGGTTTGGAAAATGGATGGATGGATGGATTACAAACCAGAAAGACCTAGAGGGGAAACTGGAAATACAGAGAATAGGCAGGGAAGCAAAAAACAGAATAACGAACATCACAGAATCATCAAAATCACAGTCAATCACTCCACTGGGAATAGAGCAGGATCAGGTACTTAAATCCAGAGGGCTGATAAGATAATGCAGGACAGGTGAGAACAATCAACAAGGACTGGCAGAAGAAAACGGGCAACAAGTGAAAATAATAATAACACAGAAACTAGGGAGCTTTACAAATACCATCCATCCATCCATCCATTTTCCATCCATCCATCCATTTTCCAAACCGCTTATCCTACTGGGTCGCGGGGGGTCCGGAGCCTATCCTGGAAGCAATGGGCATGAGGCAGGGAACAACCCAGGATGGGGGGGCCAGCCCATCGCAGGGGACACTCACACACACACAGGCACCTTTACAAATACCAAAAAGTAGCAAACATTAACTGGGCATAAAACACTAGGAACAGAAGAGGAGGATAAGTCAACAGAACCAGAAAAGAACAAAACAGAACACAAGCAGGGAAAACCTGGCACAAGAAAACAAATACAAAAGAAACACTAGGGAACACATCTACTAAATACAAAAACAGAGCAGGGAGCACTCATATTAATGCCTATGGCGACTCGTGTCAAAGTAACATCCACATGAATGCCAGGACCCAAAGTTTCCCAGCAGAACATTTCCCAGAGGAAGCACAATGCTTTGACAACACCCATGGGCCAATCTGAATATAGGGACTATGCAACAGTCCTGGAGGTTTCATTGAAATGATGACAAGTATATTTGGTGACGAGAATTTAACAAATTTATTGTATTACCTTGATGATCTGATTATGTTTGGCCAAGACACGAAAACAGCCCTAGGATGACTGGAGATACTGTTCAGTAGTTTATGTGTGTCACGCCCTGCTCGTCCCATCCTCCCGTGTGCCACGATCCCCCTCATTAACCTTGTGTGAAATCCTGATGTCACCAGCTGTTTCCTGTTATTTCCAATTAGTCCTGTGTATTTCAGTCCGTGTTCAAGTTCGTTTCCTCAGCCTTGTGATGCAAGTCATCACCGTTTTGTGCCTCGCCTTGTTGTTTTCCTGAAAACACCCCAGCTTCCCCGATTCCAGGATATTGCATTGAGACCGGTGGAATTTGGAAGCCAAGTCAATATCTTAAACTCCTCAAACCATCTGTGAACAATTTTTGCAGTGTGACAGGGTGCATTATCCTGCTGAAAGAGGCCACTGCCATCCAGTAGATCCATAACCTACAGTTAAGCTGTATGACATCTTTGTCCAGGATATTGCATTGAGACCAGTGGAATTTGGAAGCCAAGTCAATATCTTAAACTCCTCAAACCATCTGTGAACAATTTTTGCAGTGTGACAGGATGCATTATCCTGCTGAAAGAGGCCACTGCCATCCGGTAGATCCATAACCTACAGTTAAGCTGTATGACATCTTTGTCCAGGATATTGCATTGAGACCAGTGGAATTTGGAAGCCAAGTCAATATCTTAAATTCCTCAAACCATCTGTGAACAATTTTTGCAGTGTGACAGGGTGCATTATCCTGCTGAAAGAGGCCACTGCCATCCGGTAGATCCATAACCTACAGTTAAGCTGTATGACATCATTGTCCAGGATATTGCATTGAGACCAGTAGAATTTGGAAGCCAAGTCAATATCTTAAACTCCTCAAACCATCTGTGAACAATTTTTGCAGTGTGACAGGGTGCATTATCCTGCTGAAAGAGGCCACTGCCATCCGGTAGATCCATAACCTACAGTTAAGCTGTATAGCAGTATACTATACTTAAACTGAAAAACATGTGCTGATTCTGAACAAAAAATGTTAAAAAGTAATGATATGTAGTCTATTTCAATATGGCTGGTTGGCTTGGGGACAGTTGTAACAAGTTGTTCAATACGGCTGGTTGGCTTGGGGACGGTTGTAACAAGTTGTTCAATACGGCTGGTTGGCTTGGGGACGGTTGTAACAAGTTGTTCAATACGGCTGGTTGGCTTGGGGACGGTTGTAACAAGTTGTTCAATACGGCTGGTTGGCTTGGGGACGGTTGTAACAAGTTGTTCAATACGGCTGGTTGGCTTGGGGACGGTTGTAACAAGTTGTTCAATATGGCTGGTTGGCTTGGGGACGGTTGTAACAAGTTGTTCCAACCGTCCCTGACTTGCCAGCCATGACAGAACACCAAGAACACCAAGCTATTCAAAGAGACAGGGAAACATGCTAGCAATACTTTGGACCCCCCGCAACCCAGTAGGATAAGCGGTTTGGAAAATGGATGGATGGATGGATTACAAACCAGAAAGACCTAGAGGGGTCAAAACTAAACAGGGATACGAAGTAAACTCACAGAACCAAAAAGACCTACAAGGGGAAACTGGAAATACAGAGAATAGACAGGGAAGCAAAAAACTGAATAACGAACATCACAGAATCATCAAAAACACAGTCAATCACTCCACTGGGAATAGAGCAGGATCAGGTACTTAAATCCAGAGGGCTGACAAGATAATGCAGGACAGGTGAGAACAATCAACAAGGACTGGCAGAAGAAAACGGGCAACAAGTGAAACTAATAACAACACAGAAACTAGGGAGCTTTACAAATACCATCCATCCATCCATCCATCCATTTTCCAAACCGCTTATCCTACTGGGTCGCGGGGGGTCCGGAGCCTATCCTGGAAGCAATGGGCATGAGGCAGGGAACAACCCAGGATGGGGGGGCCAGCCCATCGCAGGGGACACTCACACACACACAGGCACCTTTACAAATACCAAAAAGTAGCAGCACTAGATTTGCCGAGTTTTTATTCTCTGCTGAGAGTCCCAAGGTGTTTGTCACCCCTGCTGTGATTTTCGCAGGTCTTCAGCCCCATCCTCCTCCTGCTTTTGTTGTGCAAACACACCCATTTCCTGTGAGGCCTGGCGCATTTGCATTTTTTACTCAGAGTAGCTCAAATCCAAGGCAGGCTAAACCTCTGTGTGTGACATGGAAACCTTCACAAAAGTCTGCCATATCTATACCAAATATCCCACACGCTGACTGACCTGCAAATATGAAAGACGCACATTCACAAAATATATGGACACACAAGTCTGTGTTATTTATAAAACAAATTGAGTGAAAATAGAATGAAAAGTTGCTAATAGAATGAAATGAATAAAATGAAAACATGCTAACACTTCAGTCTCCAATGCATGTTTGTATATAAATGTCATAAGCTGAGTGAAGTCATGGTCCATGGTTTTTGACATGCTCATACACATACAGAATAAATTGTCATTTCATTTTCATTGGCCATCACTGAATTATAACACCAAAAGTGAATTTTGTTTTTGTGTGATCTCTCCAGCTTTGCATGTTTGGCTGTTCATGTAAAAATTGATGTATCCGTGCCTCAGTTCCAGGTTCATCTCTTCGTCATCTTTCTGCCTTTTGTCTCAGTGGTTACTGTCCCACACAGTCTGTCTATCTTTCAAAGTCTGTGTTTGCAGCGTTTGAAAACCCAGTGACCATCATCCCTGTATTTGGCAATGGAGTTCCTTGGCTAGAAGAATTGGAAACAATCTTCTTTTTCCTTTCCACCCTGTAGATGCTTTGTACAGAACGTAGGCATTCACCGCCACCAAGTCCAGCATGTTGTAAAACACAGCTACTGGCCACTTGCTTGTTGCTGCTCGTACTGAATACATGCGCGCCATTCTAAACACTGACGTGGAGAATTCCTCTCCCTGTGCAGTGTCCTTTGCCAATGGAGGAAGTTCACGGCAAACGTTATTCACCATGCCCAGTAAAGTGAAGCAGTCTGTGTGACAGTGACAGTGAGGTGAAGAAATTGTCCGTTGTGACATTTCTCCCGTCATCCAGAAATGGCTCCATCAGACTCATGACCACGTTCTCTGCCAGCCTTCACCAAGAACTGTGCTGAAAGTTTCACTCCAGGAGAACACATGAACATAGATGTACAGCTGTTCTCGACCAAGGTTCATTGTCCATGCAGTATATCGCATCCAAGCCGGACAAATTTGGGATCAAGTTCTGGATGGCCACGGATTTGGAGACCAAATACGTCTGCAACGTGTCCCCTAACTTGGGAAAGGACCCCAGTCACCAGAAAAGGGAGAGGCTGGCAGAGAACATGGTCATGAGTCTGATGGAGCCATTTCTGGATGACGGGAGAAATGTCACAATGGACAATTTATTCACCTCACTGGCACTGTCACACAGACTGCTTCAGCGCAAAACAACACTACTGAGCACAGGGAATAAAGTTTGGTATGAACTTCCTCCAATTTCAAAGGACACTGCACAGCAAGAGGAATTCTCTGCGTCAGTGCTTAGAAGTGGCAGTGTCTCCTTGACAATTTATGCACCTAAAAAAACAAGATTGTGTGTGTTCTGAGTTCCTTGGACCAAGATGTGGCGATCTGTGAAGGCAGAAAGAGGAAACCCAACACGATAACAGACTATAACCACATGAAGGTATGTGAATGTGTGTATAATTTTACATCAGTGCTACAATGTTTTCTGATATGTACTATACAGGCCTATATAGAAAGAAGGTAGAAAAAAAGCAAATACACTCATGACTCTCTCTCTCTCTGCTGTTATAGTGTGGTGTAAATGTGTTGGACCAAATGGCGCGCATGTATTCCGTAAGAGCAGCAACATGCAGGTGGCCAGTAGCTATATTTTACAACATGCTGGACCTGGTGGTGGCAAATTCCTACGTTCTGTACAAGGCATGTACAGGGTGGGAAGGCAAAAGAAGATTATTTTTGAGTCATCTAGCCAAGGAACTCCATTGCCAATTTATGCCACAAAAGGCTATGGGGACAGAGGAAGGCTGCTGCTGTGCCAGGACTTGTATGGACAACTCAGTGTCAGGTACAGGAGAACTGCAACAGAAACTGCAGCAGGTTTACCAGTGCAAAGTGTTACAAATTCACTTGCGCCAAATGCAGGGATGATGGTTGGCTTGGGGACGGTTGTAACAAGTTGTTCAATACGGCTGGTTGGCTTGGGGACGGTTGTAACAAGTTGTTCAATACGGCTGGTTGGCTTGGGGAGGGTTGTAACAAGTTGTTCAATACGGCTGGTTGGCTTGGGGACGGTTGTAACAAGTTGTTCAATACGGCTGGTTGGCTTGGGGACGGTTGTAACAAGTTGTTCAATATGGCTGGTTGGCTTGGGGACGGTTGTAACAAGTTGTTCCAACCGTCCCTGACTTGCCAGCCATGACAGAACACCAAGAACACCAAGCTATTCAAAGAGACAGGGAAACATGCTAACAATACTTTGGACCCCCCGCAACCCAGTAGGATAAGCGGTTTGGAAAATGGATGGATGGATGGATTACAAACCAGAAAGACCTAGAGGGGTCAAAACTAAACAGGGATACGAAGTAAACTCACAGAACCAAAAAGACCTACAAGGGGAAACTGGAAATACAGAGAATAGACAGGGAAGCAAAAAACAGAATAACGAACATCACAGAATCATCAAAAACACAGTCAATCACTCCACTGGGAAAAGAGCAGGATCAGGTACTTAAATCCAGAGGGCTGACAAGATAATGCAGGATAGGTGAGAACAATCAACAAGGACTGGCAGAAGAAAACGGGCAACAAGTGAAAATAATAATAACACAGAAACTAGGGAGCTTTACAAATACCATCCATCCATCCATCCATTTTCCATCCATCCATCCATTTTCCAAACCGCTTATCCTACTGGGTCGCGGGGGGTCCGGAGCCTATCCTGGAAGCAATGGGCATGAGGCAGGGAACAACCCAGGATGGGGGGGCCAGCCCATCGCAGGGGACACTCACACACACACAGGCACCTTTACAAATACCAAAAAGTAGCAAACATTAACTGGGCATAAAACACTAGGAACAGAAGAGGAGGATAAGTCAACAGAACCAGAAAAGAACAAAACAGAACACAAGCAGGGAAAACCTGGCACAAGAAAACAAATACAAAAGAAACACTAGGGAACACATCTACTAAATACAAAAACAGAGCAGGGAGCACTCATATTAATGCCTATGGCGGCTCGTGTCAAAGTAACATCCACATGAATGCCAGGACCCAAAGTTTCCCAGCAGAACATTGCCCAGAGCATCACACTGCTTTTGTCGGCTTCCCTTTTTCCCATAGTGCATTCTGGTGCAGTTCTGACGCACATGTACCTGACTGTCCACATGATGTAACAGAAAACGTGACTCATCAGATCAAGCCACCATGTTATTTACTTCACCAATCAGTAGATTAAATGTTATGGCTGATCAATGTATATTTTCTTAATTAACAAGCGTTTTTTGCATTGCATATTTCAAAAATATTCCATTTTGACAAGAGTAATGTTATATAAATATATGAAGGTAAAAGTTGCTTATATGGGTAAAATATTAAAAAAATAAAATATTCAGACCGTAATTTCTATTTATTTTAACGTTTCTTGCATGATAAACATGTACTTTTTGTTACTGTGTGTGCCGCGGATGTGTTGTGGAAGCATTCACATATGATTTAAGTCTGGTTTTGTTTCACTTAGATGTGAACGACTAATGACATGCTCATATTAATAATGCTGCTCGTTGCGCAGCATGTCATGTACTGTATGAGTCACTTGCAATGCTTTGTAAAGTGCATCGTAAAAATATCATAATAAATAAATATTCATTTATTTTATATAAATAAAAGAAATGTGAAAACCTGAAAGTTGGTGTTCATGCGTGCTACAGCTGTGTTGTGGGGGCATTCAAATACAAAAGACTTTCCTCATGGTAAATGCTGCACAACGGCGGAGGAAGATAGAAGTGTTTCACCTGCATTTGATGCAAGCACATGATGATTCATAGCTGTGCAATCACCTCACCACTACCTGACACCACCACCTTGTCAGGGGCTATCAATTAATCCCATAGGGTAGGGGGCACACAGCCCCGGGCAGATGCATATCTGCAATCTATTTATGGCAAATCTGGTTCTAAGATAATATCCTCCCATATTCCGGTCCTGCATCACTGGGGAAGTGGGGAAATGGCACATTACTACTGTGTATGTGCGTCACCAGGAGCAGCGCGCACCTGCGTCAGGCTTCAGGCCGGGGATTCTGATTGGATGACAGGATGATGTCAGAGCTGCTGCTATTCAGGGCTCATGATCACCCCCTCCCCAACCCCCCAGGGAGCCAGAGCACGTTCGCAACCATCATCTGCCATAAAGATGTGTCGCCATGGTGACAAATGGTTAAGAACATTGCTAAACCATATTTGTATTGGTAAAGGAGTTGATACTATGCATACTATGCGTACGAACTCGACTTGTATGAAGAACATATGATGAAGGAAGATGGACAGAAAGAAAACAACCGTGAACCCAAGATTGGTGGCTACATTAGTAGCCTAAAATGCTAATGATACCACACTTATAACAATAAAGAATAAAAATAAAAAATAACAAAATAACATCCAAGTACCCTCCAGCATTAAAGTGTGGGGTTTGGAGTCACCAGTCAATGTGTGCAATAGGGGCGGAAATCCTAGGGTGGGGTGACGAGCTTTCCTTCAGTTCACCTGCAGCCTAGGTATGAGGACCCATGAGCAGAGCACTTTATTTACCAAAGGCGTAATGCGTGTTCAGGGAGCCTCGTCCTGCGGGCAGAGAGAGACCAGCAGGAAATGACCTGCCATTCCCTAGCTGATGGAGAAGAGCAGATTCTATCTGTCAGGGCTGACTGTACCAAAAACAGAATCCAAGAACTCATGCCCACCTGTTTCCTGTTATTTTCGGCTTGTCTTGTGTATTTAGTCGGCGTCTGAGTCCGTCTTCCCCAGACTTATCATTAATGTTAGTTTGCCGCCGTCTGCCCTGTCTCTCCCGTTCCCAAATAAACCCTCATTTCCCGCAATCTTGCCTACCTGCCTCATCCTTCCCCGCTTCCTGTTTGCCTGTCCACCCGCAACCTGACGCTCAGTCATAAAACGCTGATTAATCTGAAAACCAGAACAGGGCAGCATTATAGCAGCATTAGAATTCAAATTGTAAAGTTGATAAATCGGCAGTAGGTCAGACACCAAATAGAAACTCATCGTCAGAATGATACAGGAGAAATGCTCAGTATGGACTGAGATCACAACAGCTCACAATGAACTGACAACAACACTCAGTATTTAACTCATTATACAGGAAATGCTCAACAGGTAAATTTAATAAACTGCTGATGATGGTCAGGGAAGGGTGACTGGTTATGTCGAAGATTCGGGCTGGATCCTGGACATGGACTGGTTTGGAGTCCTGACAGCAGAACACTGATGCAGTATTTAAAGTTTCATCCTGTCTTCCTTTATATTTCCACAGTAGTGGCCAAATAATGAATGTTACCTCTATTTAATTACGTTTTTTAATTGAAAGGCTCTTTTTGATGTATGTTAAATTAGCAACAAAATATTTCTTTCTTTTTCATTTGTTCTGGTATAATGTCAGAAAAAAGGGTACCACTTGTACCTTTGCTTGTACATGGGACTGTACCCTCAAGGGTCTGCCAATTGTACCCTAGCTATAGGTAAATTTACATTTCAAGGTACAGAAATGTACTCCAAGGAACATTTTTGTACCATTAGGGGTACATTGATGTTGTTTGTACCTCGGGGATGTTCTTCAGGATCCATTTCTGTACCTTAAAAGGTACATTTACCTACAGCTAGGGTACAATTGGCAGACCGTTGAGGGTACAGTCCCGATGAATAGCAAAGGTACAAACCGGTACTCTTTTTCTGACAGTATAGATTCTGTCCAGTTTTTGCAGGGGCAATATAATACATTCTATATTGTATTTTCCCAGTTGTACTTACGGCTCATTTACACTAGATGGCAGCACGTACACGTAAGCAGTTGATTCAAAGATTAAGTACAACGGAACGTAAAATTTCGTGTATATGGTCCCTGACAAGGTATAAAAATGTATAATAGATTATTAACTAATCAGATTTCAATAACATCTAATGATTTTTAGAATAATTACCTTAACAAACATTCATATTTTATTTATTTTAAATATGTATGTGATTCATATCCATAAATTTATTTAGTGACATCTAAGTAGTATTAAATATTAATGCTTAATAGTTAAACGGTTTAGTGTCTGTGCCTAGTATAATATTTTAAGTATTGTGTTCATGTTATGTGTGCTTGTAAAATGTTTGGTATTATTGAGTGGAGTCCAAGTCTTTTCACAATTTAACTTTGAATTTCAATCGGAAGACTTCAGGTACAGCTAACAGTGTTCAGTGAGCTATAAGATGAGAAATGTATGCTTTACATGGGATACTGTATTCTAGTTTGTTGTCTAGGTAACATGAAGTACCATCTATGAAGACGAACCAGTGCATGTACCTTATAATTAGTTACATTCTATGTTGTGTTGTCTTCCTGTTTTCCATGTCATAGCATTATGCTTGCTGTCAAACCATCATGAACCTCATATATGCATTACAGCCCCCGAATACTTTATGTCTTGGTGGTTCAATGCAGTACTGCTCATGTAATCTAGATGCAAAAATGTCATACTTATATACTGTATAGAAGCATAATTATTGAATCCTGAATTGATTTTTGCTGCACTGATAGTAAAACATGGGAAGCACAGGAGAAGCACACGCAGATGAATCAGTCCCCTTGATATTGTCAGCAAGAAATATTTACAGGGAGTATGGAGGTTCGCAGCTTGGTCATGAAGCATATGGTGCATAGAACAGCATTACTTCCATCGTCCAGGGCTTATCAAGGACAAAATGTCATACCAAGTATCCGGTGTATTTCTCCAGGAAGTAGGGCTTGATGAAGGCCGGCAGTCTGACAGAAACACAGTACTGAAGTTGCATTGCCATGCATTCATGATCTGTAGCAAGAACAAACAAAAAATTCATAAGACTCAAACCCAGAACATGACGCCGGATCATATTAGTTCTGCTAAGCTGTTCCTTGCTGTCTAAATTGCGAGGCACATTTTAATAAGTTAGATTGAAGATTTACCTGCTTTTCTGAATTGATCATGTAATTTAAAACAGAAAATTGCAAGAAAAGGGTGATTGCCCCTCTATCCCACATACAACAGAATTTTAAAGACGTCAGCTCAGCTCTCATAGTCACAAGACACTTCTTGTTATATGTGTACCTCTGTATACTACGGTGACAATAGAGTTGAATTGAATTGTCCCAAAGCACACCCCTCCTCCAAAAAAACCTGTGCCCTTCCTCTTTTGACTGACTGATTTTCTTAACATTTGAGAAGAAACAGGAAGAACACAAACAAAAAAAGAAACACTTTCTCAATGAATCTCAGTCTAAGGATCAATAGATATGAGGCATCAAATGACTTGAACTCAATGCAGAGGAATGGTATCCATTACACAAATATAATCAATGACAGTCTCACGCAGTCATTATTGGTTCCTTGAAAGCGCCATTGCTTTCCCTGGGGCTCCATTCAACCAGCTGAAAGTGCTCCTGAAATTCACTACACTCAGAGAAAAGCCCATCTGGAGCAGTGCAAGGTGAGGATCTACTGCAGAGGTGCACTGCATTTCTGGTAAGTGTTTTGGATACTAAATTTAGCAGCAAAATTTTGGTGACATATTTCAAGAGCAAATTTTCGAAACTCACTCCGTCCATATTATGTTGTTTCCGAGATAAGACCGCCGATGACCTTTAAAGTCAGGCTTCCACATCAGGTGACGATATCTTAAACTAAAACCCACTCAGTTATCATGTAATCCAAAGAAGAACTTTTGTTAAATTTCCTAAACCCATTAAGCCCACGGAAATGTTCTTGAAAAACACATCCCATGGACTTAATGATTTTTGGAAATTTGTTCCTAATTTGATAACTCTGTACTGTGCAGCAACGGCATTACCATACCTTTCTTACCAGGCATTTGTCAAGCTGTTACATCATAGTAGAATTAGACAAGCTTTCTTAATGACTACATTTGGGTAGTTCATGACAAATCCCAGATCATATTAAAGGCATGTAGAGCAAAGGGTGAGCATCCGAGATGAATAAATGACGGAAAGGCAGATACGGGGAGAGTCTGAATCTGGGTGTAGGACAGAATGCCTACGTAGGGTATAGTTACTGGAGCTGAAAAGCAAAACAACAGAAAAAGAGAGAAAAGAGAAGAGGGGCTTTTCTTGGTCAGTGTAGATGAATATGGTCTTTGTGAATGCGGCATACGGCCTGATTGCATAGACCAGGCGGAGAGAGGAGAGAGGACCCAGACGGACGGACAAACAGCCTCTGTCTTTGTGAGATGCATTCCTGATGTATGACCCTATCTCCGAGTCCAAGCTGGGGACCATCGTTCACTCATGTATGGGTCGCCGAGTACCATACCGACTAGGTATAATTTGCCAAAAAAGTGGCTGGTGGTGAAATCTAACAAGTACATGGAACGGCTGGACTGTCCTGTGGACTGTGTGTGAAAATTGAAGCCGTGTTCAACTAGCCATCCAACTGCTTGGAGAATCATAAAAATTGTTGCAGATTTTTTTTTTTGTTACATTTCTATATCTGCTAATATTAAATGATGTTTTTTTTTTTTTTAAATATATATGTGACCCGTCGCCACAAAATGAGCCTTAAGTTGCACTGGTAGAACTGTACCCATAAGACTCATTTCGTGGTGATGGGTCACATATATATATATACACTTACTACCCCGATAAATAATTTTAAATGAAAATTTCTTGCGAATCTGTGTGAAACATTGTTGTTCGGGGTATATATAGATCTTTCATTCCTATGGATGGACCATTGAAAAAAAAATGTTTCCAGTATGCAAAGTAAGCAGAATGAAAATGGCTCAATGAAATAATGCACTGCATTGAGTAAGTTACAATATGTATATGATATTGGTATGGCTCAGAAAAGGGTGGAATAATGATTTTTATGGTTTTTAGTTAAAATTCATAAGATATGTGAGTAGTGAGAGATATTACTATATTATCTATTATAATCTTCCTGTTGTATCTATTGTCTATTATATATTAACCCACTCCAAACTTATTGATGGCCAAATTTAAACTTGTTCACACAGAAATGCTTTCAATGCTTGCCAGCTGCGGCACAAGGTACCTCTTTGTCTAACAAGCAGTGTAACAACTTCAGTATAACTTGGAGGGTCTCACACGCCACTTGTGCTCCTCATTTTGTCACTGTTGTTTCGAAAAATGTTTCTGGGAACGAGTCACTCTAGGAAACACTGCTGTGGTTGAAACTGGGAATTTGTGGGAGTTGAACTCGATGTCGGGGAGTCCCGCTAGCAAAAAAATACACATATATTACTGAAAAGATTTGCTGAAGTCTTACACTCATTATGACAAAGGTGCCCATTGTCACATGCAAATGTAATAAAGTACAAAGGCATAAACTAAGCCTACACTGACACAGCAGTGCCACCAACCTGACTAATAAATCACACAAATTTCCCATTCAAAGAGAACGGAAAGGTATGGAATGTTCACCAAATATTAAGTGCCAGTTTTGAAATTCGACAAATTTAGCCAAGAAAATGATGGATATGAAATAGCTTAGTCACCATGGTCATGGGTAACATACAGATTACTTGATTTGGCTGGAGGAATGGGGGCTGGACTAAGTCAATAATGTAATCCAATGACACCGGCAGCCAAAGTATGTTGCCAGCTACAGCATTCCCAGAGCTTTCCTGTCTCTGTTTAGTTTGGATCCCTCAGTGGATCTCTCTCTCTCTCTCTCTCTCTCTCTCTCTCTCTCTCTCTCTCTCTCTCTCTCTCTCACACACACACACACACACGGCTGAGGCTACAATTAAATTTTCACTCCATGCCTTTCATCCAAAGACAGTTTACCTCATATGTTAGAAATGCAGCATTTCCCTTCCCTGCAAATAGTGTGGAGTCGTTTCATTCTCTGCAAGAACATGTATCTAATTCTTAGTTTTTTTTCAGACCAGTACTGCAAAATAAATATTTCTTAGATACATTGAAGGACCACTTTCAACATCAGTCCATTCTTTTATGATGACTAAGTGTTACATAATGTACTTTTAACAGTCAACGTCATTACACTGTCCAAGACCAATGGTACTGCTAACATGAATGAGGAATAATGTATTCCTCATTCCCATATATCAGTAATTCATGGCAACAATAACGATCCAACAAATACTACCCTCTTCATCGAGAAAAGATGGATTGTTATCTTGTGCACGGGCACAATTCATTTTAATAACACTACAATAGCAGAACAGCAATTTCATTCCACGTGCATCCAACACCGCAGTCTTCGAGCTACTTATCTTGACTCAAGATGATTATATTCTTTTAATTATTTTAGTTAAAAAAACGTATTCGTATATTGCAATTGTTCTTTAATACTCGGAGAACTTATGTCGCATGTTTAAAATTTGGGGAGCTAAATGCTGAAACAGAAAATGACGTATCTTTGGTAAGAGGCACCGTTGGGACAAAGTGTAACATTCCTTTACCAAATTTCGTGCATCACCGTGTCCCTACAGTATCACTGACTGGCTTGGCTACATCATTTCCTCTGTGCCCAAGTACGTATCCAAGAGCCGCCCACGGATACCATTCAGTACAGTGCTACTTTGTCTCCGCTGCAGGATCTTGCTGCATTCACTTTTTTTCTAAATCGTCCTTTTACATTGCACTTTTAACTCCGCACGCAAGCACCATTTTCGCCTTTCCACGTTTCCAAGTGGTTGCCAAAGAACTGTACCTCTCTCCTATTGGACAATCGCGCCGTCCGTCACTGACTGACAGTAGGAGACGTCCCTCCCTATCCTCTCTGATGGCCGGAAGTTCCCCTGTGAGACCCCTTCCAATAGGATTCTCTCTATGTCGGTCATTTTCCGCCCGCCCTCTCCCTGTCCGCCTCCTCAATTCTTCTCTCGGCTTCTCTTGGTGACCGTCATATTGTCAGGAAGAGAGAAGACCACGGGTGAGAGAGAAGCAGTGGTCGAGACGTGGGAACGGAATGCGTTTTCCAAAAAATAATTACGGTTACTTTTTATATTGAAGCCGCAGTGTATGCGGTATGAGTTCAGATCAGCTACAGTAATGAAAGAGACCGTCGTATGCTCTAGTATTTTAATCGGCACTACGGATCGTCAGGGGAATATGTGCTTAGCTCCTTTTGATAGCCATTTTTTACAGACAAAAGAGAACAGTTAAAATTTGGGAGGAAAAAGAAGCAAAGAGGTACAGTACATGTATTTTCCATTTTTTTTGAGAATATGATGAAGGGGTATTTAAAATGCGTTTTAGACTGGGGGTCTAGTCGGCTACCAGTTTAGCCTTGAGCTTGCGAGCGCGTTGACACGAGCTAATGCCCCGCAAACATGAGAGGAAATCGACAATTTAACACTTTCACCTAACACATTTTCTTCCCCGGGTTCCCAGATGAACGTTTTTAAACATTAAGTGAAAGAACCGCATGTAGCTAAAATCCGCGTCTGGATTTTGTCCCACGATCCCGGGGAATGGGCCGCTTTTTCGCCGTTTGCGGCGGGTGATGTTGGCATCCCCTTAGGATACTAGCTAGGGAGAAAAGTGGTTTTTACCTAGATGCGGTGTAGCCTTTTAAAGTGTTTCAGCCTTTTTTTTTTTTTTTACAGAGGGTTCACGCGTTTACTTTTCATCTAACCTAATGCATAATATCTGTATTTATGTTCAAAGAGTGGGTGAATACTAAAAGTAAATCTGTCATGTCATGCATCTCTTCATTATTTTATCTCTCGGTAATGAATTAGTTCGCTTTAGTGGTGGCAGCCCGGTCTGTGTTACTATGCTCACGATGGACTAGACCTAAATATGATTTTGAAATTAATTTATTGTATAACATGCTAAGCTCTAAATACTCTTGTAGTTACAAATGTATATTAAAGAGACTTCTATTTCAGGCAAGCCTCAATAGACTGTAGAATTTAGGTCCGTCGTGTAAGAAGTTTATTCTATGTAATGAGGGATGCATCCTGTTAAGTGACATTTCACAGTTTGGAGATGTATGTGTAATTCGTGGTTTTTTTTATGTCTCTGGCTTGTAGGTTTTCAGCTAGGTGTGAATAATGAATGTGCTTGCTTTAGGGTACACTGTTGACTTGGGAGACTTAAGAAGCTTTTATTTTCTCTTGGAAAAAAAGTCATCCTCGGAAGCAGTTTTGGCATGGATGTTTGTTGCCTGACCTGACCTACCAGGCGAACTTTAATGGCGTATGCCACCTGCGTCTTAGAAGGAAATAGAACTGGTCGCTTTTTGCTGCCCCTCATATCACTGAGTGTGAGACCCTGCAAATGTCTCATTTAGTCTTGTCTGGGTTGCAAGACGGGGAACTTCCTCCTGTAATCTTGTCTGTTCTCCAACGTTGTCTGGGACTGTTAGAGTCCCCTGAGAGGGGGTGTGCTGCATTGTGGGAAAGAAGGATGATTGCTGTATCTGACCCAAGGGCTGAAATGTAGAACTTAATTGATGTCCACTCATGCTGGTGCACCCACGGAGCCTTTTTCAATGGACATTGCCCATATTTACAGTATCCTCTTGGGAGAGGGTGCTACCAGACCTGAATTGTTTTATGGAGAGCTATGTTAGCGAAGGGCTCCAGCTGTCCACGCCCCCAGCTTCCAACCAGCAGGCTGCTCTACTTTTGAGCAGCGGGCAAACGGGTTGGATTGGCTCTTACAAAACTATCCGTTTGTCATCATAGTTGTGTGTGCCTCTCATTGCTCGATCACATGGGTGAGGGTTTGTTAAGATGGGCTATGCTTTAAATTATTATTTTAAAAAAGCTGTGGATAAACAGTTGTGGTGTGGTGTAGCGTGTGTGTCACATTGCAAATGGCGGCCTCCGATTGTGGCTGCAACCCGCCACTGTGGCCAGTGGGAGGGCTGGTTTCGGGCGAGTACGGTCTGTTCCAGTGCTGAGATGGAAAACCCAAAGATGATAATTGCCAAGGCTTGGGACTTGAATCTGAAACAGATTTCCTTTTTCTGTGTGCGTGTGCGTGCACGCGTGCATGTGTGTGTCTATATTTAATCATAGTCATGCTTTTTCATTCTTTTAAGAGAAATTTGTTTTTAGAATGGAACTAGTTTTTTTTTTTCTGAAGTGGCCTGTTGTACTGCAGATGCTAAGTGGCATTAGTGTTCATTGTTTAAAAAGTTGTGCATGAGACTTTCATTTCCTTTTCAGGCTGATCAGAAATGAGGCTTGTCTAATGAGAATAGAGAGAGGGGAGCAGAGAACCAGCACTGTGACTGGTGCTGATCAACTTCTCCTTGGTACCGGATGCTGTTAGCTGTTTAGCATCTGCCATATCTGTGTCCCTTGTTGTAGGCCAGGGATGAACAAATCTCCTTTTTCAGAAGTCTTTATTTCTACCTTTAATTTATAGTAGAATAATAACATTTAAGCTAATTTGTGTTATAGTTTTAACCCTTGTTGCTGCTTGTGGTTGCATTTATGAATGGCTTACATGGGTCAGAGATGTTTTGAGATCATGGCTTACGATGCCTTTGCATATGTGATGTACGTGTGGTGAAGCTTTAGGCTGAGTCAGGAAGATTGATTGCGGGTGCTCTATTAAAACATGTATCATCCATTGAATCTCAGGGTAATAAAGGGATAAGCTTGGTGAACAGAACTCATGGATTTATCAGATACAGGTTGACTTCCATCCATTTATTTTCCATATCCACTTCGTCGTAGGGGTCTGGAACCTGTGCCAGAAGCTACAGGTGTGTGGCAGGGCCAGGATGGGGGGGCCATCCTACAGTTTGACTTGTTCATTAGATTACAGTTCCCTAATGTTCTTTGCCCCTGAAATTCAGCCTCATTAGATTAAAATATCCCTGATGTTTGTTTCTTAGAAAATTTAATAACAAAGTTCTGGAATCTTGTTGGCTTATTGATGTTTATAGTCTGTCAGAGGAGGAATTGACCTCCCACTAATGAAGCAAAAATGCTTTCACCATCAACTGATTGCAGCACCTGTCGTTCAACAGTAATCCAGATCCAGAGCACAGTTAAGGTGGTGAATATGTGATATCTTCAGTGGACACCTGGTAGCATCTTACCCACACAGTTTTTGTTTAAAGAATTTTGCGTACTATGATTAGAAATATAATTTTTTAAATTAAGTAGTGCTCTAGAATGTTTTGGCCATATTACTACATGCCCTGGAATGACAGTTATGGTTTATCTCATTGAATATAACATTCACAGTATATTGCCCAACAGTGCCGTCTGTACTGGTGCTGATGTTGCATGTCAGAGGTGTATTCTAATTGTTTCTTGGGATCATCTTTTCTTTTGGGCTGGGGTATGCAGATAAGCGCTGTGTAGTTGTAAATAAAATGCCTGATAGATGTGCAGTCTGGCGGAGAAAAGGTTGGAGGTGAACTGTTGTAGTCTATGATCTGTTGTAAAAATTGCTTATTTCTTATTGCGTCTGTAAAATAATGCAGCGTGCCGACATGAGTGCCAGTGTATGATGTGGAGGTGGCACTGATGGAGCCTCGAGCCTAGTCTGTTCTTGATCATCTGCCTGGAGGCTTCATGAGAAAAAGGTTTGAGGATAATATGAAGCAACTTTTTAAAAATAGTTTGCTGGGGCAGCTTTAGTTTTTGAGTCTGTGGCTTCGTCTTGCTCTTATGCTACAGAAATACTATATGAAAATTTATCCATTTTCAGTCTTTAGTTTCTTCATTATCCTCAGTTAAAATATTAAAAACTTGTAGCAAGGTGCCTTTCTGTATATCTACAGTGTAACCGTGATGTTATCTTGTGGTTTTTAAGGGGTGAAGAAGCTCATGGTTTTTCCCCTGTCCCCGTTTGGGAGAAAAGTAGTGTAGCTGAAGTTTGCACCTGTTACTCCCTTATTGTGTTTTGTTTCTGTGCATTTCTTGATATATTTCTGTCATTTGTTCATTAGGCACGGTATGAGCTATAAGAAGACCATAAGACCACAAAAAGTTGTGCCATTTATTTACTATGCGAACCTTTCAGAATTTCTGGTGTGGCTTTGGCATGTATTCAATTGTTTTTTAACTTAAATTAGAATATCTGTACGGACGTATTTGTATGGCAGTAGAAGGTTGTGGGTAAGTACCCTGCACTGTTTCTTTGCCCTCGAATCACTCTCTGCTGCAAAGTGTTGGCTGCATCTGGCAAAGGTTGTTAGCTTCAGGTTAGTCATAAACGCTGATTTAAGTGAGCTACCTGTTTTTCTAACCCAATACCTGAAGATAGCTCTAGAAAATGCATTGTTCCTTTTTAATTAAAGCTTCTTGATGAGCAGATCTTTTTGATCCTAGAAGCTTCAGCTATGAAACCTTTAGAACAGGGGCGGCCATCTTATCCTGGTGTGCATGCAGGTTTTCATTGCAGCTTCCTAATTAGGTCACTAATTAGAGGACTGATTGGCTGAAGAGTCCTCACACCTGGGTTTGAACAGCTGACCTAAAGGTTATCCCTAAAATCTGCATACACACCGGACCTTTGTGGATAAGATTGGCCACCCCTGCTTTAGAATAATTGGTAGAAGGAACAAAGAGGTACCACTCTTGGGTTCCCTGAAAAACAAGGTTGTTGCTTGTGATATAATGGAGAGAAGCATCCTATAATCTAGCCTACCTGCTCTTTGAAAAATGGTCATGTAAGAGAGAATTTAACACAACTATCAGGAGGTTACCATTGACATAAAGAGTCCCTTATTCAGTGTGACTGGAAGATCGCTCAGTTGTTAACTGAAGTAGTATCTGGAGAAGCAAATCCCACTACTTTTTACATCCCCACACCACTTTGGATGATTCATCTGAGGTGCTACCAAACAATTCCTCCCTAGCTCCTTCCTTTTTTAATTTACAAATGAGTACCTTTACAGCCCTTCCTGTTTCCATGCCCACCTGCAAGGAATTTGGAAGGAACTAACGATCTGGAACACATAGGAACCATCCATCCATCCATTTTCCAAAACCGCTTATCCTACTGGGTCGCAGGAGGACCGGAGCCTATCCCGGAAGCAATGGGCACGAGGCTGGGAACAACCCAGGATGGGGGGCCAGCCCATCGCAGGGCACACTCACACACCATGCACTCTCACATGCATTCCTACGGGCAATTTTAGCAAGTCCAATTAGCCTCAGCATGTTTTTGGACTGTGGGAGGAAACCGGAGTACCCGGAGGAAACCCCACGACGACATGGGGAGAACATGCAAACTCCACACACATGTGACCCAGGCGGAGATTCGAAACCGGCTCCCAGAGGTGTGAGGCAACAGTGCTAACCACTGCACCACCATGCTGCCCCATACATAGGAACCAGAAGGCTGAAATTTAGCTTGTTCTGAAAGTAGCCTTGGGATCAGTGGTGACATTGACGACTTTAACCACCGCCAGGACTTCCCATTGAACTAGGGAGAACTGTACAGGCTTGATATTTACTCTGTTCTGTCTTTTAAATTAACGAGCAGCATTTGTGATGACAACTCAGCCGCTGTTGCAAACTAGGGAGAGAAGCATGTCAACCTGTGTAGACACAGCAGTGTTTACTGTGAAAAAGATACAAAATTGTAAGCTGCCTTTTTGTCAGGATCTTTCTTGCAGCTATTGACCTACAACAGGAAAACATAGTTGCTGTTTAATTGCATGTGAGCTACTAGAGAAAAGCCAGACCGCCGAGTTGTCTGACCACATGTGGGGAGTGGGTGAAACTGACATTATGTATTGTATCATGTTTGTTCCTATTAAGTATACTTTCAAATGACGTTCGTCTGAGTCAGTTCTGTGCAATTCCAAAGCTGTGGGACTTTTACATGCCCCTGGGTGTTTGTATGTGCATTAACAAAGAGATATAGTTGTACATACGTGCGCTGTCAGAATGGAAAAACTATGAGCAAGCGCCTGTGCGTTACTTGTAGAATATTCAGGGAAATGGGTGTAGAGTGAGTGTTGTAGAGTACCATGTGAGAAGCTGCATGGAGATGAATTTTCATATAGAGAGATCAGTTGACACTGGCAGCCATTCAAGACATTTGATTGGGGGTCTCCCACTGATGACCGCAAACCACCATTCCCCTAATTCTGCTTGGTCGAGGCAGAAACGGCATGGATATCCATTTTGTAGTTGTATGCATTCATCCGTAATTTTTACCTTTTCTGAGTGGCCTATGAATAAACACCCACTGAATGGGCCTGACACAATGAATAGTCACAAAAGGCCTCATGTCTCTTGAAAGCAAAGAGTAATAAGATCTCCTGGGGAAATTACTGTGAGTTAAGGTAAGAATATGTCAAAACTTTTAAATTATTGAAAGCCTTTTCCTAACAGTTATTGTATATGTCCTGCCCAGTGGTAAACGCTAGGTGTAATTCAGTCAGATTGTTGATAATTAGTTATGTCATCACCATTTTGTCAATAAGCAATTTATGTGTTTCATTGGTTTTTCGGTGAATACATTTATTTGGTCCCCAAAGAGTCTTATACTTACCTGGTGGGCCATCTAGTATCTTAAAGTAGTTTGTCAAATGCTATAGTGGACTTATTTGAAGCATATTGGTTGCATTATCCACCAGCTAGCTTCATCTGTACTGCCATGCCATTAGTTTGATATGCTGATCTTATTGGAAAGTGTTAGAAAGATTACTACTAAGTGTTAGAAAGAGTACTAATTGTGCTAGATGTTTATTACTAGTATAGAGCTGTCAGAATTACTCGGTTACTGGATTATTAAAAAGCATCGGTTTTTAAATTTTCCTTTCCAATTACTCTGCAATATGCAATACAGTTGTCTGAGATCGCATGCAGTGCTCGTGCAAAAGCAGAGGTGGTAAACTGAATTATGAATCTTGATTATGAATGATTATGAATCGTCAGATTAATCGGTCGAATACGCGATTATTAAAATAATTGTAACAGCCAAGGCCGTGCAATATAATGATATATATCGGGTGATGAACTAAAAATCATCCGTTCTAATAATTTATTTTGTGGTATCTCAAAATACACTATTTATGGCAACATTTTTTTTTTATCATTTTGATAGCAGTTTTGCAGGGTTATACGCCACCATATTGAATGTGACACTTGGAGGTTTTTATTGGACTTTATTTGTAACTTGCAGAAGAAAATCCACAAATATGTACCATGATCCACAAATATTTAACTATTCTCAAATATGTATTTTTTTTGTGTTGTGTTAAATGATATTCACGAAAATAGAGAGATTATTACGCGTAAAACATGTTTTGCACATTTGTGGATCACCTCCTGCATATTTGTGGATCTTGTTACATTTGACTTCCCTTTGTATTGATTTGTAGATTTTTGTTCAGTTTGTACTTCTACGGAGCGCTTAAGAGGTCTTTGTGGGAAAATATTTTTTTAAATAGTTTTGTTCACTTTTAATATTTTTGCAATCCCACTACACTTGTCCACTTGCCATTTGCTGTTAAGGTTTGAACTCGACCCGCTTTCTTAAATACATCAGTATAGATCTGCATATCCCCACATCCATCATCAAGCGAGAACACCAGGGAGGCATACCTGAAAGTGGGTTCCGGTTTAACTATGACACTGCAGTAAAGTTATTTTTATATTCAGTTTTCTGGCTGTAATATCTTTCAACGAAAGCAAGATAATAGCCCTTAATTTTCCGGTTGTCTTTATGGGCGAATAAATTAATATTTCAATATTTTTGTGTGTACCTCACCTTTAAATATGTTATTCAGCCCAGCTGTCTTGTTTACAATTGCTGACGGTGAATTGACACAGGGCAGTTATTAATAAACACATATATGAAAGTTACATAGCGTGCATTGTCTCCTATAGGCAGGGGTGCACATAACTGGTACGCAAGTACGCATTCACCTTTTAAGAACGATACGTGCGACGATTGTGGATCACTTCCCATCTATTCGTGGATCATGTTACATTTGTGACCTTGCTCCTTATTTGTAAATTTTTGTGCAATTCCTACTGCAGCTGATCTGTAGAATGAATCCATAAATATGAGGTGCAGCTGTGATATTTATCGTTATTGGGATATGACGTGACTTGTATCATGACATGACATATTGTCATATCTCACAGCCCTAGTAACAACCCTAAACTGTTATAAATTGTTTTTTTGCTTATCCCAGGAAGCAGGACTGAGCTTAAACAGCATCTTTGCTGTCAGCTGTCTAGAAAAAGCTGCACTGTTGTTCTTGTACAGTTTTGTCCATTTAGGGCAATTGGCAGCAGTTAGTTTTAGATGTTCAAACCTAGCCGTTCGATCTTTTAGCATCGCAGAATCAAGTTTTGCAGCATTGCCTCTATTGACAGATTTGTTTGTATTCTGATGGTTTTTTCCCCTGGATTTTCAAATTTGTACTGTTTGCTAGTTTTGAAGCAGCCAAACAATTAAGTCGGTGTTTCTTTCTCACTGCCTTTGTTAGTCGGTGCTGAAGGTCTGCAGTTGATTGAGTGTAACTCTTCCCATGATTTTTTTCCCTATGGCATTTGTCCATTATTTGTGTATATGCTTAGCTGTGACAGCGTTACCCTATGGTGCTTTGTAAATCTGCTTTTGTAATTTAAATTTTTCAGGTGAAATAAGAAAGCAGCACGAATATAGCTTTGGAATGAGTGACTGGATACAATAAAGTTAATTTGCTTTGAAGAGATACAGACTAGCTCTAAGGATGATGATCTCAGCTTCTGTAAAGTGAAATATTGCTTCACTAGATTTTCTGCTTTCCTCACATTAGCAAAAGGTGCGCGTTTGCTGTTAATTCTGTCTGGAAAGCCAAAGCTCTTTGCATCAACCTGTTAATTCCCATCTTAAGCATAATGACCTATGAGATGACAAAGTGAACAAAGTCAAGCTTCCAAGTTGAAAGACTAATATTTATCCCTATAAAATGTAGCCACTTGTTGGTAATGGGATTGGGAGGGGATTCTGTTTTCTATAATTCTGGCCTACTTGCATATTTGAGTTTTTTTTGTGGATACATGAAAAGCAAAGCTTGGGTAAGGTAAAGTGGTAACCTGCATGGAAAAAGTAGTGGGAGGCCCAACCTCCCAAGATGGTTTCAGCCTGATATTAAAATGTCGGACAGATAAGTCTGGTAAAAAAAAAAAAAAAGACATGAGTGTGGGTCGTGGAGCAAAAAAGGGTTAAAAATGGTCATTCCCATACTTTTGGTCTGTTTTGTTTGCTCATTGGAAAATGGTGTTGTCCAGTTACAGCAGGTGTATTGTCTTCCTTTTCGCCCTCCCCCGTTGCAGTATCAGTGCCTTGCTAGAGTGAAAAGGCTGACGCAGTGGTTTCCTTTACAGCATTTGTGGTAGTGTCCAGATTTCCGACCTCTTCTAGAGGGCAAAGCCAGCCCAAACCCCTCACGTGTCCTGACTTTGTATTAAAAAAAAAAACGCACACAAATACACTATTCACCAATAGGAGAGCACTGGACTCTTGACATGGACAAATGGCTTTATTGCAATTCTAGTGCTTGGGTTGCTTCATGTATTTTATCGATAAATGAATTCATTTCCAGTAGTGTGTCATTTAGGTTGTAATGATCCGCAGCCAAAGGTGTTAGACAGGATACAGGCACATGGTGATGCTGACACATTCATTCAGGTTGACTTAGTCAGCAGAGGAAGCCATCACAAAAATTCAAGAACTTGTGAAATCCTCCTCTTGCATATGTTTTGTTGTGATTTGAGTTGAAACCACAGCATTGTGAATTGTGCAGGAATATTACATCATTTAGGATGTATGTGAATCATTTTTGTATGTCTCTCTGCTCTGTATTTTCTCTGTTTAATCAATTATTAGTTTTTTTTAGTATAATGTCATTTGTTTGCCAAACTGGGGGAAGTTGAGAATCTGGACCTGGACCTCTTTGTTCTTTCAGTCATTGGTGATCAGGTGTATAAATGGTTGCTCCACTCTAGACCGTCACTTTTGCTGTCTGTCACTCATTGCTGCTTTCTCTGGGCACAATCAGAAGATGTCTCTTCATGGATAACTAAAGGAGGACACATTAGCATGGAAATGGTTGGTGTATCAAGGAACTGGTCAGGTGTGTGTGTGTGTGTGCGTGTGCGCGCGAGCGTGCGCGAGAGAGAGATCGATCTTCTGAATATGTAGGTTGGAGGGAAGCCTGACTAGTCGAACCTGGAAAACGATGTGATTTCACACATTCCCTGAATGGGTGACTAAGCCTGAACTCTGACTGGATGGTCCCCCCCCCCCTCCCTTTTACTGAACTCAAGCTTGGGCCCAGTAAGTTTTTCTGGGTGGGGGTGCTGGGACGGTTCTCTGGCAACGCTTTCTCCTGCACCGCATTGCTGCCTTTTGAAAGCCCAGGCGACTCGGGGAGGAGAAAGAATTGTGCAAGTCCTCTTCCTTTGTGGAGGGGAAGTGGGGGTTGCCCCTAGAGAAACAATTATAGCTAAGCGCTCCGTCCTAAGGCACTATGAACTCCAGTTTGGTTTTTATGTGAGTGTACATCACTGCACAGAAAATATAGTAAGAGAATTGCATGTGTGTTTGTTTTACATATTCTGAAATGGAAGAGGAATTGAAATTGGACTTATTCTCTTGCGGCCAATACCTTCACTAAGACTGCCGAGCTCTTCATGCTCAAAGACAGGATCTGTAGTGTTTCATCATAACTGATTACTAAGCAGCCTTTTATAACCTCAGGGAGAGTTAGTAGGTGCATGTGTGTGCGAGAGGGGGAGTGGGAAGTAGAGTAACAGCTGCATTCTGTCCTGGAGTCTCCTGCAGACATGCTCCCACTGGAGCATCTACTTCAGCAGCTGCTTGTTTTCTGCACCTTGGGACCCTTTATGAACAAGACCCCAACCGTGGTTACATAGAACCAGGACTGGCTCTATGTCCCAGTTTAAAGCCCCCCTCTTGCTCTGGTTTAACACTGCGGCTTGGGCTCTGCTTTATCCTGATCGGAGCCCAGCTTGCAGTTTTCCTGTCCAACTGCTTCAGCAGAAGGAGATACTTCCTGTTTGAAACTGCAAGACCACCCCCCCCGCGCCCCCACACTCACATCATGTGAAACTGCCTCACAGGCTGTACTTTTCCACTTTTCTGCAGATTAGGATGAGAGGAGTACCTATGGGTTTTCTACTTTTGAAAAATTGAAATTTTTTTATGTGAGAATGACAGGTTCAGTTTGCATTTTTGGTTGATTGTCCTGTGTTTTTGTATTAAATCAATCTAATATAAGCGTAAGACATTTAAAGTTAGGCATTTGTTTTTGATCTGACTAACAATAGAAATGTCCCATTACTTTGGATGATGTGTGTGAAAACTAGCAAGTTGCACTGAGTTGAAGCTTAACTTGTTTTACATCTGGCATTGTCTGGACAGCTTGGGCTGGGTCACTGAGACTTCCTGCTTTTTAAGCTTATTTACAGGGCTTTCCACATGGCAGACATTGAGGGTCCTACTTTGACCCCTGACACCTTGACTGACGGAGATGCTGTCTGGCTACTCCGCAGGCTGTGCTGTGTGTCATCAAGGCCACTTCGCCAACAGGAAGAAATGTCGAGCTGGTCTTTGTTCCTTTGGTGATGTTATGGTCTGCAGTCAAGTTCCCCCTTTTTCCGGCACAACATGGCTATCCCTAATGCTATTCCCTAGGGTTTTTTTCTTATGCTATCCAGTCACAGCACTTTCTCACCACATGCTCTGGTGATGCATTTTAAGGAAGTGATGTATAATGGAGTTGATATAATGTAATGTTCTGCCGCCTTGTACATAGATTTTTGCGGTTGTCATGGTTGACGTCGCAGTGGTGGTATTTTTTTTGGTATTGCTTCAGGGTGGGGTTGTTCAAGGGGGGTGGTGCACCAGCATTGGACACGCCACACAGTGGGTTTGTAGCATGTTTATGCTAAGGCCACGATGTCCACTTCAGCGTTTTCTGGGCTGATGACTAATACTGCTCGAAATTCCCAGGGTGTGGACGTGTCGGCTCACTGGCGCTCGCTCCCTGTCAGCACTGAAAGGTTTCGCTTGGGGGGGGGCCTGCTCTTCCTCCACAATGTGCTGCATGGGATACTTTTTTATTTCATTTCGCTAATAGTCAGTTTTGCCCATCCAGCATGTGCTTTGGAGTTTGAGAGAGAGAGAGAGAGAGAGAGAGAGAGAGAGAGAGAGAGAGAGAGAGAGAGAGAGAGAGAGAGAGAGAGAGAGAGAGAGAGAGAGAGAGAGAGAGAGAGGAGAGAGAGAGAGAGAGAGAGAGAGAGAGAGACTCAACCTTTAATGAAATGAATGGAACCCTGGTTGCTCCGTTTTTAAACGCCACTTTGGACAGACCATTATGCTGTTATCAAGAATGGGATGGCAGGGTCTCATGTGACTGACTGGGAGGACACCTTTCGGAGAGGGGGCATTGGTACAAATGTGCAGTTTTATAGAGCGGGCTCCAGGGCAGGGCTAGACTTCAGGCATGTTTTTTGTTGAAATGTCTATTGCTTTTTTAAAATATGTAAATAAAAGTCGAATTAGATGTAATGGCTACAAACTGTACAATGAAGACTTAGGGATATAGGCAGATAATACACTGATGTTATGTGATATGACTGGCTGTATTTTTCTTGTTGCTATTTATAGCTATTAATGTCAGAAACAGTTGAGTTTGCTGAAATGTTGCAATAATCATTACAGCATGCAGTGTGGGAATCCAGTTAGTGAGAGTATTTTAAATAGCTAACAAGCTATGTATAGCTAATAATAGGCTAGATATCTTAAGTGGGTTTGCTAGTGATTGTTTCTGGGGCCTGTAACGCTCTGTGTAAAGCTCTCTGCGCAGATGTGATTTGTGAGGCAAAAGGTCCGACCTGAATGGTCTGCACACCCTGTGGCCAAGACGCATTTTCATCCAGTCTGACGCTGCAAAGTAGGGCAAGACGAGTCTGCTTAGGTTCTGTGTGCCTGGCTGAGAGCCCCTAATTGGTGCTTCAGGGCCAGATTGGTGGTGATAAGTGAAATGGTGCCAGAGAGAATCCTTGCTAGTCGAATGCACACACAGCGCACGTGTACCTGCATGTGCCTCGGTTTAACTCCCACCCCCCTGCTCCCCTCAGCTTTTAGGTCAGACCCTGTGGCTCCTTGCAAGCTTAGCCTGGAGGTGTCGCGCAGCAGGGTGGGGGTAGGCCGGCCCAGACTGGCACTGTAATACAGTACATACCAGCAGATCAGCTGGGAGCTGATCTATGGGTACATTTTTAGCTGTGGCCTTGCGTCCCTCCAAGTCTGCCTGGCAACACTTCACTCGGTCTGTTCCTGGATTGCTGCCACTGCCCCCGACTCTCACACGCTTTTGCACACTAACCCCCCACCCTACTTCTATTTTATGACCAGGAACTCTGGGGCAAGGAGCAGGCCAGACAGAGGTATGAGAGGAGCTGGTCTGTCTCTTAGCTTCTCTTTTATTGGCTGTCAGTGCCTCTTTGAGAAACCTCGGGTCTTAAATAAGTAAGCAAGTTTAATGACATCCAGAAAAATGTCATCGCTAGCATTCTAAAAATGCACCTTGTTAAGAATTTACATTATTCTTTGATCTGGTTCTTATTGTCAGATAGGATGGCTCAATCAACCTAATGGAATAGATTGTCTGGTGCCACCCCCTAAATTTCACACACACAAACATGCATACATGCATAGATTAATGCATGAAACCATGGATAGTCATACACAGAGACCTGGCATGTCCAGTTAGCAACAGATCTGTCACCTGGATTAGTTAAACCCATGGCAGCCCTCTCTTGCTGATGTGCATTTGGTTGACTCCAAAAGTCAATAGGGGAAAACTGATTTTCCTCACATTTGGATCACGGGCTATTTGTGAAGGCTGAGAAGATGCTGAGTATTAATGTGCTACTATTGCTACTTGACTTGTATCCCTATAGTGATGTTAGATACACTGAGGTAGCTTTGGATTTAGTAAATGCCCGTAGTAGTGCAGGGTTCCCCAATTCCGGTCCTGGGGGACCAGAATCCAACAGTTTTTGAGCAGAAAAATCTGGAAACTGTGTTGGATTCTGGTCCCCCAGGAGTTGAGGAGTCCTGCAGTAGTCCATGGTGTTCATGACCTAGGAGATATTTATAAGGTCACCTCCTCAGTCTTGTCTCTCTCTTTCATAGATCTTGGTCCCACAGTCAATGGAGAAAGTGGGCAAGATGTGGAGCAACCTGAAGAATCGATGCCACACCCTATTCCACACAGAGAGCCCTGGGCGTAGCAGCTCCAGCCCAGAGGCCAGCTCTGTCCGCTGCGTGGTCGACCCTGCTCGGGGAATACGGCTTATGGATTCTCTGGCCCCCAGGGCTACCAGCCCCAGCCGGAGTCTGTCACCGATCCCTCTGGCAACCGAGGGGTTAAGGGCACGTCGGGGTCACAACTGCGTCTCAGACGCTCCCCAAATAGTGGAGATTTCCATTGACAAAGAGGCGGAGGATGGACGTGGCCCAGAGGGCACTTTGTTGGCACGGAGGGACTCGTACTCACGCCATGCACCTTGGGGCGGCAAGAAGAAACACTCGTGCTCAACGAAGACGCAGAGCTCGCTGGAGGCAGACAAACGGCCTTGCCGATCCCGCAGTGGTGCCCCTCGCCGTGAGCGGCGCTACGGCGTCAGTTCCATCTGTGATACTGATTCAGGAGGTGGACGCTCACTACGCCAGCGGCTACATGACACAGTTGGGCTCTGCCTGCCTCTGCGGTTGCGCAGTCGCACCACCAAGACACTTTTTGCCTCCAAACGCAAGATCCACTTGACAGAGCTCATGCTAGAAAAGTGCCCCTTTCCCCCTGGCTCAGACCTGGCCCACAAGTGGCACCTGATCAAGCAGCACACAGCACCGGTCAGCCCACAGTCCTCCACCACACTTCTGGATGCCTTCGATTCGACACATGCCTCTCCAGAAGACGAGGAGGAGCGTCTGCGCGAGCGGCGTCGGCTTAGCATCGAAGAGGGGGTCGACCCACCGCCCAATGCCCAGATCCATACTTTTGAGGCTACGGCACAGCTTGGCTCCCTGTACAAGCTCGGGCCCAAGATGGCACCGGGAATCAGCGAGAGTCCCGGGGACGGCAGGGCTGTGGCAAGTGGGCCCAGTGCCTTGGGATCGGGGGGCCTCAGTGGCGACCCAGCCAGCAGAGTGTGACTCAGAGGAGGACTCTACCACCCTGTGCCTGCAGCCGAGGCGGCCGAAGCAGAGGCACACCTCTGGAGATGGCCACTCAAGCCGACAGGGCCCCTGGAAGGTGCACACGCAGATCGACTACATCCACTGCCTGGTACCGGACCTGCTGCAGATCACTGGGTTGCCATGCTACTGGGGTGTGATGGACCGCTATGAAGCAGAGGCGCTGCTGGAGGGCAAGCCCGAGGGCACCTTTCTTCTGCGCGACTCGGCCCAGGAGGACTACCTCTTCTCCGTCAGCTTCCGGCGCTACAACCGCTCGCTGCACGCCCGCATTGAGCAGTGGAACCATAACTTCAGCTTCGACGCTCACGACCCCTGCGTGTTCCACTCGTCCACGGTGACTGGCCTGCTGGAGCATTACAAAGACCCCAGCTCCTGCATGTTTTTTGAGCCGCTTTTGACCTCGCCGCTGCACCGGACCTTCCCGTTTAGCCTGCAGCACCTCGCCCGCGCTGCTATTTGCCGGCGCACCACCTACGACGGCATTGGCGGCCTGCCGCTGCCCTCGACACTGCAGGACTTCCTTAAGGAATATCACTACAAACAGAAGGTGCGCGTGCGCTGGTTGGAGCGCGAGCCGCTCAAGGTCAAGTAGAGCCTGCAGCTGCATGGAGGGTGCAGAGAGGGTCGTGGCCCTTGCCTCATGGTTCCTGTCTCCAGTGCTCGTCTGCCTGTTCCTTCGTTTGCTTCGTAACGGAGGAGGAGGCGACGACAAAACCTGTTGGCAACGTCAAGCTACCGTTCTGGTCTGCCACCTGTGGGGTTCTCTCGATGGGCCTTGGGTTGGGGGGCAGGGTCAGGTTTAAGGGGTGGGATTGGGGCTGGAATTTTGGCAACAGGCAGGGTGTAACCAGACACACGCGTTACTATCTATCGTTTTAGTTATTACTTAAATCCCTAAGACTACACACTTATATAAATATAAATATATACAGTATATGCTCTCTGGCAAGCACATGATTCTTTAGCATCAAGCTCGTTTTAGAGGCAGGGGCCTGTGGCTGTTCGGATTCAGTCTGTGGCTCCTGGCTCTGCTTCTGTCTGTCTGATCCCCAGGGCATCCCAAGCCGTGGTGGGAGGGACCTGTAAACCAAGCCTGCATGCACCTTCCCACCTCTTGGGCTCCTGTTCACTTCCTATATATATACGTATATATGAATTTCATATGTATGTGTATGTATATTTTAGGAGTAATATGTCATTGCTGTATTTTACAGTTCACTTGAACTTTGATAAAGCAACTATGTGGCTCCTGTTGCATTGAAGAAATGCAGATGCTTATTTTATTTTGACCTGACGCGAAAGTGGATTGGTGTAAGCAGCCTCAAGGGGCAGACGAACCTTACATGCCTATTCTGCAGAGATGGGCTGCTTTCTAGTTCCTGGCTGGTGGCTGGTCATCAGACCTGCTTGGAGATTTTGAGATTTCTGCTGAATCTGGAGCTCCTGAACAAAACCACAGGCAGACTCATGGAGTCAGTAGAAGCTGGCCAGCATTGAGGAGGGAGGCTCGGGTCTCATTAGCACCAGGTATTGGTGAGATGTGCTAATTCCTGGGGCAGCCAAAGGGCTGGCTACATCCCGATAAACCCCAAACCCCTGCCCCCTGCAGGAAGCATGAGGCTCCTGCACATGTGGTTACAGTGTTCTCGTCATGTGACATGAGTGTGCCTGTTCCTGAAATCTCACTAGTAACTAGCACATCAAATTTTTTTTGTCTTATGGTAAACCTTAATTCCTGCCACTAATTGCACAGGGAGGTAAATATATACTTTCTTTTTTCTTTTGGCCATTGGCACCACAAGAAGGAGCCACTGGCATCAAGCACTTTAGCTCCTCTCTGTGCAGGTTAGTGGGAGCATTGGGCTGTTTAACCCTTCCACAGTGGGACCACAATCACTAGGTCGCACGTGCGCGTGCATGCACACGCGGGGCATGCTGTGTGAAAAGGGCCTGGTCGCTAATGAGCTCTGTCTTCTGTGTTCACTCTGTCTTGTGATTTTAACCCTCTCCCAACACTTTGCATGCAAAGTTACATGCATAGTACAGTGGTTCTCAAACTCGGTCCTCGAGATCCACTGCCCTGCTTGTTTTCCAGCTATCCCTGCCCCACACACAAGTCCCAGCTGTCTTTCAGCTTCTGATTACCTGGATCAGGGGTGCTCAGTCAATCAGAAGCTGAAAGACAGCTGGGACTTGTGTGTGGGGCAGGGATAGCTGGAAAACAAGCAGGGCAGTGGATCTCGAGGACCGAGTTTGAGAACCACTGCTCTAGTAGGTCTCTCTGCAATAAAGGATCCCAGATCAAATCTGGGTTTTTTTTTTAAATCCAAATAGAGGAATGTTGAGTAGGCAATCACAGAATGAATGACTTTGAAAACTGAAACTTCTTGTTTTTGGTGTTTGTCCCCCTTCTGTTTTTTTTCTTTTGATTCATGTTTTCATGCTGGACATGATGGTATTGCCCCCCCCCCTTCTGATATAGCCCACCTGTTGCCCCAGGAGTGTTCAACATAAAGAACTTGATTTTTGTACATGTATGTATGTATTCCCTGTTTTGGGGAAGTAGACTTCTCCGTGCAGCCTACAGCATTTTGGGATCTAGCTTTACAGCCTAACCGGAGCACCATAGTTGCTTTATTTGAAACCCTGCACTGTTCGGCTGAACACGTTTATACCAGTATGAACCCTTTTGCCAGATGACATCCAGCTTCTTTTCTGCACGAACCCGATCCATGACCAAGCGTTACCGTCCGAGCTTGCATCGGTGGAGATGGCAGAAAACCGCGTGCCTTTGTTCACCGCTCTTACGCGACTTCCTCTGCTCTGAAGGGGTGTGGCCGAGTACTTGGCGGGACAGACGTGCTCTTTGTGAGAGACTGCATGACACTCTGCAGGACCTTAATGAACCTAAAAAGGGCACTCGTATTTTTGTAGGAGAGACTATATAAATACAAAGCTTTGAGGTTTATGGTGCACATATGCGAGGATGTTGTCATGGTGCTATTTCAGGGGTTTTTGAAGCTTCAAAATGTTTGCTAAATAGGCCCCCTTGCATGTTTCGTGCTTTTTGCTCTCTTGCTTGAATCTCCTCCCTGCGGTATCCATACGTGTTAAAGGAGTTAATATCCCTGACCTGAGTTTTGCTCCTTTCAATCATTCTAGAATAGTTCCGTACTACCTTCCTGACAGAAACCTATTGAAATAAGGTGAGGTGTGGTCCTGCCCTACCCACACTTAAAGAACTTATTTTTACAAATGGATGAAACAAACTTGATATTAAAAAATGTTGATTTTTATTTTAGGTCTCTGTACTGTATGTAGGTGAAAGCTAGGGATGTTGTGGGCTGTTGATTAATTTCTGCACGTTTGGGCAACTTTTGCTTCTTGCGATCGCATTGCTCTGTCACCTGCACGTTGCAGGACTTCCGCGGCAAAGCGGCAGCATCCATACCAATAAAGCTCTCCTATCTGGTCTGATAAACGTTTAGAGCGGCATTTGACGTGGATCAGTACAGAAATGTTAATGGCGTTATCGTCTCCTGGCCCGTCTGCTGACAGACAATGTTTAAATCTCAGCCCTCGCTTATGCACTAACAAGCCAAACTTGAACAGTGGAGGAGCTTGACAGCTGTCCAGTCACAGGGTTTAGAGTTTGCCCAGCATGTACCTAAAACTATAGTTTTAAGACGAATATGAAGATTATTAATATAGTTTTGATTGATATTTTTGATATTACTAATTGTGGCCTATAGTAAAGATGGAAGATGATGGTCTAGAGGTATTGCTGGTTTGCTGCATTTTGTAATTGATCAACAATCATGGGTCAGAGATCAGGTGATCACTGAGCAGCTGCTAAAATGTTTAGTAGGGAAGCTTGGATGATAAAGTAGGCGTTACCTAGTCCCGTTTGTCCCTTTCAAAGAAAGGAATTCAAACGAAAGGAATCATGGAAATGGTGCAATGTTCCGCGTGTGTGTCTGCATGTGTGTGTTTGAATTGGCGTGACCAAAGGCTGTGTGTGTAAAGCCGCCATACATGCAGAGACGCGCTAAGCTGGAGGAGATCTGCTTGCGTCTTGATTCCTCCAGCTAATGGCCTGTCATTCACACATCACCCTGTTACCCCCCCCCCCCCCCCCCAGAAACATTTCAGAATCTTTATGGCAGGCTATTACCAGGTTCCCTAGTGCCTGGTAGCTGAGCTGCTCAGAGTTCTGTTCTGGTGATGGGGGCAGAGCTCATGCCATGCAGACATACTTTTTTTGCCAGTGTTTTCAGTCCTTTTAATTGTCCTCTATTTGTCCTCCAGCATTTTGCCCAGCTCTGAGCAGCCCTGCCTGTATGTGCACTGCTGATATTCCCTCTGGGGCCTCAGCATCTAGGTGTTCCTCTGTGGCACCTCGTTTACAGCACTGGCTTTGCCTTGAACTTATGTTAATGATGCGTAACAATAGGTTAAGCCTATACTGTTATCCTCCAGTTTTTCATGTCTGGCATGTATAATGTACAGTTACAGTCTGGGGGAAGCTATGCATGTCCCCTGTGTGTTTTTTTTTTTACCCAGTGTCCATGGTCACTGTTTCATGGGTATGTGTCAAGTTCAAACACACACACACAGATTGAGACAAGGCGAAGAGACTGTCATGAGAGTGGCTGCACTGGGTTGTGCTTCACTATGGGGGGAGGCAGGACATGCTGTAGCAGGGTGGTGCTTCTCGGCTCAGCAGCTGCCCGTCTCAAAGTGAAACTTGCCTTCTGAGTTCACAGGCCATCGAAGGAGTTGTGTCCGTTTTGACTTACAGTATGTACCGATTCCACCGTCCGGCCCTGGATCTCGTGTGGCCTTTTCCTTTTCTTGAGTCCGCTCCTGAACTAGCAGCTCGCAGCTTCCCTGGTCAGTTTGTCTCCTGTGAAGCTCCTTTTCCTGCTGCCATGTCAGGTGGGGGAGCGGGGGGTGGGGGGGGGGGGGGGGTCGGCCTGGGTGGCTAGAGAAGGCTGAGCTTTGTACGAACAAACGCTGAACTCCAGTCGCCCAGTGGTCTGTGCGTCTGTCTGTGTGCGTGTTTGAGAGGGTTGGGATGGCGGGGGGGCGGGGGGGGGGGGGGGACCAAAACTGAAATAATGGCACTTTAATTGTACACTTGGTTATTTTGAGCATTGAAGTTTTGGCCCTGTAGTGCTTGTTTTCATCTTCCCCTTTCTTTTACACAGTGGTGTCGGTTCAGGTTATAGGACTCCGTTTCTCATGTGTGGTGCAAATTTTGCTCAGAAGTGACTAGAAGGGGTGGAGGGTAGCTGGGCGGCCAGCCATGTTAATGCACGCAGGCCCTGGTGCCAATGATGACTGGTGGCGCAGTTCCTGGAGGTACCTTTTGCGACATGCGTGCAGCCGGGCTGGCGATGTTTAATGCGATGTCCCACACTAGGAGCAGAATCTCACAAGCACCCTTGGAATGGGCTCCACCGCGACGTGCAGGGGCCCTATGCTGTGGGGAAGCAGCCCTTCTGTCTGGGTCACCCGAAAACGAGGGATAGGCTGGAGCAGGCTTTGGGTGAAGAGCCATCTCTGGCCTTTTCATTCTCTCTGGTGCAAAAAACTTGACACTTGTGGCTTGGGTGGTGTTGTCCAATAATCGTCCTGCGGCCAAATTTTATCTCCTCCTCCAAAGGGGGTGCAAAGGAGGCCATTTTCTGAAAGGAATGGATTATAGCGTGTTCTGTCAGTTATGCTTGTCCGGCATAGAGTGCACTATTTGGGTTGGGGGTGGGGGGGCAGGGCATTGAGTAAACTTGACTCAGGGTGTCCTGTCATATGGTGACCTGGAAGAAAACCGTAGGCTCCAATGGGTGGGCATCCCTGCTGCATACATTTCTGTTCCCTATATTTCAGTATGCCTAAGTAGAATGGTTGAATAATGCAATATGCAAACAGGAAAGAAACAGAAGATGATATATTTATATATTTTCTATTCTGTTCAGCTCTCTTTGTTTCTTCTGCTCCCTAATTAATATGCAATGGAGTGAAACGTAGCCATGGTTACGGTCCTCTGACACTTTAATGCTGTATGTGCACATCGGTGGGGTGAGGAGATGTGGGCCATGACTACAGGACTTGATGGTGATGATGATGATGATGATGGGAGGTTTATGGAGGCTGTTCTCCAGCACTGGTCCCTCCCCCCCTTCCCCCCCTGATCCTGACTGCCTTGTTCACTGAACCGCTGGGACAAGCTTCTTGAAACAAAGGCTCCGCCCACAGCCACCGTTTTACAGACTTGTGAAATTAATATCATACTTTCTTCTCTCCCACATTCCCCCCCCTCCTTTTTTTAAACACTGCCGTCAGTTTGGAAGGATTTAGAAAGTATTATTTTTCAAACGTATAATGATGTAATGATGTACTCGTTTCTGTTCTCTGTGCCCTTTTCCGTGTCTCTGTCCCATTTCTTAGTTACCGAGTTGATATACTTGTTTTGTTGCAGTATAATATTTTCATTTGCTGAACCATGCGATGCATCACTGTCTTTTACGTGTAGCTGTCACATTTGGTGCTGGCTTATGCTTCATTGTCTTAATATTCCAAATAAAACCATTCTAAGTGTAAACTGCTTCCCTTGTTTTTTTTTTTTTTTTTTTAATTTTATTTTTATTTCCCTCAAGGGATTTTCACTGTAGCCATGCTGCTCCAAAAAGAAAGGTGTGCTGGATGGAGTAATGTAACATTACATGGTTTCTTCCTTTTAAAAAGCCCTCATATATTACCTTGTGCATTTGTGCTTTGACGTGTAAATCAGTTTTAACCCTTGCCTGTTTGTAGTGATTAAACCGTAATATTCTGAAGGTCAGAGTTTTGTGACTGCTTGCTTGTTGCTGTTTTTCATGTCGAATTCATTGCCTCCACTTCTTGCTGCGTGGCCATTGGGAATCCAGAAGCTGACTGAGCTACGACAAACCCCCCCACCTGGCATGTCTACATGGTGTTAAGTCCCATTTGGCCGGTCCCTAGGTTTCTACACTGCCGACCACCATGGTGAGGACAGACAGCGGCGGTGACCCAGTCCGCCACAGAACTTGGTGTGCCCTTTGCAAGTAAAAAAGTAAAAATAGCATGTAGGTTATCAGTTTCATGTTAGTCACCAGAGGCGTATAAATAATTGAATCTCCGCTGAAGGAGAGATGAGATGAAGAGTGTGACTGTCAGAAGGCTGCAGTCAATCTGCAGGGTGTGACACTGGAAATGGCGTGTCTGACGGGGCGACTTGTCACTGCGCTACACTTACTGTGCTGTCAGACCTCACTAATGACACCTCTGGGCCAATCGTGCTGTGTACCCCCCCGACAGATCACAGAAATGTCTTAAATGGGTCTTTTCGCTGGTGTCCTTGGGTGCATGCATGACCTGGTGAGATTTGGTCTTGGATGACTGTTGTGTAGCTTGGTATCCAGAAGATTCCCATCTTGCTGGTTTAGGCCTCTCTACCGGTGATTAAATGATCACTCGTTTGCATCTCATCTTTGGCAAAATAATCATGTCTCTTGACCCCTTGAGCAATGCTTTTAACCCCCCTGAAATGTTCCATGGTTGTCTGATAAATGGCTTTACTTGAACCTAGCTTTGCCCACAGCAATATATATATATATATGTGTGTGTGTGTGTTTCAAAGGAGAGCAAGATGTGAATTCCAACATTCGTACAAATGACAAAGCATAATTTGTTTTATTTCAGCATTGGCCTAATTCATGGTCGTTTATATTTGTCCATTGACTTGACATAGTTCTAAATGGTGCATCCTATAGCCTTAAAGTATTGGAAGCCTTTTTTGGTGGGGGGTGATTAATCACATAAAAATTGAGGGAAATAATTTTGTTACAGATGGTGCTGCAAGGCTTATGCATTGCGGTTTTGCTGAATGTGGCTTTAAGAACAAGGCTTCTCACCTCACCTGTCTCTGCCTGCTGCTCTCCCCGAGACACTCCAGGACATCTGTGCGTCAGCGCCCCCCCTGGACACTCCATGCCGATATCCTCCTCACCTTCTGTCTGAGTTTGGGGGTTTACATGGATTGCGACCTGCTCTGCCTAACTCTGCTCCTGGGCCGAAACGAGAAAGACCTGAGAGAAGAGAAACCAAGTCGCTGAACGTTAGCGTATTGCCAATAGCTGTCTCACATATTCTGGGCCTCATCCAAGTCTGTGGCAGCAAGAAGAGCGATGACCTCTCCCTAACCCCTTCCCCACACACACACCATTCCAGAGATGGGTCCTCCCAATAATATTTTACACCCCCGATTGCCTTTTTGCAGTGGGGGCATGACTGTCAGAAATGGAAGCAGGTCCCGCTGTGCCTTATGTACCCCACGTGTTGACAAATGGGTAGAGAAAGATCTGGAATACATGGAACAGTCTCAGGTCTTGGTGTTTATCTTGTGAGGCCCTGTATTCAGCTTGTGCAGTCCTCAGGTTAACTAGGCTGTGGCTGAACATTTGTGTTTCACTCTTGCGTTTGATGCCCAGGGCAGAACCTTACAGGAACTAACATGCTGTTCTGTTTTCCCCCACCAGCCTTGTATAACAACTGTCATTGCCCACACAGTGTGATGTGGTAAATCAATGCTAATCTGTTCCATTTTAATGTTTTTCATGTGGTCCTCGGGCTAATTTGTCAATAGTTTCCTCGGCTTTGTCGACACATACATGACAGTCTCCCCAAGATTTCAAAGTTGGCCCAAACATGATGTCATGGGTGGAATGGAAAATGTGGTGGGGTGGGATATGTTGTGTCAGGAAGATGGAAGACCTAATGAGTTTGCTTTGTTTTCCAGTCAGCGGAGAGCAATAGTAATTAAAATGTGCATTTTGTGCTTATGGTTTTATCCGTGGATTTGAACCTCAGGCTAAATGCTTCCCCTCTATCTGTATCAGTGTGGAGGAGGAGCTGTGGATTGTTGGTTTGGGCAGATGGGTGCTATAATGGCCTGGAGATGGACTGCTAGATCTACTAGGTGTCTGCCAGGACCACCCATCGCTGGTTGGGTCTTGCTTATACGTCTATAACATTTTCCATCCTAATGTCTCATCACCTGCTTTCTGTTATTAATTAGGGTAAAATAGCTACTGTCCATTTCATAATGTACCCCCCCCACACAAGTACACATAATAGATGCAGGGTAATTAACTGGTTACATATGTTAAAACTCCAGAAAACTTGAGCAGTCCACTTGAAATACCTTCTAGATAAATGTCAGAGCTGCCAGAACAAGGACGTTTCAATGAGACTTAAAGCACATCATTTATTTAGAGCTGAATATTTCCCAAAGAAATTCAGGTTGAGTAATTCCTCCAGAGTACAAAAAAGCAGTATCTCCTCCGGCTATCACGCCATTATCTCTTCCAGTTCGCTAGTCGTGACTCCCTCGGATGAAATTAAATTTTGTTACCTTTCAAGATAAACTGCCACAGCTTGAGATATGATGCTGACCTTCTGCTGAAACCATGAAGTAGCCAGTGAAAGATGAAAGCTCTCACCAAGTTCTTCAGAGTGGATCCATTCAGCTTGCAACTGATGCGGGGTGAGCTTGCCATCTAATACTGCCAACTCTTAACTGGATCAAGTGCATCTGAGGTTGCCAGTACTACATAAAGTACTTGAAACAAAAAATCCACAATCAAAACCACAGAGGAGGCTTTGAAGACTATGAACTGCTCCTATTGGCAGCAACAGCTACATTGAATTTCATTTAAATCTCCCTTGAAATATTTTTGTACAAAGAAGGGGGACCTGTCAATCACACTCTACTGTTCTCCTTTCTTTTGTCGTTTGAGCTTTTTGCATGGGGGGGGGGGGGTACTAGAGAGATTTACACAAGCCACCCCTTATCAAAAACTCCCCAAAAGAAGTGGCACATGTTAGTTTAACCCCTTTTGCTGTCCCTATCCCCAAAATATCATAGTAATCTGGTACGATTCCCAGTCTCACTCCCATCTCATTTTGTTTTCAATGTTTCAACTCTAGGCAAAAGAATTCCTAAAGAATTGCAGAAGTTGCCTCAAAGACAATGTAATTTGAACAAAACTCATTTGGTTAGATCTTTAGCACTAGTTTAAGTGTGTTATAAGTAATGTACCTAACTTCTGATTTAACAAATGAAGATGGCTCTTGCCCTAAATCCTCTCTCACCTCCACCCATTTTTCACGGTGTCTATTTTCCCCCTGCTATCACCTGTTCATTTCAGCCATACACCAACCCATCTTCCTCACCATTGTAAATGTGCTGCGTTTGTTCCTTCTAACGTGGGGCTACCTTGAAGACACTGCTCCTCACTGGACTTTGGCCTGGGCCTATATATACCGAGGCTGTCGGCCCTGGAATAATCAGTGTGCTGTTTAAAATAGAAGCACCGTGGTTTTCTCCCTCTCCTACCCTCTCAGCCGTCACGCTGTACAACATCAGGGCTTGGCTGCCCTTCCTGTAAACTTGGAGCCCAAGAGCTCGGTACACTCTGGCCTATTCTTCTCTACCTCAGGAAGGCCCAAGGCTGATGCTATTGGAAGTGTGTTGTATGTTTACACAAAACCTTGCGCTTTGCCAATTTTCACACTTGTACTTTTGAGCCACTGTTCCAGGACCTGACTAGTATTACTCTCTGAAGACCTGACAGGGCAAGATCGAATCAAGGTGGTTTACTCGTATGGTTCGCAGTTGGAGCGTTATTAATCCATTTATTGGATTTCCTTGGATAGGTTAGCTGGATGAGAAACATTTTTCTTTTCTCAATAGCAACAGGTCTGACAGAAGGTTACCAGAGCTGGTCATGTGACTATGCCAGGGTGATTTCCATAATGGGGATGGAAATAGGAAGCTTAGTTGCAAAGTCAGTAAGGGTGCAGAGTCCCTGACTCCTCTCTCTGCATTTCTCATCTTGTCATCTGCACCAGCATCTACCTCTTTTTTTCCTTCTTTTCATTTCTTTCTTGGGGACTCGGTCGGTGCCGATGAGATGTTCCCATGGGGAATGCTGAAGTAGTGACGGACTTTGTCCATAGCGGCACATGGCTTTGACTCGCTGTTGTGAGCCCTCTGCTATCAAGTTGCTGAGCCTTTGGCTCAAGGCGAAACCAGCAGCCACACTTATGATCAATATTAATCTGGACCAATGTCATTTATGTGGTGGAGGGTTACTTTCCAGTTGTTTAATGACTCTGACTCTGTACACACTCGCACCTTTTCCTCCGCTTTGCCTTTCCCCTGCCTGCAAGAAGCCTTGAGATGGAGCATAACGGAGAGCTGGTGAGTTCTCAGGAGCTTCTCACCATATGGCCTTTGTGCCCGTGTCTCATGGAACTGGGGTACGCTGTGAAGGCAGGTTCTGAAGGCCCTGAAGGCAGGTTCTGTTCTTGCTTAAACGCAGCACCATGCCAGACTCCGTCTGAATGAAATTACTCCCGATCTCCTTCAGATTAGCTACTATTTATTCAGGTGTGATGTATACACCAGCCGCTTCTCCCTCCCTCTCCCGCTCGCTCGCTCGCTCGCTCGGCCAGTGAGCCAAAGCAGTTGACGAGAATTACTGTCCGCGATGGAGTCAAATACCGCAATAAGGACATAAAACTCACAGCAGTGTGGCTAATGTTAACCCTTGTAACAGATGCTTTACCCTAAACGTGTTTTTTATCAGCATATCCCCCGCGGAACCGTTCAGACTCCTCTGGTGGTGTTTGATCGCTGCCAGAGCTCACTGTTCGAATATAAGCGGTGCTGTGAAATTCGTCTTAAGTGAAAACAGGAACCTCCCAGGGCTGCAGATATTCCGGGATGAGGTGGTCCGTCGTTAACAATTAACAGGAACCGCTAACCCCACGGCCTGCTTTTGGCCTGCCGTCACCCACATGTCCTCGTCATCGGGCCTGGACGCGAACCTGGGGCTCGTTAAACTGTGAAAACACGGAGTGGTTCACAAGATGGAGTTTATGCCTTTTGCGATGTGTATTTTGGAGTGGGCGTTTCAGCGTGCTGTTGCCACTGGAGGTTCAATCCTTTCGGTGTCATGTGTTTTCCCGCAATTACCGAGACCCAGGCCCTGGAAATGGTGGGCTGATCAGTGTGAGATTATCATTACGGCCATTTTCCGAATACACACCCTCCACCAAGGTTTCTGACGCTGTGTGTCTTTTTCACTTCTTGTGTTTATAGTTTCTTCAACCTGGAAACTTAGCAGAAGTAAACTGAAAGCTTGCTGGAAAGACCGTCGCCTTTTTTTTTTCCTCTGTGGAAACGTGTGTCGGAGGGAACAGGAGGCATGATCGTGCTGTCAGTCAAAGACCGCTGGTCAAGCACAAATAAGATCGCAGTTCATTTACTGTTATTTATTGCCGTGTGACACAGGAATGTTTAAACAAAACCATGCCGAGTCAAAATGTATTTTAACTTTGCCTTTTGTCGACTGCCCTCCGCTCCATATCGCCCTTCTTCGGAAAACGATACGTTTTTGATCTTTTGGCATCTGACGTGTAAATGATTACAATGCACTATTAGTCGTGCACTGAGAAATGGGTGGACGCGCACAAGTGCACGGATGCTTGTGACGCGCTCCGCGATCGATTGGGAAATGCTCCGCGATCGATTGCTTAGGCACCCCTGTTCTAGAGCGTTGGTAAAGCCAGCAGACCTGCGTACACGGTGATCAGACGGCCTGTTTTGTGGAGCATCTTTGCAGAGCGTGAGGCACATTGTAAACCACTGATGTGTTTTGCCTTGGTGGGGGAGGTCATGTGGGTTTTTTTTTTTTTTTTGAACTCAGGAAAATGCATCCATGGACAATGGCCCAGTTTAGCCAGTGGGGCCGCTGGGTGATGGAATGTCAGTCTGGGTGAGGTTCAGGAGGGAAAGTGAAGAAATGTAAGGGGTGTCTCTCCTTCCTCTGGCTGGGCCTCTTGTGTGTTCTTTCCCAGAAGGATGAATCAGTGAGGCAGACCGCAGCCCAGCCCAGACCCCTTCCCTTCCAACTCTTCATTCCAAATTAAATGCAGAGAGAGAGGAGCAGTGGAGGGAGTAGTGGTGGTGGTGGTGGGGGGGTATCACTGCATTTTCCTTTGATTGCCAGGGAGAGGTATGACTCACACCTGTGGTGATGACACACATCGATTTCAACACCAGAATAGGACCCAGTACCAATACCCTCCAATGCGCACCTTTTTAAATATAAATATATATATATGTCAGAACAGGATCAAATGCCTCACTTCTGTGCTCAATGGAGAACGAAGTCTCTGTCAAAGTCATCAAACGCCACATTCCCAAAGTCAGATCAAGAGTTCAACACCATCAACACCTCTCAGGCAGACCCAGGGCTGAAGGTGATGTTTCTCAATGTTCTCACAACACGTCGACAAAAGGTGAAAACGGCAATAAATCAGCCTGCAAGTGTTAATCTCATTGCAATTGCAGAGTGGGAAAGTTTAGTAGCAGGAAATGTGAGGTTTGAGAAGCTCAGACTGCACGGTGTCTCATGAAATGCTCCAGTCTGGGCCGGCACGGTAACAACAGGAGCCAGGATCTGGATCTGATGACATGTAAGCTTGTGAACCTCACTCTCATACTCTTCTCTTTACCAGTGTGGGCGACTTAACACCTAAAGGTTCTGACTGCCCAGTGCCACCCGTTGCACCATCCTCAAGTGACCCGTGAACCATGAGTTCTGAATTCCAGTAAGTCACTGAAGACAGTGTAATGCTCCGAAATCCAAACAGGAAATGTGCTTCAGAGGATACTGGAGGCAAACTTTTGGGTCACTGGTATTCTTAAGGAAGCAAACGCTTGCTTCTTGTATAGTTGAGATTGAGGTAAGTTGTTCATAGATAGAAAAAAAAAACAATAAAAAGTGAAGCATGACTTTCCCTGCAGTAATTGCTGAAGGAAGTCACATATCCCTTGATGGTGGTGTTTGGTAGAGGACACCGCACTGCGCGCGGCCAGTGGTATGTTATGCGACATTAATTACGACCCTTTATTTCAGCATTCTGGAAAGATCAGACTGATGTGCCTTGATTCCTTTCATGTGAGAACTGTTTTTTATTTCGTTCTTCTTGCATGGAATTGCATTAAACCGCCTCTCTTACGGAAGCTGTTCAGACCTATTTCCTCATGGGTGGAAGGATGGTTTGCAGACAGACGTCGACTGGGACCTGTGAAGAAAGACTCCATATGTGACCCCATTGAAGCCTAGATTAACTCAGGGCACATGATTTTGGGAAGACGTATGTATCAAAATATGACCAGATTGTCAATTTTAAGCCATTTGATTGTTGTTTGTTCTTAAAGTGAGTCGAGTGTCCACCGGGGACACCCAGGTGGGCTGGATTGTTGGGAATCATTTTCAGTTTTTTAATTGTGGGATTAATTTCAAGGCAAAGCCATGCACAGCTAGAGGGAATGGGAGAACAATTCATCTTCGGCTAATGCGTGTCATTTGAATCAGGTTACACATGTTGAGTGACACAAGCCTTGTCGTGGAACAGGCTGAGGGTGTAAAGTGTTGCTGAGTAATGTACAGAAATACAATACCAGCTTTCTGGATTCCCCTGCGACTTCAGATTTTAGAAATGTCATGTTAGCCTTCTCGCTATCAGTGCCGTACATTAAATTATCGCACAGGGGCATGCACTTCATGTACCATTAACTTGGGTCTTGAAAATTAAAAAAAATAATTCAGGACTGCCTCTCTCTCCCACTCCCTCGCTCCCTCCCTCCCGTTCTGTTGCCTCTTTTTTTAGTTCAGGTCTTTAGAGACCTGTTCTTAAAAGCTCTCTCTGTCCTGGCAGCTTCAGCACTTTTCCCTCTCTGCCTTCGCCGATGAACAGAGGAGGTCGCTGGCAGGACCACAAAGGGCCGGTTTACCTCTGTCCATGTGACGGGAGCTTGCTGGCTCGAACACTGACAGACAACTGCCCCCCTTCCACTAGACAAGCCTCGCAGGCACATTTTTGCACAGCATTGCAATCATGACGCAGGCATACGGCGGCTCAATAATTCTCCATGGTTGGCTTCACATTGGATGAGCGTGGCTTTTGATAAGCTATGGTAGACACGGGCTTCTAATGCGCCTACAGGCAGTTTAGATGAACCCAAAACAAAAAAAAAAAGTAACATTTCTGGGTTTTTGCCTTTCCATTTTCTTTTTATCTGAAACACCTTTATCTCATAAAAACAAGCTTCCTTTGCTATTCCACACCTACAATTTTACTGCTAGCTATTTCTGTGAAAAATGAGTGTGGCAAAGTGGAGTCTGGGACCGTGTGGTAGGTGATGTTTTCCTGTAAGGTACGCTAGGCACCATGGGAGCCCGAGAGCCGGGCAGCCTGGGAGGGGACCGAGCCTTAGGGCAGGAAGTGGTAAAGTCCCATGTGGCGACAGACAATAATGCCTGTTGTAAGCATAGGGGGTTAGTGAGGCACAGGAAACATTAGCTGGTCTGAGGTACAAGCCCACCCGTCTTATTTATAAACTGCCGCGTTTCACATGGGCGTGGGAGGTGGGGTTGTGGGGTGTGGGCAGTGTGGGGGGGGGGATTAAAGTAGGGACCCAGAGAGTGCTGAAAAGGAGCCTTGTCGGATAACACCAGGCCGAACGAAAGTGGAGACAATCCGTGTGTCAGACGAGTTTCCGCTTTGGTCGCGGTGTCGGCTCTCACGGCTCGACGCCGTTATGCTCTTATTAGGGCAACTACAGCAGCGACGGGAGCAAAAATTGTTACTTCAGCGTCGTTTAAAAAAATACATTAAAAAAAGCAAAGCAGTGTAATGTTGGCTCTCCTCCCTGTGGAGCTCGGCCCCCCTTCACCCCTTCCCCCCCCCTTCCCCAGTTCCCTGGCAGGCAGAGGCTCCCTGGCACCAAGCTGCACGGAGCTAAGAATGGGGCGCTTAGCCGGCTCACGCAATGTGGTCTGCACAAATTTCCTGCAATAAAAGCCTGATTGGGAAGACACCCATTAAAAGTGTGAGGGAAGAGTGGCAAGCTTTCCAGCCAGAGCTGCTAAGGAATGGTGGTGGGGCGGGGGGTTTGCTTAACCCTACGGTGACAGCTGTGTACCCCTGCCCACTTCTCACCAGAATGTTCCACTGATTGGGTCTCGCTGCCGTCTCTGCTCATGCCGAGCACTGTGGCTCCCCACGTCCTCCCGATCCGACCTGTTTCCCAGTTCACTCCCCATTTTTATATTGCGATTCCGCAGGCCTGTTTTCTCCTGCACCCTGCCCGAAGTGGCGTGTTCTTGCCTGGGGATGACATCATGGCCCCTCTGGAGAAGCACTCCGAGTTTTGGTGGCCTGGCTCAGATTTCGCGGGTCGAGGGTGAGCTGGAAGTCAGGCGGCGTGCAGCTGGAAGACGGAGAGATCGAGCCTAGATCCGGCCCCTGCTGGGAGAGTGCTCGCGGTGTGACTCCTGATATAAGCCATCCTGCTCTTTTGGCCCAACGCTGTTAAAAAGAGGTTGAATAGGTGTTTTATGTGAGACCACAAAGTTAAGCAGTTGGATGGCTACATATCTGACATAGGGCAGGGTTTTGGTGTAAGCAACCAGCAACCCATTTGAGGTCGTGGTGATACGGTTAGTGATTTAACCAGAGCTCATGTTGCACAATGTGGAAGAGTTTATGTCAGTTATTACGACCTCGATTCTACAACTGTGAAATTGAAAAGTGTTTTTTACTCTCCGTTTGTGTTTAAGTAAACCTTTGGGAGTTTCCAGAATTGAACTAGAACTTTAAAACTTTAAAAAAGAAAAAAGTTCTGTTTTTCAAAATTTTACATTTAACGAAGCTTCAAGACATTAAATTTGAAGTGTTTTACCGAACTAAGGCACTTCAAGAAATCAGTTCTGCATCTATTTAACTAGAACGTTTGTAATTCCTTACTTCCAATGATTTAGTCATTGAAAAAAAAAAAACCATTAAACTCTCTTTGCCGAGAAGGTCTATGCTTGGAAGAATGTAGCAGTCTAGGAGTTTCCGCCAGGTCTCACATTAAATGAGAGCCCAGTAAATGTCTTCCAACAATAAGTGAGAAATGGAAACTTCCTTACCAATTTAGATATCAGATCCATAGTACTGTAAACAGAAAAATGAAAGGAAGCAGATCTGGCATGGTCTGCTAATGAGTGAATAAGAATCTGATCCTCTTTCCCGAATATGGTCAGGTTGTTCCAGTGTGACCCAAAGCTTCTCAAAGGCATTATAGGAACGCCTCATTTCTGGTAAATTTTCACTGAGCTTCTGGGAGTGGGTAATCAGAGAGATTTTAGACAAAATGGGCTTGTGGGTATGGCAGGAAGCTGACAGAATGTGTGACATCATTCTCAGGATGCAGTCTGAGGCTGCTTGTCATCATGCCTCATACTTTTGAGCTGCTGCTCAGACATCCGTCATCAGTCCATTTCTGGGTCGAGAGAAGTCATCTTTCCAAAAAAAAAAAAGTTCTGTAGTTGGATTGGATGTCTCTAGAGGAGAGGCAGGAAGTAGGAGGCAGCAGAACAGATGGGGGAGGGGGAATTGGAGGGGATTTTAGGCTCTGAGAGGTTAATAGAAGGCAGCCAAAAAGATAGCAGTGGGGAGAGGAGATCAGGATGTAGAGAGAGAGGGGAGGGGAGACGGAAGGGGCGTGCAAAAGTGGCACCTCCCCACCCCCCATATCAGGTTGTCCCGTTTGGCCCATTTCAATCACACAAGCTTCATAACCCAGCCTGCAGGCGTCTCCACATTTCTGATCTGTTTTCACTAGACATAAACTGTGCCGCAGGTATAAATATCAGCTGCCGCCTCGCCATTCTTTATTTTCTGTTGTCAAAAAAAGGAGTTTGTGACTGCGAGACGTGACCATGTGATAAAGATCGGTAGGCGTCAGTGCCTGCTAACCTCCTGGCTTTGCTCGTTAGCATGTGGGATCGCTCGTGTAGCATCTCCCATTCTCCCTCTCTCTCTCTCTCTCTCAAAGGGCGCTTTACGCACCCCATCTAACTTTTACCGTCATCGTAGTTACGTGAGCCACATGCTGAAGTCCTTATTTTCATTAGGAAACTTCCTGTTTGCAGCCATATCATGGACCTTCGTATAGTTGCCGAGCCGACTACACCTCAGATATGCAGCGAGTACTTCCCACGATGCGAGGGAGGCACAAAGAGCGTCCATCAGCTTGTGTGTTCGCTGACGACGTGCAAATGGGCTTTTCCTCTCTATTTTTTTATCTTTTCCAGGCATCCTTGCAAACGCTGCCGTCAGCTTGAGGCCTCATGCTCCTTGTGGCACCATAACGACATGTCTGTTCATCTAGCCTTGAATATGTCTTGGCCCGTGTGATTTTCAGCCCTTTGGAACGCTTCTTGCTGAAACTCTGGAGAGCATTAGAAAGATGGATATAGGCTGGTTTCTTCGTACCAACAGCAGCGCCCTGGAAAAGTGACTTCTTCTAGGAGAGAATGTCTAATATTCTTTTCTTTTGTTTTCTAGCGCCTACTGTACAGCTCTTCCTTTTGTCAGTTATAATGTTTCCTGATGTCTTCACCTTCCGAGAAGCTATTCCTCATGAGCATTAGTCCGTGTTTTTCCAAGACAGAGCAGGGACATGTGTGTGTGTGTGTCTGATTTCCTGCTTCAGGGCCCAGTTGGTCACCTTCCTTTGTGCCTGCAATGCACCTTGGGATACCTCTGACTCGGAATAGTACAGATTAGCTTGATCGTGTTCTGGTTCAGCTGGGATATCTTACTGGTGGAGCCAGCAGCAAGCCCAGTCAGATTCACGAGTTAGGGGATAATACAACTTAAGTTTAGCCTTTTTTCATGGTTCCAAATGCCTTAGTTATCCATAAAATATGATTCAAATTAACTCCTGGTATAAAATAACTAAACTCATAAAAACTAAACAAGACGCAACCACACCAGCCCATTTTCAAGAGGAAACTATTCACCCCTGGTGCTTGGTCATTGGAACGCACCCCTCCGTTTTGGGCTGTCCCATGTGCATGATGAGAGTGCTCGATTTTTAAACAGGCGCATGCACGCATATGCTGGCGCAAGCAAATGTGTCACCCGCAGCGAGGGAGATGAGAGGAAGTGTGTACCAAAGGCCAAGCGGGTGTAAGAATTCGCAGGGACATTTTTGTCAGAGAAATAGTCAGAGTGAGATGAGAGGGGCTTTTTTCTGGTGGGGGGCCATGGGGTTTGTCAGACTGAGTCTGGGGGTGGGACCTTGATCCTGTCACAGCAGGAACATCTGGCTGCGTCTCTCACCCAGAGGAGCCCACCCCCCCCACCCCCCCAAGGAGCTCTGCTCCACAGCTGGGCCTCGGCAGGGCCTCGCACTCTGCAAACGCTGCATAATATACAAAAAATGCCCCCCCCTCCCCCCCGCAAGAAAACCCATCGCCGGAGAGCACAGATATAAGAGAAAGCCTCCCCCAAAGTAGAGCGGCCCAGTGAGAGCCAAAACAACTGAAAAAAGCAGCATGTGGCTAAGGTTCAGCATCCCCCACAGGAGCGTGCTGGCCGGTTAGAAGAGTCGATGTCCTAAATATCCCACGTAAATTCAGCTGTCGGCCACCTTATTGTGGGGATGCAGTGCTGCATGGCCCGGGTGTATAAAAGAACTGCAACATACTATCTGTGTGTGGGAGATCTCTTTGCAGTGAGTCTCTAATAGGGTACTATTTCAGAGCCAGTCATCCCGCCAGCTCTCTTACAGCTGTCCGGAGTGTGTAGGCGCCGGGGGCAGGGAGAATGGAAGGTGCTGAGATTGACAGTCACCCAACCCCCACCCGCCCCCCGCCCTCCCTACTCCCCTTTTGGAACCCCCTGCACTGCCACAGCCTTGACAAAGCTCTGCCAGCCTTAGTGTTTAGTGCCGGCAGGGCAGCTGTGTCAAAGACCCCAGCGCTTGACGCCTGAGGGGCAAACGGTGGGAATGCAGATTGCATTCTGGGATTTGTGGCTACTTCAGTTACGTAGAAATAATGTGTTAGCAACTTGAAAAAAAAAGCCTTTCTTTGTGATAATATTTCAGTGAAACTCACCGATAAAAGATAAATTTAGCCAAGCCACCTCTCTGTGTCCAGTGAGATCAATCCGGACTTGCCGTAAGGAAATTATAATATGCCACAGAATATAGAAATGGGCGAGAGGGGATTTCTTTTTCTGTCACTGGTAGGTAGAGGTGCATGATCTTTGCATTGCACTTCACATGGGATACAGCTGGGGGATCCTTCCCGGGCAGCTGGAAAACGGGATCCATCCTTAGAGCTGGGAGACATCGAAGCGGCCCCATTTGGTTGTGCATGCACCCGCTGTATGCCAGGCCAATGTGCCAGCATTCCTGGGAGAAGGCACATATCTCCAGGGAGGCAGTAGGGAGTGGCCTGGAAAATCTGCAGCTTTGTGGGCATTGTCTCATTTCCCAGAGTGCTTCACACTCAGAGACACTAAAATGCAGTGTTGGGGAGTAGCTAACTGCAATTAGCAATGCTTCTAACTTAACTAGTTTTTTTCAGTAGCTTATTAGTAGCGCAGTTACTTTTAAAACGCTGTCGCTTTTCCAGTAACGCTGTCGCTTTTGTTTTGTACAAATAGTGATGCAGTGCGGCAAAACGCTACATCATCAAAAAATACTACAGGTTGTCGATGACTTACGACCTACAACTGATTGACTTTACAACGGTCCTCGACTGGCAGCGCCAGTGTTGCCCAGCGTGAGTGTATATGACAGTTTGTCTCCCGGCTGTTAGCCGTGCTGGCATCCCCGCGAGAAAATGGTGATAAAAAACACCAAACAAGATGACTTAAAGATGGTATCAATTTATTATACAGTGTACAGTGTACAGTGTACTATACAGATGACAATTCTGACATATAAAATAAAGGGCCGACTCATGACTGGTCACTTGGACCAGATCGCAGTCATATGTTCGTTTTTGTTTTATAATGTCCTTGTGATTAATACTTCAATAACGACCTGTATTATTTTTCTCTCTTTACAAAAATGAATGTTTTCAGCTACCAAGTGTTTGCTTAAATACTCTGAGGATGCATGTTAAAGAGTTGAAAAATACTTCACGGCAAACGATATTTTAGACAGTTTCATTAAAATGCATAGAATCACTTCGGTTCTTGGACAGATTCAAAATCTATCTTTACACAGGAATTGGAAAGTACACTTGGTTTATGCCAAACAAACTTTTGTGAAACATGGGGATTTGACATTACATTGTTTTAAAAAGATATAGATTGTTGTAATCGATGTTCGTATTACTTTTAACATCATATTTCACATTTTAAAAATTAATTTGTTTAAGAGTATCCTATAACACAAATATTAAGTACTACCGGTTGAAATTGCTTCGATGTCGTTAGCTACTTTTTCTCTGTAGCTTGTAGTGTAGCTAACTACTATATTAAAACGGTAACTTAGCTTAGCCACTTTTAATCATAAGTAGCTTGTAGTTTGAAAAGCTACCGTTTAAAAATGGCTTCCAGTTCCCAAGAGGCTCACATCCAATCTGCCAACATGAACAGTCCCTGACCATTGACTTGCTTCTAGCAACATCCATACCGTAATACAACCGGTCATGGACTTCCTGTCGATGCACATATTTCAGTCCTCTGCAGTGATTAGCTGAGGGACGCAAATGCTGGAGAGCACCTCGGGCGTCTTAGGCTTCCCTTTTCTGCCATCTCTGAGAGGAAGGCTGCATGAGAGGAGGAAGACAAAGAAAGGGAGCCGATAAAGAGAGAAAGTGGGCGAAGGAGGGAGGCATGTGCCGGCATGCCCTCGGGTTGGTTTTCACAGGCAGCTGTTGGCAGAGTGCTGGCTGCAGAGTGTAAGGCTGTCTGGATGCCTCTTTGGCAGGAACGACAGAGGGGCACGGATACCCCGGCAGATTCAGGGGGCCCAGCCTAGACAGGGGCCCTCGAATGTGTAAAATTATATGTTAAATTGGGTGGGGAGTAGCCAAGGTGAGATAATGTCA